>NC_092572.1:12154268-12491768 GCF_037975245.1 Apostichopus japonicus
CAGAATTACATATTTCATGGGTTTGAATCCATTTCAGCTATTTGCTGACCAAATTGTGGAATTTTTAAGCTTTTAACACCCTTCCCCCCAGTTGTGTACGTTTTTTGGGCATTTGGAAATTTTGCACCCTAAAAATAACCAGCATTACCTCAGTATCATGGACAACACTACTCTCTGGGACCTGATCTGTCTAAGCTTAGAGGCTCAGAGTATATATAGTGAACAGCATCTAAAGTCAATTATACTAAAACCTTCACTACAGTTAGCTTATCGACGAATGTGTCAATTTAGGGGTATGAAAGAACTTGACACGGCAGACATTTTGTGGTCAAGTTCTGCTCAATTGTACGTTGCATATGCACAGAACAATAAATATTTTGAGATCATTACATTTCTGAGGAACTACACATATGAAAAACACATACAGTTGAGTGATTTGGATTTTTCCTTGATAGAAATCGTTGACCAAATCCTTAAGTGCGTCAATTGTGAGCCCACCATGCTACAGTATGATGTATTTCCGTCACTACACTGTGACGCGGATATATTATGCGGTGTTTGTTCCACATGGCTTGCCCTAAACGTTTTGTACAGGGTGCATCAAACGTGCTGTGGGCCTATGAATTTATAACTGTGTACACAGTGCTGCGACGGAAATGTATCATACTGCAGACTATACTGTTTTTGCGTATATTTATTCAAGACACAGTCACAGTCTCGATGCAAGGGGACTGGGGTTGAGAGCGGATTAGTCGTTCGTTTGTTTGGTTTTCGTGCCCAGGTTCTTTACTGGGTGACTTTTCTTAAAAAAAGTATTCATTCAAGACTCGTGAACTTGCTTCCTGAAGTTGATTTTAGCGTACCAATTCCACAAAACGACTTCCGATTTCAATAGAGACTCTCACGAATTTTAGATAACGTAAATACAAAGAAATGTAGCGTATGTATCATAATAAGGTCAACATGTGATCCACGCAGTAAAGTTAGGGCGTTTGAAGGGGAAACCGGTAACTAGACTTAATAAATTGTTAGTATGTTATTCAGTGTATGTCTACGAACTTCCAGGCGATGGTCATTACTGGTGCTGACGTAACGAGCAATCTGATCGGCTGAAAATTCTGTAATTGCAAACCTGTTTGGGCCAAAAAATATTCACCCGGACCCCTAACTAGTCCCATCAAACTGACTTAACATATAGGCCTACTTTGATGACTATATAGAATGCCGTTCAACAGAATATATGTTGTAACTGCACAAACTTACCCTGATGGCTATATAGAATGCCTATCAACAGAATATATGTTGCAAAAGAACCCATCTTCTAGGAGAATACAGTTCTTTTTCTTCGACTGGAGTTTGAAACAAGAGAAAGAAACAATGTATTAGCTCTATATATATATATATATATATATATATATATATATATATATATATATATATATATATATAGAGTAGGTTGGCGTCTATCTTGGCGCAGAGTGCTCTATGTCCATTGGACAGAGCGTAATATATGTTGATACTAGATGAGACTAGTGGAACACTAGTAGTTGTTACTCGGAGTTTCACGCGTTATAGCGATCTTCAGACAACTGCAGTTGTCTGAAGATCGCTATAACGCGTGAAACTCCGAGTAACAACTACTAGTGTTCCACTAGTCTCATCTAGTATCAACATATATATATATATATATATATATATATATATATATATATATATATATATATATATATATATATATATATATATATATATATATATATATATATATATATATATATATATATATATATATATATATATATATATATATATATATATATATATATATATATATATATATATATATATGAGATAAAAAAGAGTTACTCGGTTTTGATCTTTTGACAAATACATTTGCCAAAATATTTTTATTTTAATATTTTTATTTTTATTTTTATTTTAACGATAGTTAGTATATGTTATTAGGCCTAATCATTAAGACTTTATGCCAAAATATTACGATACTTACTACTGCTACACTAAATCCTATCAATTAATACATGTGTCTCTCTCTAGTAAACTCTGTAGAAAATCAACAGCGTAGAGATAGAAGCGCACTCGATACTCCACCTATATATGAACGTATTTGAATTCTTATATTATGTACTTGCTCTATTACAAGGGTACTGCTAATCATACCAAGTGAACCTTCTCGCTGCGTTGTATTCCCTTTCACCAATTGATATATACATATATATACACACATATATATATATATATTTTATATGATATAACAGTAATTCCTATATACACCGAGCTAAAAAAACAAGCAATTGAAGGGATCGGCTTTGTTACTATACCAGCCTGACGCGTAAATTAATATAAAAGAAATACAGTTTGAATGAACAAACTAAAAAGCTAATTACGAAGAACCTACGATGGGTGGATTGAGAGTGAAATCAACCGTTGCAAGGTTTGCTTCGGTGCAGTGAAGTTATACAATAGCGCGAATATTTCTAGTTAAGTTGTGTGCAAATTGTCAACTGTGAATTAATCTATAAAGCCAGTCTATATATTCAAAGTACAGGCTACAAAATAAATCCATACAGACGATAAGCCTCATCGGGAATGAAAAAAAAAAAAAAAAAAAATATGGGGTACCAAGCTGTTCATTTCACAGAGAGTAAACGTTTTCATTAAAAAATAATAATAATAATAATTCTGTGAGTGATCTCATCAATTTCCTTTAACAGTATGTGTAAGCGTAAGAGGGTCTGACGTTTTCGATCCTAGCAGGATCTTCTTCAGAGGCAGAGTTCATTTACAATCTTTGAGACTTTTCCTTCTTTTTTTTCGGAAAAGATTGGTTAGTGATAAAGTATTGTTACAGTATCGAATACCTTTCTTATATTTCTTCTTCTTCTTGCCCCCGTTGCTACTTTCTTTCTCCGGGAAGTACGGGGTGGGGAAGGTGTGGGTTTGCTGAAAAGTTGGTTACTTATGGAATAATAAGATAAGATGAATAATCGTCGCCTACAACACACAGTAGTCAAACGAGACGGTAAGCAATCCAGCATTAAATTGGTCGTACATTATGTGATAAACATAAACTACTGTAATAAACAACTTTCCCACACAGCTAAGAAAGATCTTGTTATACTCTCGTGTCCGTACTAATTACGCTTATGCACAGTAGGCTACTACGAGCGTTGTGGTCAAGTGGTTAAGGCAGTGGACTTGTGATCTAAGGATTGTAGGTTCGAGGCTTGACCAGATCATTGCGTCGTGTTCTTGGGCAAGGCACTTTATCTCCATTGCCTCTCTTCACCCAGGTGTATAAATGGGTACCTGTGAGATAAACTGTCAACTGGGCGCTGTTTAGCTGCTGCCATGTGGAGGGATTGTCTCTATATGTTTGATAGGTTATCGTTGACCAGGGTAATATTGCGATGCGCCTTGAGCGCCGAAGTTATCGGTGGATATGTCTGCGCTTTTTAAATCTACAATATTATTATTATTATTAAAAGTTTCCTTATATCGTATATCACTTAAAATCTATATAATGGGGAAACGAGCAAACCCCAAAAATAACGAGCAATTCTAACAAACAGAACTCGAGAATTAACACGGTGCATTGAAGTGCACTGAAATCTTGTATATGCACAGCCGTATAGTTCCGAACCTTCGAAATTTTATTTTGTTGGTGTCAGTTGAATGTTTCAAGAAATGTTCTGAATGCACTAGTGGGTTAACAAACTACTTCTTAAAAGAATATTCAACCGCAAAGGAATTCAATTTGATTTCAAAACCTCTGTTAAAGTATCTGGCAACATAAGAGTGAGTGACGTCATAGTGTATGTAAAAGAGTTTTTTTTTTTTGGCTTTGCTTTGTTTGAAATGGTTTTTATGTGTTGAATTTTGCTTTTTGATTTACGAATCAATTATCCAAAGAAACATAATGAACTTTCCTATAAAAAAAACAAACCAAATTTGATGAAGCTATGAAATTCAATACTTTGACAGTTAAAGCTATCTATATAGCTATCATTAATATATAAGATTATAAAGCCAATTGCTTTTGAAGACCATGTGGGGATTGATGACGTAATAATAAGGCCGTGGCTATTCTTACAACTAGTTGTAACAATTATTTATAAACTATTCTTAAGACATCGGCGAATTCATGCGAATTCAAAGTAAATAAAGCAACTGCGCATGTAGTAGGGGTAACCCTTACCCTAACTCTAACCCTCAATCCAACCCTAACCCTAAACCTTACCCTAACCGGAAATTATTGTTACTCCTGGTCGTAAAAATAGTACTCCTAGTTGTAAAAATAGCAACTGCGCATGCGCAAAAGGGAATTATTGTTACAACTAGTCGTAAGAATAGCCACTTTGTAATAATAAACCGACGAATACTATCTGGCAAAAGTAAGCTACTTTCAAAATACCGTATCAAGAGACGGCGGTAGGGAATTAAAAGGTGCATGATCTTATCAAGCAATGTGCTTAAGTTTCGTTATGTGCTGAAAATGTCAAAATAAGTGTGAAAATTAATAGTTGCAGTTTCTTACAATATGAATTAAATACTTGTATAGTCAAGTTTCGACGTACACAGGGTACTGAAGTACACTCCAAAGGGTACTGAAGTGTAATGAAGTGTACTGAAGTACACATGGTACTCAAGTGTACTGTGTGCACAGTACACTTCAGTACCATGTGTACTTCAGTACACTTCAGTACCCTGTGTACGTCAGAACACAGTACACTTCAGTACCATGTGTACGTCAGGACACAGTACACTTCAGTACCCTGTTTACGTCAGTACACAGTACACTTCAGTACACAGTACACTTCAGTACCCTGTGTACTTCAGTACGCAGTACACTTCAGTACCATGTGAACTTCAGTACACTTCAGTACCCTGTGTACTTCAGTACACAGTACACTTCAGTACCATGTGTACTTCAGTACAAAGTACACTTCAGTACCCTGTGTACTTCAGTACACTTCAGTACCATGTGTACTTCAGTACACAGTACACTTCAGTACCATGTGTACTTCAGTACACTTCATTACCCTGTGTACGTCAGTACACAGTACACTTCAGTACCATGTGAACTTCAGTACACTTAAGTACCCTGTGTACTTCAGTACGCAGTACACTTCAGTACCCTGTGTACGTCAGTACACAGTAAACTTCAGTATTCTGTGTCCGTCAGTACACAGTACACTTCAGTATTCTGTGTACTTCAGTACGCAGTACAATTCAGTACCATGTGTACTTCAGTGCGCAGTACACTTCAGTACCCTGTGAACGTCAGTACACAGTACACTTCAGTACTCTGTGTCCGTCAGTACACAGCACACTTCAGTACCATGTGTACTTCAGTACACTTCAGTACCCTGTGTACGTCAGTACACAGTACACTTCAGTACTCTTCAGCACACAGCACACTTCAGTACCATGTGTACTTCAGTACACTTCAGTACCCTGTGTACGTCAGTACACAGTACACTTCAGTACTCTGTGTCCTTCAGTACACAGCACACTTCAGTACCATGTAAACTTCAGTACACTTAAGTACCCTGTGTACTTCAGTACGCAGTACACTTCAGTACCCTGTGTACTTCAGTACGCAGTACACTTTAGTACCCAGTGTACGTCAGTACACAGTACACTTCAGTACTCTATGTCCTTCAGTACACAGCACACTTCAGTACCATGTGTACTTCATTACACTTCAGTACCCTGTGTACGTCAGTACACAGTACACTTCGAAACCCTTTTTACTTCAGTATACGGTTCAATTTAAAACCGTGTGTACTTCAGTACCCTGTGTACTTCTTCCCCCCCCCCCCATCAAGGGGTCTGAGACAATATAGTCCTACGTGGCATTACTGTACTGGTCGCCTTTTCCTTTTTGCTGGACCCGACAGCAGAATAAAGAAAGTGCCCATCTTGCGGATTTCTAGATGGATGCCCGTTTGATTTACTGACTGAATCTTTAATATCAATAGCATGCTTAGGCAGATGGGTTTAAACTTGTCATTGCCCTCCCTGTGCCTGGGCCCTAGGAGGCCATAACCTACATTTTCTTACCTTTGTTTTCTTGGCGGGGGAAGGGGGTCGTGTTAGTAAAGTGATCAATAAATGTAGTGTCACCACTGATCCAGAATGGATATAGCCGTTATTCCATAGTTGTATATACTCAAATAAGGGTCGAATTAAGGATATAACCTGGAACGTGCAGGGCCCTACACTTGGCCGTTTTGAACCAACTGATAATTCCAACTTTAAATTTTACTTTTACTAACGTAAAGTCCTCTCGGGAAATAGGCCGACCCAAAGCTGCGGTCCACAATGGAGTCGGGTAGTAAACAACCTAGGCGCACCTACTACCTCCACTTTGCCCCGTTTCGGATCATTCTCTTATCAGAGTCGAATTCTTAACAGTTACGGCACCCCATATTTTTAAAATTTCAAAATTAAACAGTTATAACATACACAACCGTGCGTTTAAACCTAATTATTAATCTGGGCTAAACATACTTCAGGATCGCCAATTTGAAGTATACAAATTGTGTAATTTTCTCCCGGGAAACACTCCCAAGAAAAGTCTACATTCAGGTAAACCATAGTTACAGCCCATGATCCGCCTACAGTCCGTTTTTAAGGTTCATGCCCCCAACAAAATCATTCGATGAGGGGGTTGGAATTTGGCCCTACCCTTAAAATCATGCGCGTGACTGGTGCGTGACTGGGCGTGACTGGGGTCTTTTAAGGAACGTTATGAACTTGGCGTGGTCAAATCAAGGAGCTTTTACTTGAAGAGCTCCCTCAGTTTTCAAACAGGATGACAGTAGATCTGTATATACAATAAATGATGAAATTAAATCCCTATGTTTCATATATTTATATTACAAACAGTAAATTAATGGCATATTTAAACCTGAGATCAAAGAATCACAGAGTAAAACGTTTCCAAACGTTCAAAGCTGAAGAATATTGTAACAGAACTGTCCTCCTCGTAAACACATAAAAGATGGCTTGCTATTGGTTGGCCTTGTGTGAAAAGAATGTGGTTACATACAGGCGCGTAGCCAAGGGGGGGGGGGGCGAAGGGGCAGCCCCCCCCCCTTGAGCATATTTAAAAAAAAAAAATAATGTTTTTATGATATCGCTAGTATTTTCAAAAGAGAAAATGCTAAGATGCAACTTACAAGGCCTGGGAAGTGCCATTTCCAGCGATCTGGGAGGCATTTTCAGCCAAAATTTTCTTGTACACTTCGCGCCAATCATGGTGGCGCTACGCTTAGATAGTTTCAGAGCCGTATATAGAGAGAGTTTGGCCAACCATGTAACCGATTTGGATTGGTCGAGAGGGAAAACGCCCACACAGGGTGGTAAAATAGGTCCACTTGAAAACTTTATAGCAAACGACACGCATACTCACAGTGTATAGACTATCGTTTGTGTAAACGAAAAAAGTACGAAATTATGAAAGAAATGGTGCTGGGGATGCTGCAATCGGTCAGTACATGGATATTGTTGTTTGATTATCCGACTGACCATAAAAGAAGAGGAATTTTTTGGAAGTAGAAAGAACAAGATGGAGATCTAATGAAAAAAAGTGTAGCCTAGGCCCATACTAGCCATAGGCCCTAGTGTAATACGAGTAATGTACAAGCAATGCGAGAATTTTACGTTCAGACTGGTTTCTGCAATTACATGCATGGCTATTCTCTCTCGTTTTACGATCCACAAATTCGATTTCATTATGCCAGCTCTCCTAATCATAGGCATGGCAGTTTCAGTCGCACATATAATTATCCTAATTCCTAGTTATTGTATGCCTAGGCTATGCCTAGCCTAAAAAAGTATCACTTTTAGTTTAATGTAAAAGGGTGGGCTAGCCTCTAGGCATAACGTAAAGCCCTAATCCTTAGTTAAGCCCGAAGCACAAGTTAAGCCTGGGCTTAGTTAGACCTGGACCATTCCTTCTATTACTACAACTGTTATAGCACATTACATAATATGGCACAGTATAAGGCCCAATTCAACTAGGTCTAAGGAAAACAAAGTAGCCTAGGCCTAAACTAGTTAGGCTAGGTCTATACTCATTGGCAACTTGTGGGTTGTGTACACATACAGGCCTAATTATATAGACCCTGTTTAGTATGCCATAAACAAGTGCCCAAATGGTTAAATGATCTTGGTTTGTGTTAATTGTCAGCATTGGCCTAGCCTTTTTAGGCTAACATGAATCCAGCCTAATTTTTTCTTCTTCAAAAGTATAGCCTAGGCCTTGGTTTAATTTGGATGCAGTCAACTATCATTTATCAAAGTTGCATCAGTACCTCCTTATTCCCTTAATTGACACCCACATTGATGATTGAAGTTAAAAAAAATCTTTTTAAATTATCTTTAGACAGTAAATTTTAACTCCCTGAATTTCAGGACTTTTTTTACAAATCAAAGGTGACATGTGCTCTGAAGAAAAACTCCTAACATAAAAAGCCACAGTTAGCAGACTGTGATAATGACAAACCTGGTGAGTGACTACTAGACTGAAATCCAGTTCCTGCAACCACAGCAATAAAGTCTTTGTTTTAATCAATGCACTTGTGTGTTTGAAACTTTCAAATGGACACTCAATGGCAGTTGGTTAAGATATAAGGTTTTACCTTTATCATGGAGAGTTGAAGGGAATCTGCCTCATCATCTGAATAATGGACTCAAGGATAGCAACAAATCATGATTGGATAATGATTTTGAGCAAGTAAATATCTGGCAATTTGAAAGTTTGTATTATTTTTTTACATATTATTTAAGCTGTTTAGCTCACACACAAGCAAATGATCAAGTGACAACAACCGATGCAGTATATTTAAAGGTATTGAAGACGCCCTAAACCGCATGCCGCGCTCTGCAAAAGTTTACTTTCCGTTGCTTGCAAGTGAAGTTTTTTTTGTGTCACTACAAAATGCAGACAGTAATGAAACCTGATACCTTGTTATCTAGACCTGAGATGTCCACGCTGCTATGTGCACTGTGTTGTGGGTATTGAATGTGATGTTTGTATTGACTGTACACTAATGTCTATTTACAGATGGTAGCAAGCTGTATGTGTATTTTCTGGGATCAATGGTGGTGTCTAACACTTCAATTACACCGCATTCGAAACTAGGTCAGATAACCGGCATGAGACGTTTCTTTGTGCGGGAGTCTCCACACCCTTTAAGGAGAAGTATTTATATCCCATTAATAGAGAAAGAATTATGTTTCAATTGGTAGCATGCAACTTAAAATTTTGCAAACATTAGACACAATCAAACAATAACAAGGTTCATTTACAAGGTAATCTACTGCCCTTTATTTCACATTAGTCTGTCACATCAGAAGGTCACAGCTTTCAATAATTATACAAACAAATTCCCTTGATGGGTGCTTCGTTAGATTCCTGCAATTTTCAAGTTTATCAATGTAATAAGTTCTGAATGTGGCAATGTGGAGAAGCTTTGGGATAATCTGTGGATAAGACTGCCAGACTATCAACAAGATTCCACATCCATGCAACTCCAACTGCTTCCTTCACCTCCTTGCAGATGTACCACATGTCCAAAAAAAAGTCAGCATTGGTTAATGTAATTAAAATCTGGCTTCCTCCTGAGCTGGCAAATACACACGAATTGTCAAGTACAGAGGTCAGTGTGAAACCACTGAAAGATCTTCTCAGCTTTCAAGAAAACAAAGACTTGAAGCCAAATTGACAGAGGCCACACTGATACCATTCCACTCTCATAAGATGAAGGTATCACACACACTTCATTTTGCTTCTGCGATGCAGTGCCTGGTAGACTGTGAGGGTCACCCAATGGATGTTTTAACAACTGCCTGGTTTATAGAGCTCTGCAACAGATACAGTAATTCATCCTAATGTCTAGTCGTCATCCTGTCATGGCCTTGAGCAAGTTGAACCCACTTCAACACAAAGCAGCTATTGAATTCTTGTCTAGGTACTGTCAAATCCACATCACCATCATTGCTGGTTCCAGCTACGCTGACCATGATAAAAGAGTACAATGAGGGTTTTTTAATTCACCCAACAGAGCTTGCATTCCAGTACCTTTGGGCAGCTGAAAAGATATTCAGAAGTTGTTATATATGAGTGTGTTTGTATGCATGCATATGTGTGATTTTCTTGCTTTACAGAACAGCTCCATTTTGATAAGCTATGTAACGTGGAAACCTGCCAATCATATGTTTGAAATAGGACAGGCTGAAACGATTCTTAAATGAAAAGCTTAACGACTTCTTGCATTTTTATACATCACTGTTCAGGTAAGGCCAGTAAGGGCAGTATGAAGAATAAGTAACAATTAATAATTATCATTATGGCCATTTGCATCATAACAAACTGAATGATGTCATCAGCCCTGTGCTCAGTTGACAACACTGACAAGAAGGCACACTATGTCAGTGTGATCCATGAAACCTTATTAAGGACATGACCGTATAGTATATATGTTAATGGAAAATACATAAGCTACAACATACACCAGTATTCAGTTGTTGCAGGGGTTTTTTTTCTCGTCAGACCCATTCAATCTGTTGCACCTACTATAGCCTAGTACTACATTCCTGAGAAATTAACACCACAATATCAGTCTTAGGTTTGCCCACAGACTCCCAACTATTGCTAACTCCTACACTCAAGTATATAGTTCACTTTAGTAGAAAAAAAGACCAGGAGAGACATTCAAGTCCCCATTAAGGACCCTAAGGCTATATGAGAGGAATAAAACCGAGGACATCAAATGTCATACCCAATTACAATGCATAATGTACTCATCCAAAGTATTCTTAAACCCATTCACACTACTTGCAATTCAACCTTCTCAGGCAAACCATTCCATCCATTCACAACCCTTGTATAAGTTGTATTAGACTGAAGAGAAAAAGTTATGCCGATTATTATTCCTACTATGTAACTTCTGGAGTTTAATACAATGACCTCTGGTACAACTACTTTTTGGCAAACCTGAAATGATCAGTGAAGCATAAATTGTCATTTTATGTGTAGGCCTACTTTATTTAATTGAAGGATCTATTAATGTAGGCCTGATGTTACAGTTGTGCGTCTGTAATCTAGCCTAGCCAGGAATGTGATGTGTGCTTTTCGTTTGTATGACTAAAGTAGGACTAGTAGTATGAGGCGTAAAATAAAACAAGTGTAATGACAGGTTTTCAGCTAGTTTTCTATGCATTTCAGGTGTGAAGATAAACGTAAATGTCACTAACTAACGCATACTCTAATTCATTACCTGATATCCATTTTGTTCCTCGTATGCCTGTCAAAATCTGACATTCTGAGTCGCTTCGTTTGTTCGCAACGAGCACAGTGTGCAAAGCTGCTATATATTGTGTGTGGTGTTTTTCGTGTTTCGCGCAACTGGTAACGACAACTGGACCTATTTTGATGCCCATGGTTTGCGTGTGACGTCACAAATCGCCAGTTGGCCAAACTCTCTCTATATACGGCTCTGGATAGTTTCGCCCCTCCCTTGGCAAATTCCTGGATACGCGCCTGGTTGCATATGCTATAACCACGCGCGACACGGATATTGAATTTCATAATGATATAGTGTTGGAAACGCGGCTTGGTTATGGAGTAGTAGCGACTCCAATTAGTATAGGGTAGTAGCGGTATTTTTTTTTCTGTGCAATTAGTATAGGGTAGTAGCGACTCCAACTTGGAGTAGTAGCACCTTCCGTTTAGGGTAGTAGCGCCACTAATTTACAGTAGCATCACCGCCTGTAGTAGTTGTATTAGTATCGCCTATTTAGAGTAGTAGCGCCACCTTTTCTTACAGCAGCATCGTCACTTAGGAGTAGTAGCACCACCTGTTTTAGTACTAGTAGTAGCACCTCCTGTTTAAGGTAGTAGCACCACATATTTAGGGTAGTAGCATGTCCTGTTAGGGTAGTAGCACCGCATGTTTAGGGTAGTAGCACCACCTGTTTATGGGAAGAAGCACCTAATGTTTAGGGTAGTAGCACCTCCTGTTTAAGATAGTAGCACCTCGTGTTTAGGGTAGTAACACCACTTGTTTAGAGCAGTAGCACCTCCTGTTTAAGGTAGTAGCACCTGTGCTCCTTTTGGCGTTCCATGCAAATTAACGCATGCTGTGGATTTTAGCCACAACTTCGCTTAACACGTCCGCAGAAAAATCTGAAGAGGGCAACCCGGTCAATCGGTTGGCTATCAACATTGAACCGGTTAACCATCGCCGAATCGGGGTGAAGGGTCTGTCTGCCTTTCTCCAAAATAAATATATGTAATTTAAGGTAAATTATTCTGAAATATTGACAAAGACGTTCCTACGTTCTGGTTTCCACATTGAAATCATATGCCTCAATATTTCCAGACAAGCCTCTCCCCACCCCCCCACCCATCCCCACTACCCCTTGTTCTTACTACTTTGAGTCTCCAAAAAGCGGAAAGGATAGGATAGAAGATAGTAGGGAAGAAAAGTAGGATTACCATCTAAGAAGAGAAAGTGCCAAATCAAATTAAAAGAAGAAAAACACATCAGTCAACTTGAAAGAGAGTGACTATTCGAAGGATTATACCCGTTCCAAGAAATCAGAAGCTTACTATAGGGGAGGGGAGGGGAGATGCCGAGGTTTACCTTTATAAAAGCGAAATGGGGAAACCACAATATTTGAGTAAGATTACGCCTTCTTAACAAGAAACAATTCGCGTGCATGTAACAATCGTGCATGAGCGTTATAGTATATAACTGGGGTATAAAATTTAGTCCGACTCCCTTTTCAAACAAAGTGAAAATCCACCGACCAGTGTTAGTGTTGTGTTAGTCTCTAAAGATTGCAGGTATGCTTAAAAATTACTCGGATTTTCTGGAATAAACCGGTGAGTATAATTCTACATGCAGGTTGAACGGAGTGGGGTCGGATGGAGGCGAGGGGGTTGGGTGTAGCTGTTTGGAGGGATGTCAATGATGTGTACATCGCTAATGAAGAAATCAGTTTATGGGGTGGGGAAGTGTGAGGGGGGGGGGTGATTGAGCAATTGCCTTAACCGTTCATATACCTTCCTATTAAGAATTAGTTCAAGTCCTTGTTACAGCATGAATGATATCTTACGGTGGAAGGTTGTCTGATTTATGGATATTATATATAGATATGGCTTGGTCATGAGTGAAATAAACAAACTTAAAACACACAAAGTACACAAACGGCAGTTTAACCTCCGTCTGTTGGTCAAATAAGGACCGACTTCGTTGCTGCTGTATCATGCCATATACAACTTGCCTGTTACTTTTCGCATGTGTGTCTCTGTTTGAAATAACGTTAAATAACTCCTCTCATCTATCGATCTCGCGTTATGATTAAAAGCGCAACTGTATCAAGAGGTCAACTTGTCGCGGCCTCGAAAGTCGATAAAACCTGACCCATTGGTGTAGAGGTCAAATTCCTCAATCTCATTCGCCAATTTTTATGTTGTTCTTTTCCTTGTGGCGACTTCTGTCAATATCGTCATCCATCCCAAGCCGTAAAAAAATATATATATATTACAAAAATTAAAAATTAAAATTAAAATTAAAAAAATATGGAAGGGGAATATGCCCGATTCAGACCAGGAAGTTGTTATGGCATAACAACTATATGTTCTGGCAATGCAGAATGTGAAGTAATCGAGTAGTTTGCTTTGTCTGTACTCTACTCGTACTCACACTCATAGCTTTGTACTCGTTTCCGCCATAAGAACATTTTCCCTTGTCCTCGGGACATATTTAGGTCAAAGTCGCATCCTTATAATAGCATTTTGTATGACCATATTCTTTTTGTCTACCATTGGAAGGAAAATGTTATTCGCCTCAAATTATAATCCATTACTTCTTAGTACACTAAAATCTCAACAGGAATTATGTGTTGGACACATTAGACAATAACTTCAATAGTTTGTCAAGTACACTAACGATTAAATGGCATCAATTTTACGGGGGGACACAGATTTCTCTGTATTATAAATGCACGCTTTTTAAAAAAGTAATTTGTTACAGAGGAGGGGATATCTGTCGAATGCTACATGGCTCGGTGGTAATTCAGGGAATCCGAGATCCACGATGTGCAACAGGAACATTCATATCACTGGTTTCTCTCTTTGAAGTCTTCATGTGTTCTTTAATTACGAAATGAAAAATATATACGAGAATACGTTATTACTTATTACACATTTCAGGGCCCAAATCGACCCGTCACTGGGGTGCTATACCCACCCCTCCCCTTCCCTTCCCGCCCCTCGACCTAGCCCGCTCATCATCGAATTGTCGGAAGATAGCAAAGTTATAGCCCAACACAAAAATGTGCATCTCACTATCCATCCATCAGTCCATTTTTCCCTCCCAGGTAAAGCAAGTGCCACAGCAGAGGTCATATGAGGTGAAACCTCTAAATTCCGACTTTCACCTTGTTTTGGTTGTTTCTGACAACATCGTTGGTAATAACGACTTTTAAATTGGAAAAATATATATACGAGAATACGTTATTACTTATTACACATTTCAGGGCCCAAATCGACCCCGTCACTGGGGTGCTATAACCACCTCCCTTCCCTCCCCGTCCCTCAACCTAGCCCGCTCATCATCAATTGTCGGAAGATAGCAAAGTTATAGCCCAACACAAAAATGTACATCTCACTATCCATCCATCAGTCCATTTTTTCCCTCCCAGGTAAAGCAAGTGCCACAGCAGAGGTCATATGAGGTGAAACCTCTAAATTCCGACTTTCACCCTGTTTTGGTTGTTTCTGACAACATCGTTGGTAATAACGACTTTTAAATTGGAACGTCCTATTCTGGGGACGTGAGTTTGTCACCAACCTACGGATTCTTTTAAGTAACTTTTTTTCAGCTGTATGGGCAAATTACCAAAAGTCGCACTGTGCGTCTCGTTAGCATACATATAAACTTTGAGTTTAATCTGACGAGTTTTTCGGGTGAATCTTTATAATATTTTTTTTTTAATTATTATGATATTTTTTTTTAACGACATTTACTTCCCTGTAAATCCTCTTGCAGTTTTTGCTCGGTTTCGTTTCATAGCTCTACATGAGACCGCTTCGCAATTTCTTCGGTACGGAGCTTTTAACATATTTTTTTTCAAATGTATTTACGTCACAGGTTTAAGTAACACCGTGAGTGTCATACGACTTCTTGCATTAGTCGTTAAATACTTGATCATAAGACCTCTTGGCTAGAATTGTGGGTAGAATATCTAGCAAAGGGGAACAAATCTCCAGCCGGCGAATTTGTTTTTTTTCTTCAATAGAACCATCTCGGAGTCGAATCTAGAGTGTGAGAACCTTAATCTCGAGACAGGTATCCGATCCGCATACAGATATATCTGTATGATATCATGGAACTGAGAATACATTATTCTTTATCTAATATTTCCAGGGCCCCATATCTTTTGCAGTCCCCGGGATGCCCTAACCCCCTCCCCTTACCTTCAGATCCTGAGTGTAAGAGCATTTACACTCCTTCTCCAGAATGAAGAAAGTATAGTTTTCATTGATTTCCAAAAATAGATGTGACGCAGAGCAACAGCAAGTAAAAGAGTGTGGGCCAAATAAGCCTGTAGGTGGGAAGGGGGGCGGGTAGGTAGGTGGGGTATTGCGGAAAATATCTTGGCAACGTGCAATCTGAAAGTCCTCATTTTTCCTTAAACATATCATCATGAAAACTAGTACTGATTTATTATTTATAACCTTCCATATTTTATCGACTCTCCTAATTGTCCGACTTCGTCCCTGGGACCGTGGCACGTACTTGCTTCACGAGTCACCGCCACCCCCCCCCCCCCGCCCCTCCCCTCCCCCATCTCATAAGGCCTGCTCGTAGGCCTATGTGTATATATTTCTTCTCCTATTCAAGAGAAGCACGTCAAACCGACATCATGGTCAGCTTTCCTGTCTTGCTTCGTTGAAGAGATCTTCCACTGGTTGAAGACCATACAACGCCGCCTTGTCCACTTGAAGATTAACCTCTGAAGTTAACCCAACCACAGATGAATTTAGTTTTTCCTGTCACGTCTCGAAAAGTTACGATCAACTGTCAAGCTTGCCCCAACAACTGAGTGACCAGTAAATGGGATGACCCCTGTTTCAGGGGTCACGTCCCCCAGTTATAAAACTCTGGAGCTTGGTACGTCTTGTTTAATACAGAACCTGGGAACGATGGTATGCTGATAATATACTTCATTGTGTAATAACGCATATTCCTGCATGGCTATATGCAACAGGCTGTAATTGGAAATGCTGCGGCTTTGAGTTCACATTTCTGTAAGTTTGTGTTGGTATAGCGAGAGCGTGTGAGTAGGTAGTTGTTATAACAACTCCCTGGTGTGAGGAGGAGTCACTTGGGGAAGTAGTACGACACTGAACTGCTACTTTAATTCGAACCAGTGTAATGCAACCAAATAGTTCTGATGTAGTCAGTGATTTAAGTCTGTTTTCGTTCTCACAACTTGGATGCAATTGGAACTTATATACGATCATTTCAGTGGCGTAGGAAGGTACTTTTGAGTGGGGGGGGGGGGGGGGGCTGAAGACTGACGGCCGGCCTGGAGGAGGGGTCTAAGGGGGAGGGGGGTGCATTTCCAGGTGGCCTCAGATGCAATTTGGTGCAATATAGCACACTTCAACACCCACTCCATTTTGTAAATAATTTTGCATTTTCACCTGGCCTTAGATGCAATTTGGTGCTCCAAATGAGATTTTTTTCTCATTTGGAATGAAAAAGGGGTTTTCTGACTTGCGAAGCGGGGGGGGGGGGGCGGAATGATACTTCCACCCCTCCATATTTTTCACTGGAGGGGCTGGCGCCTTCCCAGCCCCCCGGTTCCTACGCCCTTGGATCATTTAAACAACCTTATTGCGTAATCCCGTACACTTGATATCAAATGCAATTTATGACAGTATATTAAATTGATACTCAACTCAATTTAATATATAAACAGAAACATTACAACTTAAGGCAGTTCGTTCAAGCATTGCATATGAGTTTATAATGAGGGAAAGAGGTGACGGAGGGAAAAGACGAAGCGCCTTCCCCCCCCCCCCCACCCCGCCCACCACCACTAGTTTGTGAAAATAAGAGTTGCCCCCTTTTGGGTATAAAAAAGAAGGTATAATCGCGCCCACATAGGTCTATTTACCTCTAAGTTACATATGTGCAAACAGGCTTAATGCTAAAGTTATTCAATATTTCCCAAAATTACAATCTAGCGCAAGTTACAGCTTTCACTCACGTTTTGATTGTTATTTTGCAACTCAAATACCAACAACAATATTCTTTGTTTGTCGACAAGTGAAGTGTATGACATGTATAGGTTCTGGTAGTGTAATACGCATCAGAACAATAACGCAAGAAGTGTTAATTTACTAAGGGCGTCCCCTATTTTCAAAAATCCACTTTCCGATACAAATACCTATTTGTCTCTGTCTTTCTGTACACACGCCAATATTTATTGATTTTAAAATAATGTAAGATAAAGTACAAATAAAGTAATTTGACTTTTTTTAATTGATACTTGCATGCTTCATATGCAGTAAACCTATTAATAATCCATATACCCCCTCTCCACTCAACCTAAAATTTAACCTCAATCTTTCCGTCGCCTCAAACGTGGTTCCCAACCCACTTTCACTTCTCACCATCGCAATTAATATTTCCTCGATGGGCATGATACCAACCCACCTTACTTTGATACCAGCCCACCTTATTATGATACCAACCCACCTTACTATGATACCAGCCCACCTTACTCTGATACCAACCCACCTTATTATGATACCAACACATCTTACATATATGATACCAGCCCACCTTACTCTGATACCAACCCACCTTATTATGATACCAACACATCTTACATATATGATACCAGTCCACCTTACTATGATACCAGCCCACCTTTCTATGTTACCAGCCCACCTTATTATGATACCAGCCCACCTTACTCTGATACCAACCCACCTTATTATGATACCAACACATCTTACATATATGATACCAGTCCACCTTACTATGATACCAGCCCACCTTTCTATGTTACCAGCCCACCTTACTATGATACCAACCCACCTTACTATGATACCAGCCCACCTTACTGATACCAGCCCACCTTACTATGATACCAGCCCACCTTATTATGATACCAACCCACCTTATTATGATACCAACCCATCTTACATATATGATACCAGTCCACCTTACTATGATACCAGCCCACTTTTCTATGTTACCAGCCCACCTTACTATGATACCAACCCACCTTATTATGATACCAACCCATCTTATTATGATACCATCCCACCTTATTATGATACCAGCCCACATTATTATGATACCATCCCACCTTGTTATGATACTAACCCATCTTATTATGATACCAACCCACCTTATTATGATACCAACCCGCCTTACTCTGATACCAACCCATCTTATTATGATACCAACCCACCTTATTATGATACCAACCCATCTTACATATATGATTCCAGCCCACCTTATTATGATACCATCCCACCTTACTATGATACCAGCCCACCTTACAATGATACCAGCCCACCTTACTATGATACCAGCCCACATCACCCAGTCCCTTCCTGTCCTCGCTAGATCCACCAATGTGTTTTTCGTACAAAGGTAGCTCGAGAATAATAAAATATCATGGTGTTCCTTAGGTAACAAAACTTACACAAATATTCGTCACCCTGCAATTTCCATCGACTTCTCTTCGTTTAACGTTCAGTAGCGGATTTGAAGTTCGAGGCAATTGAAGTACCGTACATTTAAAGATTTTGGGAGAAAGACTATAAAGATTGAAATGTTCGGAAACCAGGAATCCTGCAAAATGATCACGAATAGATTTTTTTAGTGATCATGAAACGTAAGCGGAACCGAGAACCTGTTTCACATACATGATTGCACTCTTTACAAAGTACACAGTAGAATATGTAAATAACATTATTAAATTCACATGAGAGGGAAGGGGGGGGGTCAACATTGGGAATTTTAACCTCGGCGCCTGGGGTAATATGGGGGCATATTTGGCATCAATAATTACCGCAACGGAAATAACCTGCGGAGGTGGAAACTGGGTAAGGGGGTCTTGGAGGAATGGAGTAGAAGCTTAAGGTTGGGGGTTGACGAAAAGCCAGCATGGGGAGGGGGAGGGGCACATTAAAATATTTTCCTACAGACTGGTCGTCTTGGAATGCAGCAAATTCCTGTTTGGTAGAGCTCATAAAGGATTTGATGAGGGGGTTGTAGTTATTAACAAACGGAACGCGTGTGTGAGGACCTTTGGCTGTAAACAATAGAATTCTTGGGACTAGTCATTTTCTCAAAAACCTACAATGTATGTTAATTGCCACGAACTTCAAATCCGCAACTGAACGTTACCGAAAAGGAATCGATTGGATCTTTCGTATGAAGTCTCACATCACCGGCCTCAACAAAGACAGGGGACCCCTTAACAATTATCAGGTCTACAAACATATTTAATCCGCTGTTTGTTCCGTTATCCGCTACCTGTATAGTCATGGTTTATTTGGTTCTAATTCCATCACTGCTACTCACACTTATCTAGCGTCATACTTTCATTGTGTTACATTTTGTACTTTTCATTCTACTGCCAAGTATTGCTGACGAAGGTCCCACACGGGGACCGACAATTCCAATTCCAATTTTCTGAAACAATATTCGTTATTTGTCAATTACGAGTCATATCTTATTTCTCTGCTTCTTTCTAATAATATTTTCTTTTGGAGTATATAGTTAAATAGATTTTCTTTATAATATTTTAGAATTTTTACTATGGAACGCCAAAATATTCAAAATGTCGTTAAATCACACTCTTCCAAGTTATCATGTAACCTAACTGTCTGTAAGTAAAAGTGACAAAGTCATATATTACCGAAGCAGACGACAATATATTAACATTTTTGTTCACTCTTTGACATGCAAGAATTATGCAACATCTCGAGAATATTATCATCTCATCACAGCTACTAGAAGCTATTTTGGCGTTCAATACCATTTCAGCTGCTCTCTTTCCAAGGAACCTCAGGAATTTCAAACTTAATTGGCATCATAATGTCTTCTTTTTTTTTTTTTTTTTTTTTTTGGTAGAGATCCCTTGCGTCGAAATAGCAAAGCTAGGAAAAATTTATTCTTGTCTTTAATCTTCTTTTGTCTTAGTTCATTTGTTGAATACTTATCCTTTAGATCTACTGGGTTTTTGGGTTTTTTTTCCTTCTGTTCTCGTCGTATCCGTCAATCGTGGCGAACACCTCAATAATTTCAATCCTATGGCCTGGCATGTAAGTATAGCTTTACTCTTTTCAAGGTGTCAAAGTGTACAGTAATGGTAGACTCTCTGACACTTTTCAAAAGATAAGAAATCATAATTCCGTGCACATAATAGCCAAAAGGTTGTACCCAGCCAGACCTTCTGTATATAATAATCATACACCTGAGACGTATATAGAGATAAGATATAATCCAAACGCATTTTTTTTTCCTTTTTTTTTCTTTCTTTCTTTTTTTCGTTCCCCCCCCCCCCCTTCAAAAGTTGACCTCAACTACAATGAAAACACCGCTGTTATAATCCGTCAAGTCTAACCTATCACTTGTTCAAATTTACTCTGCCAAATAGAATACTCTGTCTGCGCATGCTCAATGAGACATCACCTGTTGTACTTTAATAGACAGTTGCACACACACACACACGCACACACAAAGGAAAAAACAACCTGCAGTAAAATATTGAAAACAAGTATATATTAAGTGCCTGGCTGCGTTTCAATTGGAACAGCGCGAACCTAGTAAGGTGTGAAGGGGGGTGTGTCCGGTATAAAAACCGTTGAAGTTTTTTGGCGTAGGACACTGTTTACTAGGAGACTCCGACTTGCGTCCTCAGTGCAGGAATAAAAACCCAGGAAGGGACACTGAAGTTAAAAAAAATCTCGCGCATTTCCCGGCAGCATTTTTTCGCTCTTCGACTTTTTCCAGAACAGTTTCTTTTAACCAAACGACAAAATCATGGCTTGGTTTAGAGGAAAATTCGCGACGGTAATTATTATCTCACAACTGGTGTTTATCCTAATAATCGGCCTCTTTGGAAAATATTCGAGGGAAGCCGGTGCCGACAAAGATGCAAGTGTGACGCACGATGAGGAAAATTCGATCAACCGGTACTATGGAGGTATGGCTATTATTTATTTAAGATGAAAACGAAAAAAAAGGAATTATTTATTCAATACACTTTTAAATTCAAAAAGATTGGAAATCCACTCTTTGAGAGTGTTTTGTACAGTGTGGTCATTCGTTTCAATTGAGAGGTGAATTTCATTCTCACCCAAGGCATGGGCTAACGCACGCACAAAAAAGAATGAATAAAAGGCTCGAAATCCAGGAGATATGTTCACTTTTATTGACTAGGACAGGGGCTCAAATTTGTAGTATGATATCGCTCTCAGAAGACAGAAATATTCAATCGTGAAAACTATCAAAGATTTAATTGTTGTACTCGTTGAAATACAAATTGCAATTCCATGTGATAGTGGTTATAATAATGATGATATGGATTTTTAATCATAAATTCATAATATTTTGCCATCATAAATGTTGAAAGAGATAATAATTATCACTCCTCCGGAAGGGAGGCGCGGAAAAGGGTTGGGGGTGTGCAAAACTGTTATAGGCTACTATATATATTTTTGTTTGTGTTACAATGTTGCATATTCATGTTTGGCACGTTGAGACATTATTCAATAATACAGAGATCTATAGATCGTGGCTCGTAACTCTTTACAAGAAAAAGATTTTAAAAACTAGGCAATATTTTCAAACACCCCTGCGTTATTTGAACTTTGAGAATCAACCAATCATGTGTTGCTCTAAGCATTTACTCATTCGTGAGATAGATGTTGGGTTAAAAACTTTAAGTAAAGGTCAAGTGAATTTATGGATTAAACAATTGAAATGAAGTTAATAAGACAGAATGATTTGATATATGCACCGCTTATTTCGGTAGTAATTTCAGTATGTCTACAGATTCTTGCTCTCAGTGCCCTCCCCGACCCCACCCCACCCCGCCACTTTTCACCCCACCTTCATACCACTTACCCTTCTCCCTCTCCTGAATTGTGGGTCTAACCTTGTATTGCAGTTAACGGTTCCAAGAAGTTAAGTTTTCCAAGCCTTGTTTATAATAGTGAAAAATAACGTTGTTAGGCACACGTTATTTTTCACTATTATATCGATATGTAACGACATCAAATAGCAGTATGGCAAGATAATAAGAATTGGTCAGAAACACTGTACAAATTTGCAGCTGACGTAAATGAACCGTGAAAATCGAAAATCGTGTACTGCATTCTTGTAGTGATGTTTTAGTATAAGACCTACCCAGTTAGGCTATTATAACAATGCATGCATGGATGCATATAGAATAATACGATAGCGACGCATGCCTCCTGTTTGAAAGGTGCTGCGATATCTCAGTGTATGTACTTGCACGAACTTACATGTTCTTCAATTCTTTGGAACGCATGATTGCACAAAATCACGGCTCATTATAGTTAATGCCCCTCAAATTTGCTAGAAATTCAAAGAAGTGATAGCTCAGGCTTCTATATCAATTATCATTTTACATACCACCATCAAAGTACTTTGCGCGTGCGTGCGCGTGTGTGTGTGTCCTTATTGAAACATTTAATTGCCTAATTCACCAATCCTCAATGTCTGGACACTTTGTAGGCCTAGAACCACCAGAACAAAGCTTTCAGAAGTTGTTAGCATTCTACACTTTACTAAATATAGACAATAGCCTGCTGTCTGCTGATTACCTTTAATTATTCAGCTAGACCAGATTAAGAGAGGGAGCTGCTAATTAATCCCCTGAGCCTCTTGTTGGTATTCTCGTCGGAGATTTTCAATTATTACGGTGTCGTTGCTGGAGGCAAAAGGAACCCTTTGCGGTTGCAATTGCACATGACATTGTGTGTTTTTATGTTTGTTTAGACCAGGGAGCTGATACTGTCAGAGTATGAGCTCCCTATTTAGACCAGGGAGCTGCTACTCTAACCCTGTTTAGACTAACGTCATATTGGGTATGTGGATCCGTCTTATTGAGTACAGGAACCCTATTCTTTTCTGCGAAGGTCAAATGTCAATTGAGGTCAACATAAGTCAAAATCTGAACACACCTTCCTTGCATGATAGGGTTGAATGAACGCCACAACTTGGTGTGTGGACGGATGAACATTTTAGAGGAAAGAGCACTTCTCTTTTCTTGGAAGATCAGAGGTCATTTGAGGTCAACAGATGTCAAAAAGTGGTAGTTATAACTCCAAAAGCTTATATTGGCTGAAGTTCATTCTTGGTGTGTAGTTCCCAGCTATAGCTAAGCACAAAAATCTTCCAGGAATTGGATAGAATTCAAAGGTCATTTGTATAGGGTTATATTGGTAAAGTCTGATAACCTTGTAGGCATAATAACAACAAAGTCAAGCTTGGATGACGTATACTTTAATAGGTACAATCTGTATGTCCTCATTTGGCCAAGAAGCGTTCTGATAACTCGAAGTCAGTAATGGTCAACACTTGGCAATTTTGAATGTTTTCATACAAAATGTGGGGTGAAATCACTAAGCCAAGATGCTGTTTGCTTTCGAAAATCTGTGGCTCCCACTCTCAACTTTCAACAACTGCCTTCTCATGGAGTAAGAAGGGTTTTTCGACCACTGACGTATTAGGCGAGGGAAATGCTAGTCAAAGACTATCATTGATTTTACTTGAACCCTCACCTCCCCCCCCCCCCACCTCACCTCCGGAATAAAAATGCCATAAATAATCAATCACCACACACACGCTACTAAGAAACTGGAATTCCCAACGTCCATTTCTTAATTCGACAGCATCCTATTGTCTCGTCAGATTCACTGATGCCATATTTTCCATATGTAAATACATATCAACGTTATATATGGTTATATCTATATATACATTATAAGAGACTTTAACATGCACCGTTTGTGCAGTGCAGTGGGTACATACAGCCAGCATTGGCTGTGATGACTGAAGGATGGTACTACAATATTTGGGACAAAGTTTATGAGTTTGCTTCAATTTACTTTACCAATATCATGATCTCCTATATGGATTACATCTCCCGTCGAGAATTTTGTCAGTTGAAGGGATCGAAACAGGTGCAACTGATCAAAAAAATATTACTTTTGACCCAGACTACGTGCAAATCTTCAGAGAGTACATCGTTATTATTTGCGACAAATTCACCTATAGGCTGTAGGTGTAGCCATTTTGATAAGGCGTGGACCAATGTATGCAGGGTAGGGTGCGGGTCGGCCATGTGTAATGAGGGTCGGGATGGCGGGTAATGAGGGAGGGGAGAGAGGGTTAGGCTGTGGTTGAGGGATGAAGATACGAGTTATAGGGTGAATATAAATATGAGGGGAGGGATATGGTGAAGCTTGGATTAAATAAGGATGAGACTAAGGTTAGGGGTAGGATTAAGGATAGAGTGAGGATTGGGTGAGGGCAGGATGAAGGCAAGATCAGGGAAGAGTGAACAGGGAAGTGAGGGTGGGTAGGGTGAGAATCGGGTCATGGTTGCTTGAGGGTTGGGCGAGCGTTCGTGAATGAGTGTGAGGATTGGGCAAGGGAAGGATGAAGGATGAAGTGAGGTGGGTATTGTGAGGGTATAGAGCCAAGGGTATGGTGAAGGTATCGAGAGGGCAGTGGGAAGGTAAAGCGACGATAGGGTGACTGGGTGAGAGTAGAGCATGGGGTATCTGTTATTGTAAAAGACAGGCTATAAATTGGAATCTATTTAAAAATATAAATTGTGTATCTCATTTCCCTATCCAATGTACTATATATGACTCTCAGAATCTTTGCAAGCTTAACGGTTATATTATTGTTATTATTATTATTTTTCCAAATTTGAATGAACTAGTGATGTTGTATATTTTGTATGTATAACTAGGGAGCTGTTTTCCAGTTCCCTGGTAAATCCTAATAGATCCTAAATATAGAATAGTATATAAGAGTACAATCAAACTCTTTCATTGAGCATATAGTTTGACTCCATATATGGGAGTTAGTATTTCTTATATACCCACCCATGCTTCCATTTGCCATAAAGTTTGAAACCATACCCCTATACCACGTGGAAGAAGTTGGCAAACGCTTTTAAATTTGGACGATAGCTTGAGTCGATGACTAATTTGAAACCACAATCTGCAGAAAAGGCCGAGGCTTGAGTGGATGAATATCAAGTTCAAGGTTAGCTTAACCATCCCGAAATCAAATACTCTGAATAGAGTTCAGCATATGGACAGATACACAACACACCGGTGTTTTATGTGGAACGCCGAGATGCTCAGGCTTATGTGATGAATTTCTGAAACGGGATGATGTTCATGGGAGTGAATTTTAACTGTTGTGTGACTGACTGATGGCTGTTGTAATATGACATGTAGGGGCTACACAGTGTTTCAGTTTACAATACTTATACACTTCAAAGTATATCTACCCAAGCGATCAGCATTCAAGCTCATACAGGACGCCAGGCTCACCAACTATGACATTTTTAAAAACTATTTACTTGCGATAAATTTATATAGTAACTGATAATGGTACAATATGTGTCATGTTGTAGTATACATAGCACGTCACAGTAGCAACATGTATGTTTTCCGTCAGTCACAGAATTGATTGTACATTACGTAACACGTACACAAAAGTAAAGTTTAGATATCATCATATTTGGTTGGTCTTTTGGCGTTCCATATATTGTACTGAGGTTTGGTGGGGTCGTTGTCAAGCTGCTACATGCGGTGTGTCTGCCATGATAGGATAGATCCTTGTGTTGATCATAACACAGAGTGTACATAAAACCACACAAACAACAAGCATTTGCTTTATTGTTAATGATTCATTAATGTTGCCTCCGCACAATTATGCTAAAAAGTAAGAAAATGGTCACGCATACTTGCTTAAACACCCCTGCATGCTACTTCCACCAATACAAATGTTATCAATTATAGCAAAATTATGTTAGTATCGTTTGGTTATAGCCTATACATTAATGACCCTATAGTCATTGCATCGGTGCGGCCAAATTACCAGCTTAGGGGTAGTAGAGGGTAACTCTGGCCTATATGATGGATTGGCAGAGTCTGAAATATTGCAGGTATATATGTGTTAGTGACCTACACCAAAAACTAAAATTGCGACAATAATTGTAACTACCACCCATCCAATTTTACATCACGTGAATAAAGATCACATTATACCAATGTGCCTACAATGCTACACGCTTTAATCCCCTTTATTATCATAAAATAATACCCTTTAATCCCCTCAGACCAGCATACTCGCACTACGGTATCATTAGCATATATGCCTAGTGCACGTTTATGGCAAGCCATGTGGGACAAACACCGCATAATATATCCGCGTATCAATTCGAATATATACGCGTATTAATTCGAATATACACGTGTTGTAGCCTGCATGTGTAAAGTTTCGCTTTTTGAAGCGATCTCGCGAGCCCGCCAAAACATTTATCGTTGGTATATGTACACAGCAAGAGCGGAAATGTTTTTTTTTTCATGTATATTCTAATTAATCCGTGCATATATTGGATTTAATCCCCATATGTATTTTATTTAATACATGTATATATTCGAATTAATACGTGTATATATTCGAATTAATACGTGTATATATTCGAATTAATACGTGTATATATATTAGAATTAATACGAGGATATATTTAAGCCATATGATTGGCTAATAATATATACGCGTATATATTCCAATTAATACGCGTATAAATTCCAATTAATACGCGGATATATTATGCAGTGTTTGTCCCACATGGCTTGCCATACACGTTTGACAAGAGTGACTGTGTAACGTTCTAATCATTTTCTGCAAATATAAATATCCAAATATAAATACCCAGGCACTCGAATAGACGATAATGTAATCGTCACATTGTTTGTCTAAGATAAATTTCAAAGGTGCACCCAAGCAATTATCCTTTTGTTTACACCCGTAAAGCGGAGAAACTCTAGTTTTGCATGCTACCGTATAATGTATACAGGCTATATCAACTGCTCATTCATTACAATGCATTGTGCGCAATGATCTATAAGCAAGCCACGTTATTCGTGGGGGAGGGGGTCCAAGAGACTACAGCCCCGGGGGCCTGGGGTGAATTAGGTGGCACGGGAAACATGAAAGGGACCCTGGAAATAATGGGATACAGAAAAGTGTACTTTTATTTTCATAATATAGGCCTACTTCAGAAAAAAACCCTGAAAAAGTGAAAGCACAATATTTATACGATGATATTAAGGCATACACCAATTAGGCCCGTGGACAGGCCTGGTCTTGCCTTTCCCCTCCCCCTATATCAGACTACTTTGTCTACCACCCACCCCCCCCCCCCCGAACCCCACACACACCGTCACCGTGTATGCACGAGTATGGTTCCCTCCTTAAATTGTTGGTGATCCAGCATAAAATGTTGCTGCCCCTCCTATCCATCTCAGAAATTCTATAACGATAAAGATATATCACTGGAACACGTTATCAAATTCAGACAAAAGTCAGTTGTACTTTTACATAGCATACAAACCATAAGCATCAATTCTTGATCGCCTAGGTCAATAATTTGATCATTTTCGAGTTTTTTTTTTTTATATATATATTTTTTAAGCTAGACAGATTAGTATTACAAACATTCATGTCTGCATGCATACATGCCTGCATGAACACATGGTAAATCATTCTATGTAACGCCTTTGCTTTCGCATGTCATCAAAAACATATACAACACGAGAACGATTTATACACTATAACCGACACGGTGCCCAATAATGTAAACCATACACTAATCATGCAGCCAACATGCACTGCATGAACACGGTCTGTCATAATCATAGCCGGCAATGAATTCATACATACAAACACTAGCCTATACTTGCATTTCATATACCTTCGTACAAAGCCCTATATGCGATTATTCCATAACTGCTTCACACGGGTCATTGTCGTCACAATGTTATATCAAATAATCCAGCCTTCACAAAGTGAAAAAAACACATAACCCGTATAAAAGCGGATCGGTTCAAGTTTACTAGTGCAACACAGCTGTTTATTTTACAATTGTCTCTTTATTCCTGTCAGTCATTCTCGTATGTCAAAGTTTGTAGAGCATGTAGTTACCATATGGATATATGTATATATATAGGCTATAAATAGGCTATATATATATATACATATACTTATATAAATACTTTGACTAATGCTACCAGCATGCAACATCATGAATCTATAGACCAACGGTATGCAAATGATTCCAATGTGCTATGACAGTAACTTACACGTATGCACGCATATGCTCATCCTTTCACAGGTACACACATATGAGCACGTCGAGAGCCAAATGACGTACTTGCCACAACCACCACCCCAACCCCAACTTTTAGTATAATATGATTTATGTTTTCCGACCCCTCCATATTTTGCCGGACCCAGAAGCCCCACCCCCCCGCCCCTCCACCCATTAGTCAGGCTGTGTAGGTAATAAAACATGTCTTCCATGTGGTCCCGTCCAGTATATGTCGAATTAAAAAAAACTGACAAGGCTCAGTTATAACTAAATATATGCATGAACAATTATTGAAGATTCCTCAATTTCGTTAACGACTAAAGCAAACATATACGTCTCCTAAATAGTGTCACAGAGAGGTTGAACTTTACACGTAATAGAGATAAATAACTAAGCCAGTTGTATGAGAGTATGTCACATGTGTAAGTGATATGGGCCAATGGAGTGTAATAAACATTGTGAAAACGCCGTCAGATAGTTCTGCTTTAAAATTGAGCAGAGAGAATACCTAGCTTCGAAATAAAACACCAGTGACGTGCACATGACTTCCAAGGGGGTGGGGAGGGGTGGGGAGGGGTGGGAGGGGAGGGGGAGGGTACCATTCTAACTTTTCCAGACTGATTTAGGTAAGAGCATGAACCCTAATGGAATGGCTAGAGGTGGATTCGGTATTTTATATAGAGTGGGATTGCCCTGGGTTCTTTGGAGTAGACTCTCATGCATGTAGAGAGGTATTGGGGGGGGGGGCTCCCCTCCCAGATGAAAAATTAAAAATTTAGACGTTTTCAATTTTTGAGGCATATTTAGACCATAAATTTTGTCTATGATTAGGTTTGAAAGCAAGGTTAACTAATAACTACTTTGGAGTTTTTGTGAGGTGAAAAAAGTGATGGGGCTAGTGAGGGGACCCCAAACTAGGCTGGATCCCCCCGGAGTAGTGGTGTAATTCTTCTCCCAATAAATGTGAAATTACCCCCTACAGAACGATTCACCCCTGACAGACAATGGAGGACGGGGTGGCCAAATCCAGTGTTCAGCTGCTTAGTCACGTTACTTGGTGACGCATGCGCAAAACAAACGCACTTATTTTGAATGATAAAGCTCAAAGAATATTTTACATAACCGGTGTACTATATGACTAATGAAATGGTATAAAATATGGAACTGTCATTCTCTAACAAGAAGCGAAAAACAGATTACAATTTCTGACTAAAATTCATCTACTCCACGATATGCATGATCTGTACATACGGAGTCGGCATTAACTACCGCACCCTCTTCTGATATTACTACTACATCCTCGGCCTGTCTCTGGAAGCTACCTGGCTTTACAGTGGTTCCGTTTCATATTTTATACTTTAAATATGGATCAGCAGTTTGTCTTGCGATCTATCCCTTGGCATCCCTGCGGTATGGTAAGAAGAGGTTAGATTCGTGATGATACGAATTGAACTCTTCATGTCAAATTGGTACTGCGTGCCCCAGGCGAAGAAAACAAACGTCATGCTTAGTTACGGTCAAAGGTCATAACCGGCGCGATATTTCTAAGAGTAAGAATTTGTTGTTTCGCTGGGCTAAGATTGGCCGAAATTCAGTGACTGGTCGAAAATCATTTCTTTTTATACTAACAATATTTTTTTGCAGAGAGGTGTTTTTTTCAAAGTATAGGCTATAGCTTATTTTGCGTTCCGACGAGCAAAAGTTTTACCGAAACTTAGTCAAAATAAGATTTCGATTGAAAAGAAACTAAGCCACTTCTCTTACATTGTTTTTTTTTTCTTTAAAGATTGGTTAATGAGCAAGTCAGCTAGAGAATTCCCATGAAGTAAATTTGTATAAAGAAACTATCAACTATACTTTAAAACTTGTCGTAAATAGTTAAAGTTGCTAGTTTCCTATAGAAAATGTTATATAGGCTATACTGGATCGCCTCCCGCACCTACCTATCAATGAGCTATGTTAAATATATTATAAGACATTCCTATTGAATGAATTAATGACAGTGTACCGTAAGTTGAACTAAACCATAGGCCTATATTCAATTTGATTCCATTTCGTCATGTCACTCTCTCCGATGTTTCAAGACAATATTATACATTCGTATAATTTCATGATATAACTGAAAATTACATTTATTTGGAAGACCGTAAATTTGCTATGGTCGTCCCTTTAACATGTACAATCGTTTTCAACATATTGTTTTGAAAGGCAACCGACCTCTGCTAACGAAATAACTTAAAAACCACTTACACAAACGAATGGGACTTTCTTGTTCGTTTCCCCCATCCCCACCCCTCCCCCACCAGCACAGTCCATCTTAGCACGTGCCCTAACATTTCGCCAGCGAGCAGAAGCTAGCAACAAGTCAAGTACCCAACTGGATGCTAATATTGACGTATTTATGTCATGCACTTTGCGTTCCCTTGTTTCTGTTTGATCAGCATCTTTTGACCTAAGCTCTGGCTAGATTCACCTCCTATATATCTGGACTAGTCCTCAGCCAGTGTGCACCTATACAACCGACAACACCCCGCAGACTGACCGTTCCGACTCTCTGACTGGTCAGTCAGTGCTCAGATAAGCCGTCACTTCCGGACGTTCGTACAAAGGGCGTTCACGATAGATGAAGCGGTGACCTCTTCATATATGACATACGATCTCATGGATATTTCTCTTCTTTTTTTTTTGTTGCTCGGGAGACCAGAGAACGCTAAACATATTCTTCACAAACTCCTAGGGTTAGATCATGCTGATTGGATATAAAGGAAGATATTAGGTTTATAATTTTTCGATTTATCCTAAACAAATTGTCAAGAAGTGTCGAAACGTCAAAAGGTATTATTATCTTCGAATTCACCCCTATAGTGTGATGTTCTTCACCTGCGCAACTTTTTGTGGAGAATCTGTTTGGTATAAGAAAAGAAAAGATCAGAGATATAAAGGAGCTCCAGGCAAAATACAAGAGTGGGTTCTTAGATATTGATAATAACCTCATATATATACATGTGTCATGCTCTAACAACAACCTGTAGGAATCTGTTAAAAGGAAAAAATTGTTTTATCGAACGCCAAAAAGGACTCTAAGATCTATAGTCCATGTGAATCGACATGATTGTGCATGACGTGTGCATGCTACATGTGTCTGCATAATTTGTTGTTATATGTTTTGATATATTATTTCCAGCCCATATCTATCGACAGTTCGAATCGTATCTGTTTATGCATGGTTCCGTAAATGAAGAGGCGTTCCATTTCTTCACTTAATTTTACCCTTTTATAACCATCTCCTCTCCACCCCCCCCCCCAATCCCTTGCATCCTTCATTATCTTTCTTCTCTCTCCTTTAAAAGGTTTCGAAGCTGCAACTGTTAGCTGTGATTTGTATTTTGGGTGGGGAAGGGGTGAGGGGGGGGGGTTGAGGGGGACATATCCCTCATACACTCCACAGTAATTTTGGTGATAATCAAACCTTTTGGTGACTTCTTTTGTTTCTTTCAAAGTGACAGCAACTTTTGATGTTTGAATATTTATCACGCCTAGACATAGAAAAGTCCCCGATGGGGTGACTTGTACTCTTTGAATAACGTTTATAATGAGATTTACTATCTAGGTGTCATTTGAATAGACGCTATGCTCTCTCTTTAGAGGTCGCCATGAGATAACGGGGGGGGGGGGGGAGCAGAAGAAAGAAGGTAAACATTATACACATAAAAGCATTTATCAGGAGCACATAAAGTACTTCAATGACAGATATTTGTAAACGCAGAAGTATGTTTCATTATGATTTTATATTTCTTGTCGATGATGGTGTTGACATGTGTATGTGTTTGGCTTGGCTCGTAAAAACAGATACAGCAAGAAATTCTACCAAATGGTTGAACTTCATACTGGATAAATGGGATGTATCTTCCTTAGTGTTTGTAGTCTTGGTTACACTTGCCGTAGGGCAGGAAAAGAATCTATTGGCGTGTGTGTCTGTGTAACAACTCCTTGGTATGTGACGTCCTAGCTTGTAAACACGATATCTCAAGATGGGTAACTGTTGCAGTTCTCATATATGGCACGTGGCTCGCCCGTTATAAGTACAAGAACCCTATAGTTTTGGGTGGAGGTCAAAGGTCAGCAGAAGGCAAAATATGATAATCTCAAAAGCACTGAATCTCCAGGACCTGAACTGTAAAGGAGCCTCATTTATGCATGGTAGGATAGCTATATGTAGTGTAAAGGTTTGACATAATTTGGTGAAGGTCACGAGGGGTCAAAACTTCAAATCCTTGTAAACACGATATCTCCAGATGGGAAACTTTATCGGCTCTCATATTCATATCAATTTGTTCAGTAGTATTTCAGATCACGCTGTCAGTTGCCCGCACAGCGGACGTGTATTACTCCTGCACCGGTTTAGCTGCATCGTATTAGCACACTGCTAAGAAGGTTACACTGCCAGTTGTACTTCCCTCTCACCATTCCATATCACTGTACAAAAACAGCTATAAGATGTCATTGCTAATTTCAGCTAAACTAAGAGGTCAAAGATTATCCTCAAAGTACCATTAAAATGTGATTTCCATCTGACCATTAAATATGCCACCACTTGACCTTAACAACAGGTCAGCAAATTTTCTGATCATCTATAGATGTAGTTACAGAAATTGTCACAATATTTTCGTACTGGTGGGAATGGGATAGCCATTCTGTTGACAGACTTCATGTGTTAGCCAATTCTGAAAAGTTTGACAATACCTTTATCTCTAGGGAGTAAACTGGTTCATTGTAAAGCGATTGGGTCACTGATTATGATCTTGTTGACAGTCTTGTGTTTATAATCCTTCACCTTCTCCAAAAAGATGACATAAGAAGAATTTTTGAATAGTTAGTTCCGAAGTATAGCAGTTCCCTGATATAACATCCTTCCAAGACATAGATATAGGGTAGGCCAATACCAGAAAAAGTAAACTATTTGAAAGCTTGTCAATAATCTCTAAATAATCTCTCAAGGCGAGTAACCACTGAGAGGAGGGTCTTCACCCTGGTTTTTTTTTTTATTTTTTTTTTTTAACTTTTATGTCAATAGTAGCGATAAACCATTGGGTAAGATGTGGAATGTGTTCTAAACCCTGTAAATGCAATGAACAGCTTACATGAGCCCTGGTACTTTTATATATACTCGGACGCGCCTTAATAGCCTCGAGTATATGAGAACCCTGTTGTTGTTTGTGGAGGTAATTGTTCATCTAAGGGAAAACCGGGGTGAAATGTGTGTCTGTATAGTAGCTGGTTGTGTCCAGATGACATGCGTGTAAAATATCTGATTTGTTAAATTGTTATCATGGTTCGATATGTTTATATAAAGCACCCTGAGAGAAAGAGAGTTACGATTTGGAAGAACTAATGGCTGAAACTTTGTCGTACCAGACTTAACATAATTATATAGGGTTAATCTGATCTGCACTCTGGACGGAAATTGTTGTACTATCCATTACTGTACGAGATACTTGGACTAGTTTTGGGTTGCATCAAACGTTTCATCGTTCAAATCATGCAGTGCAAATATATAGACCTATAGTCACTCAAGTGAAACAGAAACGGAACGCAATACTGGATGGGATACTCATGAACTACTGCAGCTGGCGATAATGGTGACACGTCTCGTAGTAGGCCTATTTTTAGTGTCACTTTCTGACCTGTACATCTGTAAATAGGCCTGTGAGAATGAATGATAAGAATGTAAACAAAATATGAATCGGCGGGGGGGGGGGGGGGGGCTGGATGAGAAAGAAAGAGGAAAAGAAATTCAGGTCGTATGTTGTATGTCCAATTTTAACCTTTTGATATGCTGGCGTCAAGTAAACATATTGTTTAGTCTTCATGTTTGAAAAAAGGTTGTCATCATTTAAGCGGTCCAGGGTGCCACATTCTGATCACTTTTCGGCACCTCTTTTTATTGTATCTGAAAAAGATTTCCAAATAATTTTGCGAAAGGTACATTCAGATACCTAGGTTAAGTAGAATTTAACATAACCAAAAGTAGAAGAATGTCACATATCTGAGGTAGAATTCCAGAAACCAAAAACACAACGAACATCAATTTCATTGCTAATATCTGAGCTACGGTACAGGATAATTTCCATACAAAATACCGTAACCAGAGCAAACGACATTTGAGACCTATAGATGACAGTGTCAGACAACCTCGTCACCTTAAGGTTCTGAGATCTCTTACTAAATATATATATATATATATATATATATATATATATATATATATATATAGTATACTATACATTATAGATGGTTTCCATATGGGAGTTTTGACAAATGTGTATTTTTCTGGCAAATCTTGGTGAAAGCAAAGAACAAAGTCGATCATTTCGTCGCTCGCACTGTCTGTAGATTTTATAAATTCCTGCACCTGTTCGTTTGCCTTAGCTTAACTTCTCAACCAATGCTATGTCTGATAGGCTATACCTGTATAGTGGATAGCCTACATAGAGTATATTTTGACAGCTAAGTAAATGGTCCACGTAATCTTTAAAGAAGATTATAGACATATTCAATCTATGGCTGAAACAGGTACCCCAAACTGAGTTGCTCTATTTAGGATTTCCTTTAGTTGATAAATAGTTATTGCCGACTTGGAGCGAGCACAAAATCCAGGAATAGGGTCCCGAAATTTATGCTGTTGGGAAGGGAATTTTAGCACTCCAAAATCAGACCAGTTTCAGTCTCTTTCGATAATGGACATAACTGCCAGATTATATAAAACAAAATGTCACCCTCAGCCTCCCTTGCCCTCCAATCGTCCTTTTCCACCTTCCATACTTTTCTATGTAGTCCTACGCATGTTACGAACCCTCAAATATATATTCTTTGTAGCAAAAAGTACGAAATCTTGTTCGTCACTTGAAAGCCGGAAAAAATGTCGCTTAGCAGTACAGCATGCAGTATAATTGCTACTCTGCTCGTTACAGGCCCAACCTGGTCTAACATTGTCCGAATCTTGCAAATATGTTGCCGACTTCCAAATTCCTTTCATGCATAGTTTGATAGCAAAGCCCCCCCCCCCCCCCAAAAAAAGCAACGTTTCCTATTTGGAAACATATGTAAAAATATGTCCCTACCCCATTCCAATGCACCCCGTGACTTTTAAATGTTACATACCGCAAAAAAAAAAAAATGATGTACTTTTGCTTTGTCATCCCATCTATACCGTGACATTAACCTATATATAGGCCTATGTAGGCCAACACAAATATAGTTCACATTATGGATTTATATGTGTTAGCGCCGGATACACATAGAGAACATAGTTATACTACTGTAAATCTTACAGTTTTGTACCACAGTAAAAACTGGATCGTGCTATAATTCGGTATAGCATGTGCTGTTAGGATTACAGTAAAAACTGAGGATATGTGTAATTCCAACAAATACAGTTGTTTGGGATTTGTTGGGATTATAAATATCTTCAGATCTTACTGTAAACTTAATAGCACATACTGCCGATTTATCAGATTTTGCAGCACGATCCAGGTTTTACTGTGGTACACAACTTTAGATTTACAGTATAGTAACTGTAATCTCTGTGTGAATCGGTTGGTTTTAGAAGCTTTGAAATGATTTAGGATGATCGCGGGTATTCGGTGGCCCTTTTATTTGCATTCCATAAAACTTGAGGATGAACAGTCAAGGTCAAGGTCAATGCTGCTCTATATTACAGACCTTAGATGATCTTGGCAAACTAGTTTGCAGGTAAAAGGCCTCACCGCGCGTGCGCGGTATAATATGGGGATATCAAATCTCATATCGCGGGTGACGACCACGTGAATTTACTACATCTGACTGACAAACGTGTGCTTGAAATGTTTACAGTCATAATTTAAATATTTACCGTAACCCTTAAACGGGTTACTTAACGATAACCAGATAATACAATGCTGAATATTATATCAACGCACTCGACATACATAGGCCTATTGAACTTCAGTAAGACTAACAGACTGAACGCAAATGATAACATAGCTTTTAACCTATTCGATATGGTCTCATGGGATTATTAATAAAGCTGTGGTTATTCAACTTGAATTTCTTTCTCTTCTTCATTTTTGTATGGCGCCGTAAAAGGAACTGGTTGTCCGGACCCCCCCCCCTTCTCAACATATCCCTTTCACCCATCCCCCTCCCCCCACTCCACCCGACCCGAAGAAAAAAGCACAGCCACCCTCCATCCCCTTAACCCGACCCAAAAAAAAGAGATCAACTTATAGTTTGGTAAGGTGAAACTAGAGATCCCATAAATCAATACGTACCTTTCGATACCTTCGCATTCTATAGCCTTTGGTTACGACTAGCAGTTCGACAACACCGTCTTGTGAAAAGTGTGTGGAATCTGATCGAACTGAAGACTTGGGAAATTAACTATAGCACTTTAAGGAATGCTAAGTAGACAGGAAATAGTTTTTGTATAAGACGAACCGTGTTTTTTTTTGTTTTTTGAGAAATAATAATAAGAGAAATTGTGGGAAGGCGGAAGTTGAGGCGGAAGGCTGCCCCTTCCCTGGCTGGAGTACTTTTAAGAGGAGCATTCATAACCCTCCCGGTGGCTGAGCTGTATAGCTGCACAAGCACTCTAGCCACCGAGTTCCTAGTTTTCTATAGGGCTTAGGGGCCATCAGCCCACTACCCCCCCTCCCCGCTCTACTAAGGCCGAGGCCTCCTGCCACGAGTTAAACTTTTGCGTCCTTTACCGTCTATGATATTTCTCAACCTCACTGACTCCACTATGCCATAACGAGATACGTACCTAGCTTATCTATTTAAATCTTACTTCAAATGGTGGCATAAAAGTCGAAAAATTTGCAACTTTCAACTTTGTTTTTCTCCAAGATATTTTCCGTTGGGATCCCAATTAACCTTGCCCATAATATGAATATTTAAACACTACGAACGTCATTGACCAATACGTAATCCAACACCAAGCTTGATTCGTGTACAGTCTATATGGCATTTGTACCAGGGAGTTCCTAACAACTCCCTGGTTGTGCCAACGCAAAGTCTTGAATCTGTTTTTAGCAACGGCTCATAACTAAACCTGCATCTCTGATTGGTTGAATTCAAACTAGTGGGTTTGGGGTACTGTATGCGATTAATTTTAAGTGTGGAATTTTGTCGTGGATACTTTTCTCATTCTCTGCAAATATCCTTAATTACTAGCAAATTAACGATGTTGGTAGGGAAAAACTTGGCTAATATCTTAGTTTGCTGTTTTGTGATTGATATATGTAAAAAACTCGATGGACTTGTCAAAAAAATAGAAAACGGCGACCAAACGCAAAATACTGCTTTAAGGATATCCAGGGTACTTATGATTTCTTTTGTGCATCAAGGAAGACTGCCGTGGTGTTGATTTACTTTTAGATTATGTTAATTTTAGTCTTTAGTAAAAAAAAAATTCTAGTTTGTTGGAATTCCCTTCTCAGTGTTTCTCCTAGCCTTGGGTAAAACTAAAGATTTCATTTGTAAGGGAAACACCCTTTTGCTTTTAAACCATTTATATCGTGTTTTTATTTTGTATAAGGATTCCTATTTTACAAATTGGTTTCTCGAGAAAATGCTTTAGATTATTGCCACCCGGTTTGCCTTCGTATAATCTGGGAGCTGCTATACTCTAACATGGTTACCTCCTTTGTTACACTTTAGCACTCACTGAATTTTTACATTCATGCCATAGTTTTGCGGTTGCGGGAACGTGACTTTTCAATAAAATGGCACAATGGTACACAATATACACAATGGTACACAATGGTACACAATAAGACAGAAAAGAGGAAGCACCACAATGTAAAGAACACTTGACTTGATTGAAGACACCGCGAGATCGGTGGACACAAGGAACACTTTTATATACAACAAAAAAATCCTATAAAATCCGGAATACAATAAGTCTCAAACATAACAGGCACTCCAAAGACCCTTCGCCTCCGCCCATCCCCCCCCCCCTATATAAGTGGTCTGCAACTCAGTTCTTCTGGACTTCACGAGTGCGTACCCTATAGAAAGAAGGCACTGAAACTCGAGACCGAATACTTAGCGGTATAGTCTCACACGATGGTTGCTATTACTAGATTTCCACCCGACCCCCCCCCCCCCCTCATTCGCATTCCCGGTCCCCAGTATTTGCGAGTATACATCGCTGTTAATGTTGGAGTGGTTAGGGGGCACACTCCCTGATTACACGTTCAAAGAATTATTTTCAAACAACCATTAAGTCAATACTGGCGCTGTGTTTAATATAATTATTATGAAAGCAAATTGCGTAGCTATAAGGTTTCAGGAGCCCCGATTCAAGAGTGAGATCTGGAAGTCTGGGCCGTTTCACTTTTACCTCAACTGTACTTGACCAAATCAATATATGTTACAAAAAAAAAAACTGTTTCCGTTTTGGCTTTCTTACTTGACTGTTTCATTTTGTTTAATTTCGTTAGCTTCGTTTATTTGTCTTTCTAAAACATTACCGTAAATAATACGGCTACAAATGCCCACAATTAACAACAACAAAAATGAACAGCAATGAAGCAGAGGGATATAAAATATAAAAAAAAAAAACCTGAGGGGCTTGTCCAAGAGTTTTATTCCCTAAAAACTGAAGGAAAAAAATCCAAGCTGAGATCCGTTGGCTCAGAGTGTCGGGACCATCTCTTAACGGTCCCTGGATTCTGTTGTCCCTATAGTACAATGAACCCACTGAAAAGGCGGCTTATTGCGACACTACTCTTTGAAAGGACAATTAAAAAGAAATCAAATTGGCATGTCTTCAATAGGATATTTAGTTGAAAGATCTAACCATTCATTCGGTTACAAGGGTATGCAGATAACATAGTACTGTATGGGCATACGAGAACCAAGGGTTAATCCCTGGATAAACCAAGATCTACATTAGTTCTGCATTCTGATAACCAATTGCTTGGGTATGACCACAAATACATGCAAGCTCCTTTTTCTTTTCTTGTTTTACTTTATCATTGTTTTTATTGTGTGAGTTTACCATTCGGGGGTATAATATAGTCCGTGTAAGTATAGTAGTCATGCCAAAAGGTGAAATAATCGAAAACAGTATTCAATGCCTGCCTGCATGCCTGCATGCAGAAAGAAACCCTATAACAGAGGGACAAAGAAATAAACTGTTAAAGCTCATCAAACAAACTGACAAATAATATTTGTACTACACGGGTAATAAAAACTACATGGGGAAAAAAATCCGGTTGACAAAAAACTGACGTTTTCCTTCTAAACTCTTGAGGTTTTGAATAGTATATGTTGTAACAGTTGAGAGATGAAAAAGACCCTTTGTAGAACAAACTAGTATATAGACATATCAATAACATGTACTTGCAGCTATGAAAATATAGCTTCCTTTCAACCACTCTGGCTAATGTTGATTTGCGGCGCCAAACTCTCGCCACATGTTTTAAGTCCATGCATGGATGTAAAATGATCCCATAGATTGGAGAAAGTTCCTAATTAATGTCGACGAAACCATAGTGGTTGCCGTTTATCTATCAACCGTTTAACTGATACAGTTTAACTTTGAATCACCTCATTGTTCGCAGCCCTGCCGAGCAGGGTTGGGTTGGGGGGAGGGGGGAGGAGGCTACAGCCCGGGGCCCTGGTCAATTAGTTGGCCGGAAAATATGGGATAAGAATAATGTATTTTCAGTTTAAGAAGAAATCGTCTTAATCCCATGATTGTACCGTGTATTTGTGAAGACCGGGATGGGTAACAGCCCCGCCGGGCCAGACCTGGATCCTGACACCCCTGATCCTGCCATCACATCGTCTTATTCAACTATAGTTGTCTCATTTGAGTGATAAAGGAATACCACGACAGAGAGAGAAGATGGGGGTATGTGGTGGGGTTGCATTATTGTTATGTATAATGAAGTTGTGTGGTCCCATGATTCACCGACTTTCAGGTCTTTCACACCCTTACGGGGGTTTCAACTATATATACCGATCGTTCCCAGGTATAGTTCAAATTGTAGTTCAAACTTTCAAGTTTCTGTTACCAGAGATTTGCAACGCCCTGGTACAGCACTAAAGTGTCTATTACCAGAGATTTGCAATGCCCTGGTACAGCACTCAAGTCTCTATTGCCAGAGATTAGCAACGGCATTGGTACAGCACTCAAGTTTCTATTGCCAGAGAATTTTATTTTTTTAGTCATAGAACTAAAAGCGAGAAAATTTCAATCGTGTCCCACTTCTTTTCTGTTTCTCGAACCGATCTGCCTCACATTTATTGATTAGTTAATAAATAAAATTTGTTTGTTTTTTATGTTTGAAAATCATTTTTCTATTTTCTTTCATAGTCTTTCAAGATGTGAATGTCATGGTCTTCGTCGGCTTCGGTTTCCTCATGACGTTCCTTAAGAAATATGGTTACGGAGCGGTCGGTTTCACCTTTCTCGTCGCAACATTTGCCATTGAGTGGTCGACAATCGTCCGAGGACTCATCTTCAACTTAAAGGGCGGCAAATTTGAGATTGGCGTTGAGAGGTAGGAGAAAAACAAAAACAAAAAAAAATGAAAAAAATTATAAGGATAAATGTTGACATACATCCTTATATATGATAACAAAATAATGTGTCACTAGTCGTCAATAGTAGGAATATCTCCGAAGTATAAACTATTTCTTTAACAATATTATAAGCCCACCCCCACCCCCCCCCCCGGCCTTTATAAACTTGTAGATAATCTATATTTCTGTTTTGTCCGTTCGGTCACACGAATACTGGTTAAATTAATATTTCCAGTGAAACGAAATGTCAGTATAGTAAAGAATAAGGATATTTGGATGGTTGGAGTGGACAGTGGAATAATGTGTTTTCATTCTTAAGAAGAAATCGTCTAATGCGGCCCATGATTGTACCGTGACTTTCTGAACTTGACCGGGATGGGTATAAGTGCGCTGGTCATTCTGCTGCATCTCATTTCGGTGGTCCAAACATAGATCCTCAAAACACTTGGTATGTCACAGGTAGGAATTAAAAAAAAAAAATATGGCATTTCGGAATGCACCTTCCAACAGTATAGAATGAATGAACGGGCTAGCCCATTTTAAGGTAATTAGCATCCGGCCCCCCTCCCCCCCCCCCCCCCGCCTCCCAAATGTGCTAGAAAAGCTGGGTGACCAGAAACTCCTGGATAAAAATATGATTTAAAATTGTTAGCAATTTCTAGCATGCTATAGATTGGGGTGTGATTATAATGAAAACCTATGAATTAATACATAAGCCTTCTTGAACCATACACTTCATTGTGTGGTTCGCGTAGTCGACCTTACCTATAACTTTGACGAAAACGTCGTTTTGTGATTTTGGACTTTACTTCCACGGGCATTTAATCTAGTCGTAACCCAAATTGGTGTCCTCATTGAAGATGTTTGATCAAACTGTAAGGAATTTCATCAAGGGGTTAGACCCCATTGTTGACAATGTCAAGAACACAATCAAAAGTATTCAATGGTCTCCACATGCATGCATGTCAACATGTAAACTCCTGTAAAATCGTTCATACCTAGTCTAAACTGCTGCAGTCATGTTGAGAACTAGGACACATTTTTTTTTATGGCTGGGGTATAAGTAGCTCGTATGAGGTAATATAAATTCCAGAAGAATTTGTAGAGACCAACAAAGGTCATATGGATGCAAACTTTATGAATTTCATGTCCAGGAACATGAAATTTCAATTTTCTTATATTTTTATTAACGACCTTTTTCATCGATCCTGCTAAGGAAACTGAAACACTTTGGAAAAGTGCAGTTGAAGCGGAACGTGAGACATACATGCGTGTTCATTGTTTTTCATAGGATTGTGATTATATTTTGAGCTATATTTTTTATGCAAAAGTAATCCGGGGTCCCCGTTTGATTAACTGTCAACAGTCGGAATAGACTGCATGCGCAAAAGCATGCGCAAAAGCACGCGCAAAAGCATGCGCAATTTTTACGTGAATGAATAGTTCATTAGTTGTATTCCAACTAATGACATTACAATTTGTATCCAATAAATTTCAAAATAAAGATATTTGAAATATGTTAAGCTCTAAAGGACAACCGAAAAGCTGTTTACTTGGAAGGTATGGATGACTAGATCATCCAAAGCTGTTCGTTTTCGATTCCTCTTCAACAATAATAAAGAATAAGAAGAATTGTTACAAAACAATTTGTGCCGTATAGGTGGATTGCCTTGATGGTAAAAGCAAACACGTCAACAGTTACAGACTAAAGACGATATGCTGCATTGTTAGGACTATTTTCTACACTTGTTTATTAGTTGACAAAATTCAATGCGTTAAGACATAACGTTTCTATAAGTTTCCAGTTTGTATGGTTCGTGCATACTTTGTCATGGTTGACCCCGCCGTTCCGAGCACGTGAGAGACTTGGACCCTTGTTATCTCTATATATGACTTAACAGTACGCATTAGATATAGGTCTAGCCGCTTTTAATACAGAACCTTCGTTAGAATCACCTGTTTTATTTGAAAAAAAAAACAAGATGAGGGAGCTGGTACACAACGTCTTAGTGTAAACGTTTTGCGTTCACAGGATCAGAACTAGCAATCGTGATCCCCCTTTCGGGGATGATCAGGCAATAAACCTCACAAGCGGGATCAAGGGGTCACGCGACCCCCGATAGGCTAAAGTGTTTCTTGTTCTCGTAAAACCAGATTAAGGGCGAGTTTAAGGGCGGTCACACTGAGGCTAGGAAATATCAAATGCTAGTTGATAGTTTAAGAAACAATATTGTGACCTTTTTTCGCGCGTGCGCAATGCTCTTTCAGTTCACGAGGTTGCTCCACTACCTGGATCTCAAATCTCCCAAGAGAAAATAAGATCCTGCTGCGATCTCAAACGAGAACACGGATCATGACTTTCCTTGAACAAGTCTTCCCTGAATTGAAAACATGAATGATTCAAACGAGAACTCCCTTGTATCTTGTTCACCTCAACCGTGCGTGTTAACCATGTCTCATCGTGTAGTGATGCATAATCCACTGACGTGGTAATGTTTCGTAAGCTTCAGTTATTCGTTGTGCGACCATGTTTTTTTGTACTCTGGACTGTACTGTGACGACCCTCTATTTTCTCAGGTGACATATATCAAACTTGCCCTACGTTTGACTTATTGCATGATGTGTTATTGTTATCTGTCAGTTTTGGTGGTTCGACATTGGTCACGCATGACTCTCTCTCAACCCACCTCTCTCTCCTCTGTACAATTTCTGGAGACTATATTGGCTTTGTCGTTCCTTGAGCAAAAGCACATGGATCACCCAAAATGCCTTAAAAAAAGGAGTTCTTGTCTTATCGAACTACGATAGATTGACGCAATATACATACTACAATAATTAATGTTAGTAAATGATAAAATTTACCTTTAATTTTATTATATCCCAAAAGGGCAATTGTATGCTCGCATTAAAAATATAAAACTACGTCAGAATGCATACAAAAATAACAATAATAATAATATACAAATGAACAAGGTGGATCCGACACGTTAAGAGACAAAAACAGGTTAATTTATTAGGGTTATACTAGAACCTAAGCCAGTATATTTGTAGTCTTACGATGAAACAAATAATTAGCTGAACAACATATCAATTCGTGTTACCAAGAACCTATAGACAATGATCTTCTTTTTGCACAAATCAGGAATGTTGCGGTTTGGCATGAAATTCGAAATCTGTCGACCATAGCGAGGCAAACAGGGATCGATGGTTGGTTGTATAGGAGGGGGGGGGGGGGGGTTAAACATATAAAATGAAGATTTGTCAGTTTGATTGTTTAGAAATAACAATTTAATTATGCAGCCTACGAATCGCGCACAATTGGCATAGGCTAAAGCAAGGGCGTAGGAACCGGGGGGCTGGGGGCGCCAGCCCCCCAGTGAAAAATATGGAAAGTATCATTCCGGAAGTATCATTCCGCCGCCCCCCCAGCTTCGCAAGTCAGAAAACCCCTTTTTCATTTCCAAATGAGAAAAAAATCTCATTTGGAGCACCAAATTGCATCTAAGGCCAGGTGAAAATGCAAAAAAAAATCCAAAGGGGAAGGGGACACCCCCTCCCCTTAGACCCCTCCCCCAGGCCGGCCATCAGTCTTCAGCCCCCCCCCCCCCACTCAAAAGTACCTTCCTACGCCACTGGGCTAAAGCTTTTGTACGTTGTTTTGAAATACTAACCTGTTGGTTTTGGTTTTTCCTTTTACAATTTTTTCAAAAACTTACCATAAAGTAGTCTATTGTTAACAGTACCATACCTTGAACTAATAACCTTTCGAAAGATGGCCAGCTTTTTTACCTATTTATATCACGACAGGTAAATGCAGCTTTTTAGTCTCCGGGATTAACATATATATAATGTTTCTATTTCTCTGTTTTCTGTTTTGCTTCAAAAGACTGGAATTTTGGAACTGTTCATCCATGCAAAGAACGAAATACCCACTCAGAACTGTTTCAAATTTAAATTCTCTTTTAAGCCAGTCGTCCCCCCCCCCAAAAAAAAATACTGTTTTTTGAGAGAATGTCTTTATGTCTTTTATTGATTGTGATGACTCATGGATTCCTACAAAAGCGTTTCCCTCATGGAGAAGATTCCGTGTCGCCTTTCGTTCCATTGTACACTCTCTCTTCTTTTTCCGAAATATTACACTCTGCCCAACACCCCCTCCCCCCTCCCAACGTTCCTACGCCTACACAATACTGTGTAGAAAACAAATTGTCAAGAAAATAAGCCCACGAAAGTCTGCGATACATCAAACTTTGATCAGTGTGGTGGTGTAGTACTCGACGTTCGTTCTAGGATATGCTGGGTCTGCAGTTCCTAAATATCGTTTTTACAGGGTGATGAGAGTTTGAATCTGTATCCAAAGTGAACCTTGAAGCCAACAGGTGTGATGTCAGACACGGTGCACACTGACCAATGTGGTTTAACTTTTTATCTTCAAACTTCCATCCAAGTTTTCTTCAGTTGCATGGGGACTCATCAAAATACGAATACACTAGTGTCATTGAGACATTAATAACATCAGCCCCCCCCTCTCTCCCCTCTAGAGAGAGTTTGAACTCTACCTTATCCAAGGTCACAAACAATGAAAAGTGAGAAATTATGCAAAAGAAAAAAAATTTTGCTGCCAGTGTGGTAGCTATGTCATCAAACCTTTTTCTGTATCAACTTTTATAACTATTCACCTCACTTATGGTGCAAAGTGTTTATCTTGAAGGCATTTCCGACCGTCTTGAAAAACTCTTAACTATAGACAGCTAGGAATTTGCATACAAATTGAACCAGCCTGTGTGCTTAGAAACTGTTTTTTCTCAGGGTCCAAGATTACATGCATTTCCTTCGTGGACTATCAATTTAGTACTTTTGAATTAAAAAGGGCCACAAGATATGTGTCATGTAAAAAAAAACCGGCTCGTTTATCTTTTAGACAATCAGAACGAACTGCAGCTAGCTGACAATGGTTTGAATTTCCAATTTCTAGTAAGATCTTCATAAAGATGATAGATCGCTTATCACAAAAACAAAAACAAAATACAAAAACACAAAATGCAGATCCTGGTGGGAAGAAATTTTAAAATTTTCGTTTAAATTATTTGCCATGTACAAAAACATATTTATCTTCTCTTTTCTTAGAGAGGGATGGGGTTGGGGGGGGGAACATTTCTTCTCAGTCGGTACCATATTCTACACTTCGAGTTTTGGCTTAGATCAGGTGAGGTCAAAGGTCTTTTGAAACATCGTCATAGCTTGGTGGCTTGATTCAAAGGTTAGCTCAGCAGGTGTTTCCGCAAACGACAGAAATGTTCAAATGGTTTTTAACAGCAGAGAAAGAATGTCGGGGAATAAACAGTCGCAACGCCTCATTTTATGAAATGTATAAAAAAAAATACTTCTAATGGCGTCATAAACTTGGTAGTTAATGAGTAAGGTTGGGTCATAGAAATATAGAAGGTTCTTATGTTATTTTGGCAAATATTTCTAAAAAAATATTTTATTGCCATGTAAAGTAGCACAAGCTGCGTAGGTGTATAATGTTATTTGGGCTTTGATGAGCACTAGCAGACTTTTGAAAGCTCAAATCTCCAATGGAGACATATAACAACAGCTTTTGTTATGCAGACAAGCACATAACATCTATGTGACACCTGACACGCACGTCTTGTATGAGTAGCATTATGCGATGTACACAGTGATGAAAACTTAACGCAACTTACCGTTGGTCCGTTTGGCTCATCCGAACACGGGAAGGGTATAGCTAAGAGATAACGACATGTTGCCTTCCTATATCATCAGTGCTTACCCCACCCAAATCCCACCTAGCCCCCCCCCTTCCCACCGCCACCACTCGTTGTTGTACCCTTAGTTATATTATATGTGAGGGTTCTGTATTATTATTATTATTATTATTATTATTATTATTATTATTATTATTATTTGATGATGATGATGATGATGATGATGATGATGATGATGATGATGATGATGATGATGATGATGATGATGATGATGATGATGATGATGATGATGATGATGATGATGATGATGATGATGATGATGATGATGATGATGATGATGATGATGATGATGATGATGATGATGATGAAAATTTCGAGTACCATTAAACCAAACCGTGTTTCTTCCCCCTCTTGCACAGCTTGATTGAAGCCGATTTTTCAGCTGCGGTAGTATTGATTTCATTCGGTGCGATTCTCGGTAAATCGTCTCCTCTGCAACTTATCATCATGGCTATAGTTGAAGTTGTTCTTTCTGTAGGAAACGAATACCTTGGATTGGAAATCTTTGAGGTAAGCATCTTAACACAAAATAAATTAAAGTGTTAATGAAGGGAATTTACGGGCGGGTAACGTTGTACTATACAGATGGGGGTGGGCGGGAATGTGATGGGGAGGGGAGTATGATGGGGAAGGGGGAATGGGTATTCAAACTACATTCACTCCTCATACGTATTTTTTGGGCTATTTTTTGGGTCTTACAATAATGGCGTTCCATAGTTGTGTACACAGCCGAATCTATTCCGTTCATCTGTACTACAATTATGTTTGTAATCTATGAATTTACCTGTGATACGCCAATTTTCAAATATTATTACAAGAATGATGAAACATTTGGAAAATGAAGTATGTAGAAATTAAGACAAAGTTTAATTGAAAAGCTGAGATACAATAGTATTGATTATTATTATTATTATTATTATCATTCCGTATACTAGTTCCTATGTAAAGCGTCACGTACCCACAAACTTGAACTTTAATATTTATCTTGCTCTCATCTTTTAACTTTTATAGTAGTTTGCGCCAATCTCAAGCTGTTTTATTTCTTTTAAGTAGGTCACAATCTTGTTCAGGTTCAGATCTGAGATCAAAAGTATGCCAAACAATATATTTACGGGTTATTTCGATTTTTAAAGTTTTCAGGTTTATTGAAGGTTAAGGGTCAAGCTGTATACAGAGCGGTTTGCTATTTTGAGGATTTCTAGTTTTCGATACACCTTACCTAAAGTCGTTAACGCAAAGTTTGCATTATCCATATATCCCCCAGGCCCACCCCACCCCCCTCCCCCCAAAAATTGTAGCCTACATGCAAGGATTATGGAATTATTATGAAAGATATTTGTTTATATAATTTTTTTTAAGGGAAGTCCAATATCCCGAAGACAGGTTTGAGAATGGGCATGGGGAGTGGGAATTGGAGGGAGGGCATGGGAGAATGTGTATGGGGGTGGGGATGAGTAGGGTAGGAATGGGCATGGGGTGGGGAAGAGGAGGGTAGGAATGGGCATGGGGTGGGGAAGAGGAGGGTAGGCATGGGGAAATGTGTATGGGTGGGGAAGAGGAGGGTAGGTATGGGCATGTGGGTGGGAAGAGGAGGGTAGGCATGGGAGAATGGGCATGGGGGTGGGGAAGAGGAGGGTAGGTATGGGCATGTGGGTGGGAAGAGGAGGGTAGGCATGGGCATGGGGTGGGGAAGAGGAGGGTAGGAATGGGCATGGGGTAGGGAAGAGGAGGGTAGGCATGGGAAAATGTGTATGGGGTGGGGAAGAGGAGGGTAGGTATGGGCATGTGGGTGTGAAGAGGAGGGTAGGCATGGGAGAATGGGCATGGGGGTGGGGAAGAGGAGGGTAGGTATGGGCATGTGGGTGGGAAGAGGAGGGTAGGCATGGGCATGGGGCTGGGGGTGGGAAGAGGAGGGTAGGAATGGGCATGGGGGTGGGGAAGGGGAGGGTAGGCATGGGAAAATGTGTATGGGGTGGGGAAGAGGAGGGTAGGCATGGGAGAATGTGTGTGGGGTGGGGAAGAAGAGGGTAGGCATGAGAGAATGTGCATGGGGTGGGGAAGAGGAGGGCAGGACCGACCTCCCCACCTCCCCCACATCCCCCAACACCCCCCACACACACACGCATACCAACCCACGTGCACATTGTTGTGTGGGTCCCTGACCTATTAGCTTAGATGATGTTGATCCCATTGTAACACACGGCATGCATTCAACGTCCCAAATGATCATATGAATATTCATGATGAATGAATGTTATTGGTCGTGATTGCGATGTTTTTCAGGTCACCGATGTCGGGGGATCCATGTTTATCCATGCCTTCGGTGCTTACTTCGGTCTTGGCGTTGCCTGGATACTGCAACGGGACGCGAACGAGAATAACGAAAAGGAAGGAGCCACCTACAACTCTGATCTATCCGCAATGATCGGTAAGAGATGACATCTATATATATAATTTTCTTTCTTGGGTTTTGCAAAATTCGTTGGACACCCGTCTGTCTTCACTGGGCCACTTAACCAGCAACATAACCAACTTTATCGAGAAAATATGCGTTTATTGTAATTAAACCAATATTTAAAAATGTAATTGATAAAATCTTCAAACGCTACTAGATTTAGCAAAATATATATAATAAAGAACATTGAACTTGTAGGGAATTGTAAAGATGACTGTAGGCGGAATTTTAGTTCATGGCCATGACTAAAAAAAAAATTAAAAAAAATCTTGAGTACTAGTACGGTAATGTTTCTGTAGCTATTCCGGCTTATAAACATTTAAAGGTACTAAGTCTCTGGAATGTTCCTTTAAGGATAAAATGGTAGTGATATCGAGGTTTTTCCCCCCTTTCAGACCTAAATATTAATATCAATCCATTGTTTCTTAAATTCTAATAACAGAACCAAAAACTTGTTCGTACGACTTCATATAATCAACAGTGCACCCTTGGATGACATTTAACATCATTTGTCCTGGATTTTAAATTTTAAATGCACTATTATAATCATGTCATAAAAAGCCATAAAAAGTCTTATTATTTTCCTATTGGGTTTTGTGTTGTATCTGAGGACCTGAGCTAATAGTCTTTGCGTCAGAGTCGGTATAGTCTAGTCATATGAACTGTCATGAGCCTCAGATATTCCACTGAACGGGTTCATTTCTTACAACTTGATAGTGCTATAAAAAAAAGACAGTCTGAACTGAAACCAGCCTGGTATATTAAAGGGTCTACCAACATATAAAAAAAATTATGTGTGTGTTTAAAGACATCCCTAAAAATGTCATTTTACTTAAACTTCAAAAGGGTTATAGAAATACAACCTGAACCCTCCATATTCTTAAATCTTGGTATAGTTGGTGTTGAGCACATCAAACTCAATATTCCCAAAGTAGTCCTTTTTTAGTGTTTGGACGGTTGCTACTTACAATAGTCCTATAAAATCTAGGTCACTAGTTGAATCTATTCACTTCAATCTCACAAATATTGACCGAGAAGTATTTTGAATGCAGACTTTTTTAAACCTAAATTCTTAATAAATGTACGCCCAAAGTATACCGAGTAAAAATGTATAGTGGTAAGTTTGCCTGCAGGCGTTTCGTAGGATTGTCGGTTGCCATTGCAAGGAATGGTATGTAAAATATTTTGCCGATGATGATGATGACAATGATGATGCAATATATATATATATATATATATATATATATATATATATATAATCCTATTCATGGCTAGGCGTTGACGTAAAGGGCAACACTGGACAGACAGTTCTAGCTAGCTAGAATTGTTAAAAGTTTCATAAAGTATGTTTGTGAGTTTTGAACGTACAAAGCCAGGCATCGAGGAATGTCTTAGTGAATACAATTGCCCGAGGGTGAAAGAATATAAATATTTGTATAAAGGTGTGAACTTGAGTGTCCATTATTTGATATAATATATAAGAATAAACCCCTCCGCTCCCGCCCCCCCCCTTACCCCACCCCACCCTAGGTTACTAAAAGTTCTACAATTGAACGGAAATAGTACAAAACTTGTCAATGAAAATTGGCCCGAGGTAAAGAATTATTTTCCTTTGTCAAACGCCGGAGGTATAAAATCCAAATACTTACAAAACGACTGACAACTATCATGGAAAGGACGTAAGGATCAGGCAGGTCAAAGGTCATTGAAAACGATTTTGTGTTAGGGCGAGTGTTTATGCTGAGTGACAAAACAAAAATTAAATTCCATACTAATTCCGTGTCATAGTTCTAGTAAGTTCGTCAAATCATATAACGAGTTGTAAACACCGCTTCTGTGAAGACTTTACTGAAAGTCTTAACTAGTAAAAATATAAAATATTTAAACGTTTTGATATTTCGATCAGTTTCACTTCGGGTGGAAGGGGGGGGGGGGAGATGGGGTGATGGGAGGATGAAAAGGTTGACGGAGGTTGTTTCTAATGACCTTTTAAAGTAATTGATATGCATCATTAAAATTCAAAGGTGTTCTCATTTACAACCTTACCGTCATGGTAAGGTACTTATTAAGTGCCACTTATGTCTAAAGCGACATTCTTTCAACGGAGGACGTGTTGAAATTTCCATAAATAAAAACGACTATTTTTATTATACATTCCTAAACAAATTTATTAGCACATCAAACCACCTTCCCACGACCAGCAAAATCGTTTCCCTCTGTCTGCTGCTAAATTGTAAAACCTGCAATTTTTGTGTTGATTTGCAAGCAAGAGTCATTCTGACCAACCACGTAATTTGTACACTTAAAAAAGAACCTAAGGGACGGGAGGGGGAGGGGGAAGGGGAAGGAACCAGAGTGGCTACAGCAAAAGGGCGGAGACGGGGGCACGAGAGGGCATGCAGTTTGCCCCATTTTGTTAACGAAAAGTATACACTGGTTCCATTGACATACTAGTTGATAAAAGTGTTTGCTATTTGTGATTTGTTGAGTTTACTTTTGAAGAGGAATACAAATTGTTTGTAATTAGAGAGTGACCTCGTTGAACAATAAGTTAGTATGCCTAATTATAAACTACAGTGTTATTACAAAAAAAAACAAATAATTAAATACTGAAAATTGCGGTACAGCATCAACATCTTGTTTTGAGGCGATTTTACGGTTTGCAACTGCTTCCTAAAAAACAGAGTCACATGTCCCACTGCCCTTCAACGTTTGTGCTTCCCCACCAACCCCCACCCCGCCCCCACCCCCATCTTTACCCCTTCAAAATGCAATCTTTCCGCGTCGGCCAGGTTACAGTCATTTATCTTTATCCCAATTAGTCAGTTATTATACTTCTAATCCAATACAGAAATAGTTGTGTCCCATTAATTTGATCAATGTAAATTATTACCAGCAAGCAGGTTTTATTCTAAACCAAAGTGATTGAATGAGTATACTTAAAAGTGAAACATCTGTTACATTAATCTCTATATACGTTTGAATACGCCAATGACTCTTGCAAGATCTAATAGTTCGCTCATTCCAAATGTTGCGCATGCGCATACCGAATAGATTGAAAATTTCAACCTGTTAAATTAGCAAAGCCAAGTCAACTTTTTATCCTCTGGTGGTTTTTCGATGACGACTATATCAATTTTGGAGAGAATTTAGTCTGGCTTGGGAGTAAGAAAGATTGAAGTTTATAGTTCATTCGAGTACATAAACATTTACCTCTTTTCTGTTTTTTTTTTATAAATATATTTTTGCTATTATTATTATGTCCTCCCTTCAAGTCCAACCTTTAATATAACCTATCACTTTCATTTACTTCTGTGCTTTATATGATTTTTTGTTTTTAATGAGATTGAACGCACGTTGATAAGAACACGATTCGATTCCTAACCTTTTGGGTTAAAAAAGGCTTCTATGTTGTCAACTGTTCATTCCTGTTTTGAGTGATTTATGAAAACACATTTATAGAAATATGTTACAAACGTGTAAAAAAAAAAGACATGATATATTTTTATCAGATCTAATTGAATATATCATTTTCAATATTTCGACTTCAGCTAAAGAGGACCTCCTCTATTTTTCTCAACAACAAAAAAAAACCCAAGATGAGTTCTTGACATCAAAGTTTTACTTCTGAGTTTTCCGATTTTTGGTTCCTTGCTTTAGCAAAAGGAACCTATGCAGTCAGGTTGGCGTGTGTGTGTGTGTATGTATGTATGTGTGTGTGTGTGTGTGTGTGTGTGTCTGTGACACTTGCTTGGGTACGCTCTATCTCAATAAGGGAATGTTGGATTGAGGCCAAACTTGGACTATAGATCCACCATATGGAGAAGGTGTGCCCTATTGTTTCTGGTGCCCACAAAGGTCACCAAAGGTCAGTTATGGTCCAAAAACCGAAAATATTAAAACTGCAATAACTCCCAGTGCCAATGTGCGACAAGATTGATATTTTGGGACAAGTTGTGAACTGGTTAGGGGAGCATTTTCAAACTTAACGGTCATGTGATCCGAGGTCAACAAAGGTCAATTAATGATAAAAAACTAGTATTTTTGCGATAACTTGAGAACGAAATGTCCGTTAGGGTTGGGAGTTGCTTCAATGTAATCCAATTGTCGACCCGCACCTGGGTGACCCTTGACCTCAATTTGACCTTTGGTGACCTTTACGTGTTTTTGGGGATTTTTACAGTTTTGATGCTATTTTCAGATGTCAAAGGTACCTTCTGAACATAAATGTCAATAGGTTGACCCCGTGTGACCTTTATGTGCGAAGTTATATGGGGTCAAAGTTTTTCGGTCGGAGTTAGGATGGTTGTACAGACTTGTCGTTTTGTTTTTTGGAATCAGGAGATTAAACTACATTTGAAACCAAGGTCAAAAGGTCAAAGGTCACATTAGAAAAAATGTGCTTATTTTGGGAGGAAACGAGCAAAAAAGAAAATGTTTGGTTTTGATGCTAGATTTGGATACCAAAGGTACCTTCCGATCAAAAATGTCAATGGGTTGACACCCGTGTGACCTTCGTGTGCGAAGTTATACAAGGTCAAAGTTAATTTTCAGACATTTAATGCAATAACTCCCAGTTCCAAGGTGTGATGTGGTTGAAATTTTTGGACAAGTTGCAAATGGTATAGGGTAATATTTTCAAACTTAACGGTCATGTGATCCGAGGTCACCAAAGGTCAATTAATGTTAAAAAACTAGTATTTTGGGAGGAGAAAATGGGCAAGATAAAAATGTTTGAATTTGTATAGTTTGATGCTCTATTTAGGTCTCACCGATCAAAAATGTCAATAAGTTGACCCAAGGTGACCTTTGTATGTTAAGTTATATGAGGTCAAAGGTAATTTTCAGACATTTAGTGTAATAACTCCCAGTGCCAAGGTATTACACGGTTGATATTTTGGGACAAGTTGCAAATGGTATAGGGGAATATTTTCAAACTTAACGGTCATGTGATCCGAGGTCACTAAAGGTCAATTAATGATAAAAAACTAGTATTTTTGCGATAACTTGAGAACAAATTGTCCGTTAGGGTTGGGAGTTGCTTCAATGTAATCCAATTGTTGACCCGCTTCTGGGTGACCCTTGACCTCAATTTGACCTCTGGTGACCTCTGGTGACCTTTTTGTGTTTTGTGGATTTTTACAGTTTCGATGCTATTTTCAGATGTTAAAGGTACCTTCTGATCATAAATGTCAATGGGTTTACCCCCGTGTGACCTTTGTGTGCGAAGTTATACGAGGTCAAAGTTAATTTTCAGACATTTAATGCAATAACTCCCAGTTCCAAGGTGTGACACGGTTGATATTTTTGGAGTAGTTGCAAATGGTATAGGGTAATATTTTCAAACTTAACGGTCATGTGGTCCAAGGTCACCAAAGGTCAAGTAATGATAAAAAACTAGTATTTTTGCGATAACTTGAGAACGAATTATCAGTTAGGGTTGGGAGTTGCTTCTACGTAATCCAATTGTCCACCCACATCTGGGTGACCCTTGACCTCAATTTGACCTCTGGTGACCTTTTCGTGTTTTGGGGATTTTTACAGTTTCGATGCTATTTTCAGATGTTAAAGGTACCTTCTGATCATAAATGTCAATAGGTTGACCCCTGGATGAGCTTTGTGTGTGAAGTTATAGGAGGTCAAAGTTAATTTTCAGACATTTCATGCAATAACTCCCAGTGCCAAGGTGTGACAAGGTTGATTTTTTTGGACAAGTTGCGAATGGTATAGGGGAATATTTTCAAACTTAGCGGTCATGTGGTCCAAGGTCACCAAAGGTCAGCTAATGTTAAAAAACTAGTTTTTTGGGGGGAGAAAATGGGCAAAGAAAACATGTTTGAATTTTTACAGTTTTGATGCTCCGTTTAGGTCTCACCGATCAAAAATGTCAATTGGTTGACCTACGGGTGACCTTTGTGTGTGAAGTTACTGTATGTATACAAGTTCAAAGTTAATTTTTAGACATTTAATACAATTAAATCCCAATGCCAAGGTGTGACACGGTTGATAATTTGGGACAAGTTGTGAATGGGGTGGTGGAACATTTTCATACTTAAAGGTCATGTCATCTGTGGTCACCAATGTTATCATATCTGTTGACCCGCTTGTAGGTGACCTTATACTTCTTACATTTTCGACGCCATATTTAGATCTCAAAAGTGCCTTTTGATCAAAAATCCGATCACATTTTGTGATCACAAAAGTGTTGGCCATAGTGTTGGTTACTTTATGCGTACATGTAGGACCACAATTACTTGGACTATTTGAGCCCAATCTTGCTTGATAATATTATGTGTATTGTCATATACCCCAAGCAAGGAACCACAGTGCCCTTGGGCTCTTGTTTATTCTGATTTTGACTCTTCGAACCGTAGAAACGTTACCATGACGAGGGAGTAGTGATGAAAGATTTAAGAGATGGAATTGTTAACATGAAAACATTCAATCCAATAAAGCAAGATAAAAAAAAGCAAATCGGACGCCAAGTTGTCTAAAATAGATCGCGTGAGTTATGAAGGGTTGCGGGTGAGTTTGTTTTAGAGTCCAATGCATACATCAGTGTGTCTGTATAGGCGCCAATCCATGTATATACCCAGTGTGTTTGTACAGGCGCCAATCCATGCATATATCCAGTGTGTTTGCCTATTTTAGCCCAACTTTTAGTAAATGTCTGTAAGTGTTTGTTATACTATAGAACCATTTAATGGTTCTTTTCAAAGCCTTACGTTATATCACGGATCAACATGGTCTTTCTGTATGACCAGGGCTAACCAAGGCACGACGCGTATATATGGAAGTAAACGTGTTGCATTTCTATCCTATACCTACAGCAGTTTACCAAATATTTTCAGTGTTGGATGTGTCCTAGCGTATCTCCCTGACCATTGCAGTCGCTAAAGAAGCAGGGTGGGCCCCTTGGATAGAGATGAGATACGCTCGTGTAGTGACCAACTTCTTCCCATTAGATCCCTCTGTCCCCTACCCCCTCGCCACTTAATCTAAACTGACAAAACTCCCGTCGTCCCTATCTAAGATAGAATTTCGAAAGCCTTTCTCACCCTAAACAAAATGTTAAAATATGCCGTGATGTCATTTCATTATCAAATCATTCGATTTTCATTGAAATGTGTTAAAATTGAACAATCTTAACCATAATTCCCTCGTTAATTGTGTATTTCTTAAAGGTACTCTCTTCCTGTGGATGTTCTGGCCAAGTTTCAATGGCGCCCTCGTCGAAAACGAATTACGCCACCGTGCTGTCATCAACACGTACTTTTCACTCGCCGCCTGTTGCATTGTTACCTTTGCCATCAGCTCTCTCTCTAACAAAGAAGGCAAGATTGAAATGGTAGGTCGAAGTGTATGGTTTGTAGTATGTTGATGATCTGTGGCTGTTACTGTACCGTTGGTGTTGCGTGGGGCCTAAGCACGTATCCTATCATTGCGATAATGCATAGGCATTGCTTATGTGATGTGTTGATGTCCATCGTATGTATGTAGGCATTTACGTATTTTATGTAGGCCCACGTATCTTGCCATCATGTGCATAGATATTTCAAATCATATAACTTATGTTATAATATTTATCAAATCGATACCGTTAGAGAGATGAGGTGGTTTGCAAATTTAGATAATGAAAAGAAGAAAAAACATTACATCAACTTTGTGGGACACAAATTTACTGTATGAGATTAACGCTACTAATTCGTTTATCAGAACAGTCACACATATCTCTTTTTGTTTGGTTGCTAGTAACAACAACATTACGAGTTATCATACTAAAATATGAAAAACAAATTCTTGCAGACTAACACCGTTATATATTTCGGCGTTCCGTAGACACCACTCCCTATATCAATATCTATTACGCATGCATAACGTCACAGGAGGGGCATATTACACCTACAGCTATTCCTTGCCCTTTTCAATTTCCCGACCTCCGTAGGGATTCCATTTGTAACTTTCATATCCAGACTTAAAAACTGACCTAAACAGCCGGACGTGCTAAATTTATGACTTACCCACTCAATTACTTTGGATATAACTTACAATAAGAAATCACTAACGTTTTACGCAACCCGTTCGTGGCAGTCTAGTCTTCCTAATAAATTCAGATGGTATCACCTGTAACTAAGTTGTGAATATCAGCTATATTAAAAACTTGTTTTTTTTTTCTTTACTGACCTGATGGAGACAATTCTTTCTGACATTTCAAAGACATGTAAAGCATCGTTTGCAATGTTCTAGTGGTTCAATATATAATAATAACCTATAAAAATAATGTAAATATATGCTATAGGGAGTAAACTAAACCATTACGTTAGTTCCATGAGACAATTGAAATTATTTTTCTGGTGGGGGGGGGGGGGGTCGTGTGTTCTGTCTTCAAATATGTGTCATAGGACTATACAGCTGTATATGATAAGTTTCTTATTTGCAAACTGCAGTTAATTAATATACCTTACATTTCTTCAAGTAAATCTCTGTTACTCCTTTATGATGATCCTTTTAATTTAATGGACAAACTAACACGCTCTATACTAAACTTTTACCGATAAATCATTGCAATACAAACTACTAAATTTAAGGCGCGTTATATTCTGAACTTGGCGATTTTCAATTTTCCCACATGCGGTTTCAGAATAAGTGGATGAGTGGCGATGCATTCCTACGGTCATGGGCGTTTATCCAATCGCTATCTATTTATTGGAAAATGGCATTATTGTAAGACGTCGGCCCATTTTGTACTCTATGACCCACTGCACATAATTCGCCAAAGCTAACTTCCAAAGTGTGGGTGTTAAGGAGACAGACGTATTACTATGACCATCACACCCACGCCCATACCCCCTACCTCCGGTCCGAACCTTGCCAGCAAGTCGAACCCAATTATCCACACCCACGCTATGAAATATCCGTATATAATTAATGTTCTTGTCTTTGAAGGATAAATGCGTAGGAAGCGACACTGCTGGTTTGTTTATGGAAATGTACTTTCTATATATATAGATTATATTCTTACAAAAAATGTGATCGTATAGGTCCAGGTCGAGATTTAGTCGCAATTTAGTCCTACGAACCCTAAAAACTATTGATACGGCATTCAAGTCGAATAATTGGGACTTACCACCGATCATCCGTGTGATGAGATGAAATCCAAAATTCTTCGAAAACCTGTTCTATTTAAAGTTATATCTTCTACGAGGCAATAACGATTTTACCGAAATCCAGATTGCTCAGTTTCATTTTATTAATTTTGATTTTGTTTTCGTAGGTCGCCATCCAAAATGCCACTCTAGCCGGTGGTGTGGCAGTTGGCACCTCAGCTGATCTACTGATCAACCCATGGGGCGCCATAACTGTAGGATCCATAGCCGCCATCGTCTCTACACTTGGTTTCAAGTACTGCACTGTGAGTGAAATTTGATTTTCATCTTCCGTTCCTTGTAATTTAAGCGTTTTCCTCAACTTCTTTTTCTCCTTTTTTTTCTTTTTTAGTCACCACCTGGAACTGGTGCCCTTGTATCACTGTGCTCTCATGTAGTGTCAGATCCTACCATCTGTTCACAAGCTTGGAAAAACCTTTGTTAAATGCTTGAGCAACTTTATCTCACAAATCACTTTCGTCCCATTTTGTCCGTTACAAAACCCCAAAATGACTGACTCTCTTATATTTGGTTTGGGAGGTGGAGGGAGGAGAGTTCGCTACAGTTTGATAGGGTGAGCAGATGAGTCGGAGGTAGGTGTAACGGGGGCTATCCTTCCCATCCCTTACTTGAGGGGACATCATCCCATGTCCTCCTTATCCAAATGTAAGTAACAGGACGCAGACAAAGTGGGAAAAGTTGGTGTAGCGCTGTAGGTTTGGCAGATCAAATCTATCTATCCCATACTGGAGATGACATGGGGAACCTGTCTTCCTCACAGCCATGTTTTCAATAAACATTGCACAAGATATAATTGTCCTTCTTTTTCAACAGCCATTCCTCTGTGACAAGCTGAAGCTACACGATACCTGTGGAGTTCATAACCTGCACGGTATGCCAGGTATCCTCGGAGGAGTAGTCGGCGCCATCGCCGCAACCTTTGCCACTTTCGAGACTTATGGTGACAGGTAAAATATTACCATACATGAATATTCAGTTGACTGTTTTGTACGTGGTTTTGTTCATTTATTAAAATCCAAAACGATTCTACCCAACAAAGAAAAAAAAACATCTTAATTAAGACCTCAGTCGTGTACCTGTCCTATTACGTGAACCTCCAAAAGATTATTTTTAAAAAGAGCAACTCTTTCCTGTTTTGTAATGAGATGGTAATTAATTCGTATATGTTAATTAAGGTTGTTTTGATCATTTGTTATTGGCAGTCTGGTCGTACAGTTCCCTGAGTTAGGAAGCACTCCATCACCACGTACCGCTGGATCCCAGGCCGGGTATCAGATACTTGCCCTTGCAGTTACACTTGCCATTTCCCTTGTCGGTGGTCTCGTAACAGGTAAACCGTTCGCTTATGGCATAACATTAGGCTATCTGACTTCAGTTCTCACTTAAATATGTTGAGTGTTTCATACACAGTGACATCACCAATTCGGGTTTTAATTATCATTCTCGACAACTAATAATACCAGACATATAAACTACAGTAAAAATATGTTCTTGGTCACGTGGTTATGACGGGCCCCCAATCCACAAGTGTCTCGCAGGATGGAGTAAAACCGACAATACAACCCATGGTCGCGACCTCTTTCTGTATTTCTTTAAGAATGGAGAATAATTACACAACTGTAACAAGAAACGTTATGTCGGTTATACATATATAATAGTGGGGGAGTAAGTTCATTTAATGAAAGATTCAGCATAATTATTACTGAGTTTTAAAATGGCATTAAGACAAAGACAACAAGACACATTGATGTGAATCGATGAAGTCCTTTTGTGATGTCATACACTACTACACCTAATGCCCTCTTCCAAAATTATACCAAACAATCGTCATCTGACGAACTTAATATGTTGTGAAGTTCCCAGCACTATTTGCCTGATGTACATATTTTAACTCGAAACTGCCATGCCGGTTCTTTCAATACAAAGGTGCACGTTCACGGCAAAAAGTAATCTTGTGTTCCATAATTTTCAGGGAAGGGTCCCTTATTTAGAGATAGGTTAATGGCAAGGTCCGTTTTTATGGAAAGTTTCATTGTTTAAGGAAATGTCCATTGTATAGGAAATGGTCCATTGTATAGGGAAGGTCCATTGTTCAGGGAAAGGTCCATTATATAGGTAAAGGTCTATTGTATAGGAAAGGTCCATTATATTGGGAAAGGTCCATTGTATAGGTAAAGGTCCATTCTATAGGGACAAGCTCCATTGTTTAGGAAAGGCAAGGAATCGGTGACATTCCGATTTTATTGATAAATGATATTATTCGTATCAATCTTTTGACCCAAGGCTTAATCATGAAATTGAAAATATGGGACGAACCAAGTGACCGAGACCTCTTCAGCGACTACCCATTCTGGGATGTAAGTATATATTTGAATATTCATAATATTATAAATATTCATTGTAATTCTCATTACTTTACGAGGATTGGCTAATTACGCTTAATATGAGACTGAGTTTGTATGGGGACAGCCGTATAATTTGCTCTCTATAGGGTATACGGGTTGCACTCTGTGCAAAGTGTAGATAACACTGGCCGGTTGACTTTGAAGGTATATACTGCAGCTTACGAATATTCATTCGATGACGTCAGTATAGCAGTGAGATCATATAATCACCAAGACTGAAATGAAAATATGACAACATATATCAAAGGAGTAAGAAAAGATTTGTTTACTATTTTGATTTTGTTTCTCTTTGGATGACTTAAGCTAAAACGACAATTCCTGTTATTTTCCGCAGGCCTTCGTCTAATTAATGTTATACACACGACGCTTTGTATGAAATGTCTCTATTGAGTGTATATTCCATTTGTATATCTTTCTTCTGATGAGGAGCCCTCTTTATTCAAATTGACGACGCCTAGTTCCTAACAGTACCCCTCATTACACTCCCCCCTCAGACCCCATGGCAAGGTTTTCAGAATTAATTAAAAAATTACTTGCGTTTCCTTTTAGGTCGGCACGTTTGCGTCACGATTATTATGCAATGACGATAATGTTGTTGTTCCGCCCTCCTCCCTCCTCCCTCCTTCCTCCTCACTCCTCCCTCCTCCTTCCTCCCTCCTCCCTCCCCCTCCTCCCTCCCCCTCCTCCCTCCTCCCTCCTCCCTACTCCCTACTCCCTCCTCCTCCCCAATCCGTACCTAGTTTCACGATACCCTCACACTGCTGCCTGATATTTGCAGGTCATTCAGCTGGTCAAATAAAGAGAAAAGTTACATTTGTGTATGTGTGTTTTTCCAGACTAGACTCTCTCTCTCTTTCCATCTTTTAAACATGCATCGATTGTGTAGCATCCAGCATGGCATATATATAACCACTGTAGCATATTCGGTTATTCCCAGAAATTCATGAATTCAAAAGATATCTCAAAGAAATACGAATTGATGGTGGCAGTAAAATAATTGTCGAATTTTCGGCTCTGAGTGACCATTAGTTGTGTTTTCTATCTTATTTTTGAGGCAACGGCGATGATTTTTACATGTCATCAGTATTGTCCTCAAATATGCTAGGAAGTTTAAAACTGGTTACCAACGATCAAACTTGTCGAGGTCAAATGAATTGATGGTGGCAGTAAAAAATATTGTCAAAATATTGGCTCTGAGTGACCAAGTTTCTAGCATAGTTTGTGAGGCAATGGCGACGATTTGAACATTCAGTGTTGTACCCAAATATGATAGAAAAAAAAAACTTTCTCTGCTCACCCATCATCAAGCTTGTTGAGGACAAATTTACTTGATTGTGGCAGTGAAATGTATGTCGACATTTGAACATGAGTAAGCATAAACTGAATCACTAGCATATCTGGGAGCATTAGCTATACGCTATACAAGTCATCAGCATTCGTCCAGAAATATGCTAGGATTACTATACAACTATGGTCACCAAGAATTTAATTGATAGACGTCTGTTCATATCACCATTGAGAAATGTTATTTCTTCTCCTCTCTGAGAAATCACATTGGCTAATTCCACTCTCCAGTTCAAATATTTTGGAGAGTAAGGTACTTACCGTGAACTTACTTTCAGAAACGGTTAGCCTGCACTTCTAACATACTTTCCGAGGTATTACGCAACGAACCTTTCCCTTTAAACAAAGTGGTCAAGGCGGGTGTCGAAAATCTTTTCGAAGCTAAAAAGTCAAAAACATTTTCTAGAGAAGCAAAGGGGTTTTTCCATCGATACATTTGTCTGCAGAATTGATATTTACAGCCCCAACTTCGAATAAATAAAATATATACGTATAAATTTTATAGAATGTACACACAAATTGACGAGATTTAGAGCAAAGAAAGGGGGGGGGGGGGGATAAAGGCTTTCATTTTTTTTTTTTTTTTGCATATCAAGTCTTATATTCTATATCTTAATAATCCATTCGGTGAATATCATAAGCGCTCATTATATCAAATTGCAATATACAAATGGTACATCGACGGGGCGAAGCAGGGACCCCTCCCTCAAACTGATGGAGGGGCTGAACATTCTAAACTTGGTCAGCCTACGCCCACTTCCCCTTATAGCTGCTTAAATCCCGTGATGCCTATCAAATTGTTTTAATAGTTAAAGGTTTTAGCTAATCAATCATTTTTCTGGTTCGTGTTTATCGGAAAATCTGCAGCCATCCCACCCCGTACCCATCGCAACTACGACCACACCGAAGATACAAACTGACCATAAATGCTATTCTTTCTAAAGCTTCTCTTCTTGAGATGAACATGAACGGAGTTAATTTACTTATCATTAGCATACATTTATATTATTGTTCATTAATGTTTATATATACTTAATATTAATTCAATTTTCATCCACAGCGATTACAACACAACAGCAATGTAATAAAAATATTTACGTCCCTAACTACGTAAAAAGAAGTAAAGTTCTTTCATAATAAAAGAAAAAAAAATGATTATTTAAGAAAAAAATGGGGAAGGGTATAATGTTTTCTCTAAAGTAATATTAACAAAGCGTATAACTTTAGCATCATTTAGTAAAATGATATATTCAATTAGAGGTAATAACTTTGGTGTGCTTTGGTTTTTCTTGTCGTTGCTTCGGTTGTTTTTTTGTTGTTTTTTTGTTGTTGTTGTAATGTATTGGTTGCCCCTCTCCCCCTCCCCTACTTTCACTCGAACCACGCTTATCATCTGGGTCATGGGGGTTCAGCTAGGTAGATTAAGAATGCAACTTTTTTTTTTATAAAGATTGCAAATTTCAAACTGGAAGTCAAGAATAACCTCTATGCCAGCTGCTTACTCTCTAGATTCTTTCAGAGGGGTGGGGTGGGGTGGGGGCGGCAAGCCCTCCCTAGGCACTCTCATTCCCTCTTAATCTTGGGTTTCAGATAAATTGTAACTTTTGCAATCATTACGGCGTGTGTGTGTGTGTTGGGGGGGGGGGGGGCGAAAGGGGGAGGGAGCGTATGGGGGCTTGTTTGGTGATGTTTCTGGCACCTTGATTGTTAAACGGTATCTCAAGAATGGAAACTTGAGTCGATATCATAATATGTATGCAAAATATGTTAATAAAGTATGTTTAACAAAGTATGTTTAACGTGTGAGGGAGGTTCGGTGGGGTGGGGATGGGGTTTCAAAATGAGTATGGAACTAGTTTCAGTATCATGTTTGGGTGAATGCATGTGTTACTTTAACCCAAGTCGATTACAATACATGCGCGATATACCCACTAACAAGAGGCAACATCATCAAACTCAACGGCCGAAAGCAAATAGGTGTTTTTAAATTTATTTTTAAAGCAGCATTTTGCGTCCTTTTCTATGATTTTTCTCAACCTCACTGATTCCACTTTGCCATAACGACATACATAACTAGCTAATCTATTTATATTTTACTTCAAATGGTGGCATAAAAGTCGAAAAATTTGCAACTTTCAACTTTGTTGTTCTCCAAGATATTTTCCGTTGGGAACCCAATAAACCTCGCCCATAATATGAATATTTAAACACTACGAACGTCATTGACAAATACGTAATATAACACCACGCTTGTTTGTGTACAGTCTATATGGCAGTTGTACCAGGGAGTTCCATAACAACTCCCTGGTTCATGTGGTTGTACCAACGCAAAGTCTTGAATCTATTTTTAGCAATGGGCAATAACTAAACCTGCATCTCTGATTGGTTGCATTCAAACTAGTGGGTTTGGCGGAATTGTATGCGATTAATTTTAACTGTGGAATTTGTCGAGGACACTCTTCTCATTATCGACATTAAATCGTTAATTACTCGCTAATTAACGCTCTTGGCAGGGTGAAACTTGGATGGTATCTTAGTTTGCTGTTTTATGATTGATACATGTAAAAAAATCGATGCACATGATAAAAAGGTGGAAAAAAGTGACCCAACGCAAAATGCTGCTTTAAGTTGGAGAGACCTTGGAGAACAACGGCATTTTAAACTTGCAGTACTTTTCGTGCAGTTATCATATAACATAATATCCTATTAGTTGAGTGTGACACTAAACCATATTGCTTTTCACGTGCATCATAATTATCTCCCTTGTGACAGGTTCACTGACAGGGGAGCAATAATGGTATGGTGTTTATTACTTTACTTCACATCCACCCCCAACTCCCCCTGCGGCTCGTGTCCCAATTTTCGGCGACCCCGCGAGGTTTTCGATGTCCTATTTCTAAAAAAATGTTTTTTTTTTTGCAAAGTGGTTGTTTTTGTAATTTGTTTATTTTAGTTGGCAACTGTATGTATATATATATATATATATTTATATGGAAATTGTAGTGAGTCGGAAAATCCAGTACAGTGAAAAAACTTCCAGCCTCCACCGGGATTCGAATCTGGGCCTCCCGCTTTATATGCGGACACCCTAACCACTAGGCTATGGACGCTGATTGTATGTCCAGAGGTTCGAAACCGGTAAGGAAGGTCGTAGTTCCACTGCAGGGGTCATCTTCGTTGACGTCGAGGGCTAGGTCGGGCCTCGAGCAATTATGTCACCAGGACCCCTCAACTTTGAGGTCTTCTTTTCTCTTTCATAAGTATATATTATTCTTGTTGGGTTATACCACTGAATTTTCGATGGTGTTTTAACGTTGAATACTTGAGTTAAATACACTTCCTGCATGTTTACAGATTCTTTCCCCACCTTTCCATATTGGAGTGACCCGCGGTAGAGCTGATATGTGACCCTTAAAATTAGCTCCAAAGTTAATGCATACTATACCATGCATGTTTCCGCCCGAATCATTCTTATTGATATTGTATACATCTACGACAATATTTAACGTTGTAGCTTTGCTGCCAATGCTTACTAATGTATCATGAATATTTATGAATATTAATCTTGACTGTATTCGAAATCACGAAAGGCTTGCTTGATAACTGGTGTAACCAAGCAATTCATCATGTGGCATCTTTTCATAATACTACTAACTCACTGAAAGAGTTTTTTACTCATGAATATGCAAATACCTCATGCAGAGATAACTTGAGGAAAGAAATATTTTATTTTGCTTCCGAAACAAAACGAAATAAGTTCTTCCTCTATGACACTGCGGATGCTACACAATAATGTATTTTTAAATTAAAAGATGTCCCGAATTGTCTTGAAAAGACGAAAATTTCGATAAACTTCGAAAAAAAACTGGAAATCTACATATGGACAGCAACAAATACTGTTATATGATATAAAGAAGAAGAAAAAAAAGATTCTTTATTCCCGAAGAGACTGGAAAACATGATACGATTGTTTTCTCTCTTTTGTTTCTCTTTTATTGTTCTTGTTCATTTACCACAGGATCGCAGTTGTAATTAGTTCACATATCATGTCGTCATGTGACGTCACGTGACGTCACGACCTATCATGATATCAAATGCTAATGTTGTTTAATGGCGTCGAAATTTCAAATTTCTTTACTTTGATAGGATGTTACTGGTGGATTGCCGAATGAGTCGGATGCACGATATCAACCAATTCCCAGACAAGTAAATTCATAAATTTTGCCAAAAATGGAAATTCCCTAAATATGTTTCAATCAATCCTCACACATTACCGCAGTAGTTATGTGTTTGCACTATTCATTTACATTTTGGTGTGGTTTTTGTTTTTTCCGTTCTCATATCATTTTTCTCCCCCCCCCACCACTTTTTTTTTTTGCCTCTCTTTCCTATCAAATTTCTAAACTTGTGGTGGTTTTCTTTATCGCAGTCATATTTCTTTGGAGTCATAACGTGACGTAAGCGTGACGTAAGCGTGACGTGTCAGTATTTTATTATTAGACCAAATCTCAAAAGGGAAAATATTTCTTTCTAAAATAAACATTTTTTAACTACAAATATTCGATCGAAAGTAGAACGATCCAGCTTTGAAAAAAACAAGAAAGTTCTTTCAGAGTGTATACGTCATGAATAATTAATTGCTTTGGTGATAATGTTTATTCATAACCCATATAGATACTGTTTGAAAAATTGTAAACCATTGGCGCGCTTATGTCACGTCATGAGAACAAAATATTTCATCTCATTAAGCATGTGGGCGGTTATTGCATCCTAACAAACACTGTGCCTCTATTTAAAATATTCTTACAAGACGGATTTAAACAAAAAGGCTATTTATTTTTCAAAACATTTCCCTTCCGAAACTACCTATACATTTTTTGCGTTTCATCTATCATTTTTGTATATTTATTTTAAATATTATTTAGTGACTTGAAGCAATCACACCTTTTTTACTTGGCAACGGGGTTTTTTTCTTATATGAAATAAATAAAGTAATTGCTATGTTTCGTGAAGAAAAAACAAATTGCGCCATTCCATACAATTTACTTCACATAAGTCAGAAAACTAAAACGGACCAACAAAAAATAGTTAGCAACAATTAAAACCTAATATCCAGTTGAAATAAAAAGCTTGTTTCTCATTCTCTCATAAAGTTAACCCCCCCCCAACCACCCCCCCAAAAAAAACAATGCGTCATCAAACGTTACACGTTTCATAGCGCGACCACATAACTAAAAACAAATACATGGAAATAAATCGAAGATAGAAAGGTGTACAATCATTTTTTGCACTTCTTTCACAAACTTCGTTATAAAAAAAAAAGGATATTTCTTTCATTTCGACTGTTTTAATAATAGCGGGAACTAAATTTACTCGAAATTTCGCGCCAAATTTTCGAATATTATTTCCTGAAAGGCATTTTTGTTTTTGGATCTACCTTTATAAATGTGTCTTGTTAATCTACAAGTAAGTGTACGTAATTGGAATGGAGTGGCACATAATATCACAATGGGGTCAAGTAAGGGAGGGGGGGGGGGGTGAGCTATCCAACAGTGTTGCTATAACAATGACTTTATCCTCGTTTTAGTCAAACGTTCATAGTAACTTTGAACAATTCTTATAATCGTGTGACTGTTCCAAGTTTCTATATATGCTGGTCATTCCTAGGGCTTATCACCTACCCCCATGTACTCTTTACTAACAAACAAAAAACAATAACCTATTGTATTTTAATGGTAAATTGAGAACAAGATTATATCTTTTCGATGACCACTCTACATAAGTTGGATAAATGTGGATATGAAACTATAGAGAAGAACCTATTAAATTCTTTAGTTTATCGCAGTTTATGACAAAAAAAAGGTCGAATTAAATTACCTGGCATGCGCCCGTTCCCCCCCCCCCCCCCTTCTCGACCATTACACCCTCCTCACATGCACACGCACTTTTCATTTCTTTATTTCGGAAATCAAACATCCAACTCAATCCCCCTAAACTACCTCTGGATTCATCGTTCAATGACGTAACATGTTGTTATGCTTTCACTTACGAATCATTTCACGTGTAACATCAAATAAAAAATTACGTTAAAAACAAAAGACATACGTACAATATTGCTAAAAGCTCTCATTTCAGCATTTTTGAAATTTTCATTTGTTACAGAACGTTGCATGATATCATCCTTTCGTGCCTCCCTTCACATTTAAAAATATTTTATATCATTTTTTTTTATTTTTGAAATAATTTAAAACAATTTTTCCTTAAATAGTTAGACAAAAATCTTGCGACATCCATTCACATACAATGCTCAGTAAATATGGTAGAGATAAAAAAAAAGTTTACACATATTCAGGGGAAAAAAAACTATTAATTTCATTTTTGATTATTTTGATATTTCTTGGTTGAATTTTGTAAAATAAATTACAAGTGATACTTCTTTCTTTATGTCATTTAAAATTCATTTTAATTTTTTTTTCATCATGTTTTTTTCTTGTTTCTCAATATGATTGTTGTTCTCTCTTAAATTCACTTTGATTTAAAATGCACAAATCACCCATCAACCACCTCTTTAGGATCTCTACCAAAAATAAGGCATCTGGCAACATTTACCGAAGACGTTAAATCAATGTACATCGTCAAATACAGTCGTTTGCATTACAATAACACGTTTGGCATCATATGCATGCATGCATGCATGTGTGTGCATGATATATATATATATATATATATATAGGCCTATATATATATATATATATATATATATATATATACATATATATATATATACGTGTATATGTTCATGTGCACCTTATTTAATTATTCAACCGGATGTGACGTCACATCGATATTTACCCATTTAATCATAATGATCATATATCGATATATCGATAATAACTGTTTACTGACTGGGGTTTTTCTTTTTGCATGACAATTAACCGAGTTTCAGTGAACTGACCTAGTTAACCTCCTGCGCCTGCGCAAGACCCCTTCTCACTCTCAGTACTTTGGCAGTGGCTTCTGTTAGCCTATTTTAGCCTCATTCTGGTACCTGGTTTTTCGTCTTCTTATGTTTAATCCAAGTTTATAAGTGAATACACCGTCAACGGCTCTTTTCTTCATCTCATGTTCTTATTGTTCTCACTCGTATGCACGGTCCACACTTTGAATTACTTCATTCTGTTGTTTTTATCTTTATTTAATTTAAAGTTTTAGTTTTTTCCATGTCACGCGTAGAATAGGTATTTATTTTCAAAATGGACATTAGTTACGGTAGTTCTGAAGGTACAGACGCGACGTAGACTTACTGTGTTAGTATAACACGACAACATTCCAAAAATGTCTTGTGTTTAAATTTGAAAAAAGTTACGATCTTAATATGTTATCCTGGACAGTTAGATTCATATCGTCGACATGTGGCGTGCGTTGTACTAACACGGTAAGTAGTCTACAACGCAAATGTCACTTTAGAACCACCGTACTTATCGAATACTGGTAAACACTCGGAACTTTATCTCTTGTTCTTTTCCTTTTATTACTCTATTTATTTGTTGTCATTTTTGGTTCCTTGCTTTAGCAAAAGGAACCTATGCAGTCAGGTTGGCGTGTGTGTGTGTGTATGTATGTATGTATGTGTGTATGTATGTGTGTGTGTGTGTGTGTCTGTGACACTTGCTTGGGTACGCTCTATCTCAATAAGGGAATGTTGGATTGAGGCCAAACTTGGACTATAGATCCGCCATATGGAGAAGGTGTGCCCTATTGTTTTTGGTGCCCACAAAGGTCACCAAAGGTCAGTTATGGTCCAAAAACCGAAAATATTAAAACTGCAATAACTCCCAGTGCCAATGTGCGACAAGATTGATATTTTGGGACAAGTTGTGAACTGGTTAGGGGAGCATTTTCAAACTTAACGGTCATGTGATCCGAGGTCACCAAAGGTCAATTAATGATAAAAAACTAGTATTTTTGCGATAACTTGAGAACGAAATGTCCGTTAGGGTTGGGAGTTGCCTCAATGTAATCCAATTGTCGACCCGCATCTGGGTGACCCTTGACCTCAATTTGACCTCTGGTGACCTTTTCGTGTTTTTGGGATTTTTACAGTTTCGATGCTATTTTCAGATGTCAAAGGTACCTTCTGATCATAAATGTCAATAGGTTGACCCTGTGTGACCTTTATGTGCGAAGTTATATGGGGTCAAAGTTTTTCGGTCGGAGTTAGGATGGTTGTACAGACTTTTCGTTTTGTTTTTTGGAATCAGGAGATTAAACTACATCTGAAACCAAGGTCAAAAGGTCAAAGGTCACATTAGAAAAAATGTGCTTATTTTGGGAGGAAACGAGCAAAAAAGAAAATGTTTGGTTTTGATGCTAGATTTGGATATCAAAGGTACCTTCCGATCAAAAATGTCAATTGGTTGACACCCGTGTGACCTTCGTGTGCGAAGTTATACGAGGTCAAATTTAATTTTCACACATTTAATGCAACAACTCCCAGTTCCAAGGTGTGACATGGTTGATATTTTTGGACAAGTTGCAAATGGTATAGGGGAATATTTTCAAACTTACCGGTCATGTGATCCGAGGTCACCAAAGGTCAATTAATGTCAAAAAACTAGTATTTTGGGGGTAGAAAATGGGCAAAGAAAAAAATGTTTGAATTTTTATAGTTTGATGCTCGAATTTAGGTCTCATCAATCAAAAATGTCAATAAGTTGACCCAAGGTGACCTTTGTATGTTAAGTTATATGAGGTCAAAGTTAATTTTCAGACATTTAGTGTAATAACTCCCAGTGCCAAGGTGTTACACAGTTGATATTTTGAGACAAGTTGCAAATGGTATAGGGGAATATTTTCAAACTTAACGGTCATGTGATCCGAGGTCACCAAAGGTCAATTAATGATAAAAAACTAGTATTTTTTGCGATAACTTGAGAACAAATTGTCCATTTGGGTTGGGAGTTGCTTCAATGTAATCCAATTGTCGACCCGCATCTGGGTGACCCTTGACCTCAATTTGACCTCTGGTGACCTTTTTAGTGTTTTGTGGATATTTACAGTTTCGATGCTATTTTCAGATGTTAAAGGTACCTTCTGATCATAAATGTCAATAGGTTGACCCCCGTGTGACCTTCGTGTGCGAAGTTATATGAGGTCAAAGTTAATTTTCAGACATTTAATGCAATAACTCCCAGTTCCAAGGTGTGACAAGGTTGATATTTTTGGAGTAGTTGCAAATGGTATAGGGGGATATTTTCAAACTTAACGGTTATGTGATACAAGGTCACCAAAGGTCAATTAATGATAAAAAACTAGTATTTTTGCGATAACTTGAGAACAAATTGTCCGTTAGAGTTGGGAGTTGCTTCAATGAAGCCCAATTGTCGACCCGCATCTGGGTGACCCTTGACCTCAATTTGACCTCTGGTGACCTTTTCGTGTTTTGTGGATTTTTTACAGTTTCGATGCTATTTTCAGATGTCAAAGGTACCTTCTGATCATAAATGTCAATAGGTTGACCCCTGTGTGACCTTCGTGTGCGAAGTTATATGAGGTCAAAGTTAAATTTCATATATTTAATGCAATAACCCCCATTGCCAAGGTGTGACATGGTTGATATTTTTGGACAAGTTGCAAATGGTAAAGGGGAATATTTTCAAACTTAACGGTCATGTGATCCGCGGTCACCAAAGGTCAATTAATGTTAAAAAACTAGTATTTTGGGGGGAGAAAATGGGCAAAGAAAAAAATGTTTGAATTTTTATAGTTTGATGCTATATTCGCGTCACACCGATCAAAAATGTCAATGGGTTGACCCAAGGTGACCTTTGTGGGTTCAGTTATATGAGGTCAAAGTTAATCTTCAGACATTTAGTGCAATAACTCCCAGTGCCAAGGTGTTACACGGTTGATATTTTGGGACAAGTTGCAAATGGTATAGGGGAAAATTGTCTAACTTAACGGTCATGTGATCCGAGGTCACCAAAGGTCAATTAATGATAAAAAACTAGTATTTTTGCGATAACTTGAGAATGAAATGTCCGTTAGGATTGGGAGTTGCTTCAATGTAATCCAATTGTCGACGCGCATCTGGGTGACCCTTGACCTCAATTTGACCTCTGGTGACCTTTACTTGTTTTGGGGAATTTTACAGTTTCGATGCTTTTTTCAGATGTCAAAGGTACCTTCTGATCATAAATGTTAATAGGTTGACCCCCGTGTGACCTTCGTGTGCAAAGTTATTAATGTTAAAAATCAATTAATGTTAAAAAAACTAGTATTTTGGGGGGGAAAATGGGCAAAGGAAAAATGTTTGAATTTTTACAGTTTTGATGCTCTATTTAGGGCTCACCGATCAAAAAGGTCAATTGGTCGACCTCCGGGTGACCTTTGTGTGTGTAGTTATGTATACAAGTTCAAAGTTAATTTTTAGACATTTAATGCAATTAAATCCCAATGCCACAGTTGATATTTTGGGACAAGTTGTGAATGGGGTGATGGAACATTTTCAAATTTCACAGTCATGTCATCTGTGGTCACCAATGTTATCATATCTGCTGACCTGCTTGTAGGTGACCTTATATCTCTTACATTTTCGACGCCATGTTCAGATCTCAAAAGTGCATTTTGATCATAATCCGATCACAATTTGTGATCAAAAAAGTGTTGGCTATAGTGTTGGTTACTTTATGGGTACATGTAGGACCACAATTACTTGACTATTTGAACCCAATCTTGCTTGATAATATTATGTGTATTGTCATATACCCCTACGCAAGGAACCACAGTGCCCTTGGGCTCTTGTTCTTCTTCTTCTTCCTCTTCTTGTTAACTAGATTTTCCCAAATCGTTATGTTTACAATTACATTGAATAAAAATTAAACTAAATTATGATTCAATGAAGTCAACCAAATCGCCAAATAAATAATGAATTAGTTAGAATGTTACTAAAATATGATTAAAATCTGTTGGAAAGATTACAGATTATAATCTGTGTAATATATGCCGACGAGCCTTACGACGCAAAGGATACGATATTTTTTATAGTATATACACTTTAGAATCAAGTCTAATTGTGAGAATCCTGTACACTGTACAACTAAACTATATCAGACTAGTTATTTATAGGCTTAGTTTATCCAAAAACAATCATCATTTCTTGTAGTGGGTCGGCACTAGATTTTTTTATAATCCTCTTTTTTTTTTTAAACAATAACAGCAATCTTACTGCTATGGACATATATTGTTTACCCATACCCTGCCCTGAAAAGGCTGCCCAGGGTATAGAAATGACCTTGTCAAACCACAAGCAAACAACTTTTAGACCGACAATAACATAACTAGTTTAATTGTTACTTATACTCGCCTGAAATTTTGTTTCTATGGACAACCCATTACAAAAGAAAAAAACAAAATGCCCGCAATGGACGCCCATTTATAGCCAACGCAAGTGTTAGTTAAGGGAGAGGGGAAAATTAGCATACCTATGGCTCTTTCAACGTTGCACGTCATTGAATGAAAATTTTTCGCATAAACAAGTTTAAGAATGAATATATTGAACTATTCAATCGTTAGTGTACAACCACACGGTAAGAATAAGTGGGGAAAAAACAAAGTAAAATATTAAACGCACAAATATTATTCTGTTTTAATTTTTACCAACGATATTTTGGCCTTCCTGAAACAGATTTTTTTTTAGAGGGGTGGCGGCTGAAGCTAATTGTCCTTTGTTCTAGCGCAATACAACTCAATAGTTAAAATTATTCCAATTTCATGTTTAAAGGAAACCACAATGACGATAATTTGTTGTTTAAAACAAGAAATATACGCATCACGCCGAGGGGTGTGGGGGGGGGGAGGGGGTGATATCAGTGCATTGTAAACAATTAGGAATCGAACCCACCTTGAATAATGTTCTCAGAAATAAATTTAGTTTTTAATTTAGTGAAAATTAATCTTCTTTACATCAGGAATAAATTAAAGGATTACTTCAGGCAGAACTTTTGTCTTGTTGTGTTATAAAGTTTAACAAAAAAATTGTGGCTTGATTGATGCATATTTAGGCTTGGTCAAGCCTATACAGCCTATACGTATGTGGAGGAACATATGATAAGTGTTATATCTCCCAAATGGAATAAGATTGATCACAGCTGCTTTGTGGAAGTTATTCATAGCTGTTATATCTATCACAGGGACCGAATGATGATGGGTTGTGCTTGTGTCTTTTTAAGGCATATATATAATATGACCTGTTTGAGAGGTTGACAAGTTGGTTGTATCGTAACACTTATTCATATATTTGGTTTCAATCACTCTGTTTTTCTTTCCAATGCGCATGTCCATCAATACACCTTCATCTACCCTTTCTCTGACAATTCTCGTTTCTATTTTCTTTCCCCTTTTTTTCTTCTCATTATTTTAGGAGGTTGAAGCTGGCCATGAGGACGACGGTGGTAATGGTGTTAACATGACCGAAATCTCCAAAGCTGCTTCCGCAGCCGCCGAATAAAGAGCTACTCGATGACCATTAAACACAGGACCTTCCGGGATACATATATATATACATATATATGTAGTTTTAACCTCTGACCCGAATATACAATTCTGTTATCCTCTACACCAAGAGTTTTTGTATCAAACCACGTTAGAAAATAATCAGAAGGAGAAAACAATATATGAGAACGATAGAGATTATCTGTTTTTCGGAAAAACATTGTTTCCACAGATACCGACATTTAAACGAAAGTTCTTGTTGTGATTGGTATATAGGTTTGCCTATGCAGAGTAAAGCGTGTGGCATCTCTTCTCCCATTACTCAGACTTTACAATGATGTTATAGTTGGCAAAAGAAGAAAAACCCGAACACAATGGTCTTGTTCCTTTAATTCTTGTTGTTGTTACTTTCTTTTTAACCTATATTTCTCTTTGACTTGTTTAACGTTACCATTGTATACCTACATTGTGCAAGTATAAGGCCTTCGTACAGAATACATGCAGGCATATTTTGCCTTACAGTTTTGTTCTGTGAAACTTTCAAAAACCATTTACACATCCTTGCAGACAAATGTTACGTTGGTTAATCCTTGTTTACCGCAAACTGTTGGTTATCCTACCTTGTTAAGGGGAGGGGGTATGCGTATAGCATTAATATCGATTATGTTATAAGTTTATCATTGTATCTCTATAATATTCTATACTAATCATTATAGGCGGCTATTAGTATATACCATGGGTTTACTTATTAACTGCTTACTGTCATTGTATGGTCAAAAGTCAAACTAAGAAGTCAAGGGGGGGGGGGGGGGAAGGGAGAAAACAATAAACGTATGAAGCAAACTATCATGCTTCTTCGTGAATATTAATATCAACTCAGTCTTATCAGGGAGTTGTTCTTATCCAAGAAGCAAGGACGTATGTCCGGGGCCGAGACTCTGGAGATAAAGTGAAACAATACACCTGTTTACAAAATAGCTCTTAAAATAGGCCAAGACTTTGAGATAAAATGAAACATTATAGCTGTTTACAAAGTATAGCTCATAATAAAAACATGACATTCATCAGATACTAGAAGCCTTTATAACAGCTGAGTATAACAACATCGAAGATGATTTCAAAAGTTTGGTCTGATTTAAACAAACTTTTGATACGCGGTATACCGTGGATCCACTCACGCGGATAAGCAGTTTCTGTTTTATTTTTATTTTGTTTTGAAGAAACTGTGTCGGCAAACCAATAGGAACACAGTATATATAGTGCACAAACAATGTCAAATTGATTGTCGGTGTTATTCAAAGTCACGGTAATCGCGGTTCGCGTCCCCTGTTCCTCAACTGAAAAAAACTGCTCGGTCTGTTCAGTAATAAGACTTAGTTAAATCACACGGTCAGTACTATACTTTGCTGTCGCGTGGTGTATTCAAGAAAGTTGCTTTAATGCAGGGTTTCCCTAACTTTATCGTCCCCCCCACGAACCCCCTGTGGATGTCAGAGTTGTCCATGAACCCCCACCTTTTCGAGATACGATCTGAGTCATTATTATACTATCATTTTCAAGCATGAATATATCATAGTGCTAACGTTGCTGTGTCGGGCAAAATGGAGGTCATCTGAAATTTCCAAAATACTAATAATTCCTTTGGCCAACCTTTCAGTTACTTTCACAGCTCGCGAAAGAGTTTGTCGATAGGTACGACTTTTGTACTAAATTATATATCAGATTTTAGTTCAACAAAAAGTACACTAGTTTTGACTTTCAGAAACGTCTCATGAACCCCCTGGGAGGGACTCACGCACCCCCTGGGGTTCACGCACCCCAGTTAAGGAACCCCTGCTCTAATAGATCAATTGTCCATCCATATCGGGGATGCCGTTCAGCTTCCCATCTTCCTATAGTTTGCCCCTTCCTTTTCCCTTCTTTTTGTCCATTTTTTTTTCTTTTGTATATTTATCTCTTGTCTTACACTTACTTACTGAACTTAACGTAACATTTTTTTGGTTTTTGGTATATCTTGCCTAAGTTGAACTTTCACATTCAAAAGCGATAAACTTGTACGCAATTTTCCACGTCAATGTTTATTATGTTTATACTATTCAACTTTGTGTGTATTTTTTTGTTGTAATCGCTATGCATTATGGGTAATCAATACACTTTGCATGACAGGAATGTTGAAACGAAATTGCTGCATTTTTTTTTTTTTTTAGTTTTGCCGTGACGGGAAATCTCACATATTACGTTTACATTACTTTATATTGTTATTGTTCTTCTTCTTCTCATTATTATTATTATTATTATTATTATTATTATCAATATATTGTATTGCCTGTACGAGAATATCAACCCTATCTGAATCCTTAAATAGTCAGAGTGACGTCACTCCCGACCTTTCCCGCCGATTGCATTAGCCAACAGTGCATACTGCAATGCAATGCAAAATCGACCGCGTTGGGGAATTGTGGCGTCGGACATACACAGGAACATCCACATCCCACCAAATTATGTTTTTTTCCCTAGAGATCCTGATCATGCAGTTAAGTCTCAGACGTTATGGGGTCTTTATATAAGACAATAGAAAACTGTATCGGTGTTGGAAATCATTTTGAAAAGGCATTTTTTTTTTAAAAGAGGGATTTGTTGAAATTAGATCAAGAGTGACTGACCATTATTTGACTCTATAGCATATTCACGAGTGAGACCGATGTGTCTCTCTCTCACCACATCTGTTTCAACCAATCCAAGTTTTGTTGGTCCTCTTAAGCTCAGCAGTCGCATAGGGTCATTTCTTATTGTTACTTTTGAGAAGCGGGACTAACCCCCCCCCCCCCGCCCCCACGTGTATCTCCCCAACATTTGATATAAACTCATAGTATGCAATATCCATTCGAATTCGGAGGTCTTGCACGCATGGTACTATCACCGTAACACTGTAGTGATCACGTGGTTATAGTTTTAAGTATAAGGGGAGTGGGGAAGTTATGCATGAGAGCGGATCAGGTTGATTTTAGTGTCCCAGGGTCTCTATCTTGTGTGACATTACGAAAAGAAATCCCTCTTTACGAAAGGTCTAATTAGATGCAAAATAAAATAGCTATTTCGCATTCCTGCAATACGGTATAGTATGTTTTTACCAATACGTTTGAAACCACCGTACCCTGATGTGCCTTAATTCTCTGGCATGAATTTAACTATTTTCTCTGTCATGCATTTTACGGTGCCTTATCTGTCATGCTTTTTAAGTACCTTCTGTGTCATGCATTTACGGTGCATTCTCTATCATGCTTTCTTAAGTGCCTTCTCTGTCACGTAATTGTGGCCCAAAGGTTTAACATGTGACTTGTTGTTTGATTCTCGTGTGTGTTTTTTTTCCATGGAATGTTGCAATATCTAGTCTTACTATTCACGATATCAGCATCCAACGAGGCTATAACTAACAACTAAGACGTCATTTATAAACCTTGATTGATAAAATGTCTTCCAATATCCATGAATGTTACAACAACAAAAACACCTTTGATATTCAATTCAACGCATGTATGCTTATAATGTGGTATTTTGTACAAATATATTATGATAGCTAATTACTGCTCTTTTCGCGTTCCTTGATTTGGCTGTTTGTGTTACTAAATCGATTTCTTTTGGTATAAAGGCTATTGCACATTGGCAAAACAAATAAAGCCAAATAAAAAACATGCGACTTCGGAGAGTTTTGTCGAAATTCTTCCGATGTCCATGAAACGATGAAATATAACCAGTTTTACGTGGATGCTATCCCTACCCTACACCCCCCCCCACTCCCACTGAGCAAAATAAAGTTCTTTGTATATGTCTGAACCATTCCTTCAGGGTTTGAAGAAAAGAAAGATAATACGATATAGAACATGATTCGAATTTCTTTAAACCATATAAAGCCAATTGGCTTAGTGATTCCTTGTCACATTTTCTACGAGAACTCTTAACAAGATTTGTATGTGTTGATCATTGCTGACTTCAATAGAGTGAGACTCTTCACGATTTCAAATTATTTGACCAAAAAATATGAAATTTTAAATTTCACGTCTTCCAACAACTCTTCACCCCACCCTCCTCTCCCCTTCCCCTTCCCCCATCCTTCCACACCTTTCTCCACCTCCCACCCAACCAATATATGATTTACACAAACAAACACATAGGTTGCTCGATTGAGTGCTGTACTTACGGCAGGAATTGTTAAATAATTCGTAATGAGTGTCCACTGCAGCCACGCCCTGAAAGGGGGACGGATATGAGTGCGTGCCCCTCCTCACCCACCCCCCTCCTCCCAACCCTCAAATAATTATGTTTAAACCATCCGCTTAGCGGAAGAAAACTTTGCCCTAAATTTTGCACTAATCGGTTCTACAGATACTTAACGCCTTAGTCTGATACACCCCCCCCCCCCACAGACCCTCCATCGGAAAATGCTACCCAGAATTACGCTTTAATCTACTCGGTTCAGTGAGACTTGTTATTCTGTCTGGCCCTTTCATCTTGCTTCCGCTAAAAGTGCCTCTCTGGCCTTCGCAGAAAATGAACTGGAGAAGAAAACAAACTGTGCTATACACAGAAAGAACAAATTATAGCTTGAGGGGTATAAGCCAAAGACGAAAGAACTGACATCAAATACTACAGACTGCAAATATTTAAAATATGTCGTACAAATAATATTGAAATAGTACACTAAGCCATAGTAATGGAACTAATTATGGGCTATATAACTAATAAGCTACTTTATAATCAGCATGGATAGGTTGATGACCTTGTTATCATTAGCGAGATGTTTATGAAAGCTTTCGAAAGAATATCCAAGGTTAAATATCTATTTGGCAGCGCTCTTTGTAAACCGCACTGCCGGTACCGTCACAAATACTTTTGTTAAACTGGACGGTTACCTGAACCGAGGACAGTCAAAGTCAAGCATTGTATTGCTTCTTATTCTTCTTCTTTTTCAAAAGGATACCTCCTAAGGTTAATGAATAAGTTAAGAACAGTTGTTTGTTTAGATAACTTGGTACCCTACATATGTTTACAAAATTGGTTACTATAATATTGAAATTGTAACTGTTTCGGAATGTATATATATATATGTATACATGTATATATATATATATATATATATATATATATATACATATATATGCGTGTGTGTGTATGTTTACATAGAGAGAGAAGAGGAACTGTGTTAGTTGCATGCTTTAAGCTGTGTCATTTTGTTGGGGAAGGGCGTGGGGCGGGGGTAACTGATCGTTACTTCGTGCTCATTTGATTAAACAATATCATATTTAAAAAATAATTGGGTACCCTTCATTTGAACTAAAAGATCATCCATGTGGTATATACGGTAATGATTTGGTTCCTTTTAAATAGTAAGGTGATAATTATTAACAGTCTAAGTGGTAACCCGGCCTGTATAGAAGAAAATATTCTTGTACATAAGTTTAATGTATTTGTATTGCAGCTACACAAGCAAAACCCTAAACATAATTTCACCTTTCGGCGGGCCTATAGTAACACAATACGGTTTCCTTGCAAGTTCATACCTGGTGTTTCTGTTGACTGTCCAGTTAAGCTCCGCCGGATTGTGACAAAATGCAACAGAAGATACATTTTGAAAAATTTTAAAATTTAGACGAGCTGTTCAATTATTCAATTGCCATTCCAAACCAAAAACTAGTAGTTCAGAATATTCGACTTCCAACATTTCTTTTCATATTTTATGAACGATAACCATAGAAGAAGTGTGTGGCCACACGGAATATTGAGGACGCTCTGCTCTAAAAAATGTTCATTTTGTGATAGTCTGCCTTTAACCCTAATGAACCCCCATAGGTCTGACCCTATACTCAACTAAAGAAAAACTAAATAAAGAGTAATTTGAGTATTCAACATGCTAAAATTTCATGAAAGCCTTAATTTGATCTTTCGATAACTTTCTGTTGCGGTTAGGAGGGGATGCTGGTGGTGCTTTGAAAAAGAAATTTTCAAATTTGACTTCAACACTTGACACTAGCACGTAATCTCCGTCCCGCACACCACCCCCCCCCCCCCCAAACCACCCTAAAAAGGAACGGCTCCCGACATAATTGTTTTGTGTGGGTATATTCAAAAAATCGCAATTGCATAAGCCTTTTTTGGCTTAAGGAAACTCAGCGAATTTAGAATTTGCCGAATTGCAAAATACCTCTAGATAGTTGCCAAATGTTTTTTTAATTCAGGTCACCCAGCCAAACAAACCTATTACTGTGGGGAGAAAATGCTCAACAAAAAAGCTTAAGAAAACCCGTTTGGCGCCTCAGAAGTATATTAACTGAATTGCCTTGTTTTGAAAATTAGTTCACTTTATTTGCCTCGGGCATGATTTTGTTTCAATACCCTGAGGTTTGAAGGTATGGCTCTTCTTTATAATAGCTCTAGTATATAATAAGAGTTTAAATATTATCATATAAAGGGATTATCCTTTACCGAAGGCAAAAGGAATCTATCCGATGGTGAATGGTTTTTTTTCTGTTTGTGTGTTAATGCGTGAGTGTGCGTGTGTGTGCGCGTGCGTGTGTACGCGTGGCTGTTTGTGAACACGATATCTCAAGAATGGTAAACTTGAGGGATCTCATACTCAGTGTGTGGATGCCCCATATTGAGTATAAGAATCACAATGATTTTGGTGGGGGTTAAACGTCATTTGGGTTCACCAAAGGTCAAACTGTGAACACATTGTGAACACGATATCTCAAGAAGGGAAACAATAAAGAATCCGTGATACTTGGGCATGTGGATGTCCCTGCATATCGAGTACAAGAACCCTATTGTTTTTGGTAGATATATATTTATATATATATATATATATATATATATATTATTTATTATATGTTACTTAGTAACACACATCCTTGGTCTGACTAAAGAAGGCGCGCTGCCTCAACGTGCGAGTGTGGTATACGGTTCTCAACGTGCGCATTTTTAAACTCGTACAAGAGGAAGGGCTGTTCTCGACGTGTATGTGCTGTAACCAATGTAACTGATGTGGGTTGTATTCACTCTGGTGTTCCATATTTATGGGTATTGTCCGCTCTGGCGTTCCATAAATATCCCCACTCGCTATGCCCCTTTGTTTCACAGCACCATCGGGTATTTTCGATCCTGTCAACAATAACTAACAGAATCAAAGCTGACAAAACCAACAAACAGTTACAAATTTGTTTCAATTACTTTTGGTATATATATACAAACGCAACGTTCACAAGGTTAACTAGTCCAGCAAAGTGCAGTGTACGTTTTCTGTTACTAATTTGTTTTCGACAGGATTTATATTGAAAACAAATAAAGCTATTCAGTATTGTAAAGGGCGCGGGTGAACACGTCAGCGTATTCCAGTCTTCTCGCTTGATATGACGTGAATGAACCGATTAACACCCAAGTAAAATAATTATAATACGAGCTATTCATTTGGTTGTTTACAAGGGGTTCGATAGAATTAAACCTACTTTAAAGTGAAATACAAGCAGCAAATGAAACGGTTCTGCTTGTACCTCGGATTATTTTTGCAATATCATCATGGAAGTGTACGGTTTATAGAAAAGTACGTATTGTGAGTATGAAGCAGAGGCAGCAGAACCGGGCTCACAAAGAGAACTAGTCTTGGCCAAGTCGTTTTTAATACTCTTTTTCTTTCGTGCAAACTGTACATATGCACCAGAGTCTGTTTCTGCCTATACCACGAATGTGCTTGCCTATTGTATTTTACATGCCCGAGGATCTGTCCGATACAAAAAGCTTTGTGAAAAAGAAAGGTACACTATATATGCTGTAGTGACATACTCAGAGAACGCGCTGAACGATCGACCCACCCTAGTTTGGTGGAAACCTCAAAAACAATAGCCGGGGTGCTATAGGCCCTACATAAATAGGCTACCAAGTTGTCCGTTTTGATTGAAAAAAACTGAAGAGAGTGACCCTTTCGCATTTTTGTAATATAACTACAAATTTCCTTTTAGTCATCTAAAGGAAACTGTCATTTAGTTGAAGAACTAAATGAAAGTGTAGATTAAAAAATGCCTTGTTGATGAAAAGTTAAGAAAGGTTGTAGTAAAAAAATACCCTTTGTTCGAATAATTATATAAAACGAATTGCACATAGGATTCATTTTGTCGAATGGTTTTGAGGTAACCCGGTGGTTATATCGCCTTAAAGCAAAGTCACGTGCCCCACTGCCCCTCGAAGTTGTGTCCCCCGTCCCACAATTGTACCCCCTTCCTTCGCCCCTGGTTGTTTAGAAGTAAAGAGTACCATAGAGTCGTAGCCATCGCCCAGGCTGGTTTCGCTATAGCAGATTATATGGATGGTATTATATCGAGCGTGAGGTGAACGCATGCGCAATGATGATACTGAAAGAGCCTGAATTAGGCCTATGTTAAGTATATATTAACTGTATATAAAATCCTAACAACTTCATATATGCTAATTTGGGTTAATACTATCCGATAAGTCGAAGTCAGTTTGCACTTTTGGGTGGGGTACAAGGTCAACTGCCCACTCATTTTGGGACAATGAAACCATATCACTCCTTATTGTAATTTTAGTTAAGGATTCCAAGCACGTGTATTCATAACATGAACAATTCCTTACCTTTATCTAATACTATTGGTATCATGAAACTGGCATGTTGCCCACATTGTAAACAAAGGTTTCAATATTGCGTGACAGGATGTTAGGCCAGATAGAACTAAAGCAAAAATGTCACTCCTTATTGTAATTTTAGTTAAGGATTCCAAGCACGTGTATTCATAACATGAACAATTCCTTACCTTTATCTAATACTATTGGTATCATGAAACTGGCATGTTGCCCACATTGTAAACAAAGGTTTCAATATTGCGTGACAGGATGTTAGGCCAGATAGAACTAAAGCAAAAATGTCCAACTGGATGTCAAACGTTTGCTTGGTTACTGGACTATTCAAGATTGGTATTGCATGAACGTATTGCTTCAGCGGCCATGGCATATCCTACAAACAAAATATCACTTTCCTGAAAACAAAGTAGCTGCATTAATTCCACATTTTCATGCACAATAAATCTCCTAGTCGTCAGGTCTTTGAATGTTTAAACTCAGTTGAGCGGTTCCATCAAGTCTTATAACCCCAAATAATGTAGTTCAAAAGACCTTGCAGCGTTCGAATGACATCTTTCCAAAAGATAAACATGATTGTAAACTATCTATTATCAAGGTAGATTTATATCTAAGGTAAACGACAGGTTGCTGCAGTAAGCTAACACTAGTGTTGGAAGGGGGGGGGGGTTGGCACAGGGAAGTAGCCAGGGGGCAGGGGAGCGACCGCTCCCCTTTCAGTGTCGAAAAAATGTTTAAAAACTGTTTTTTTTTAGCATGGTGTTTTGTCAGTGCTCTTTTGATCTTTAATACTCGTCAGCTCCGTTAACTCGATTATAATCGTAGTAACATTCAGGCCTACTGGTTCAGCTACTTAATTAGTTTGGCAGATGCAATTAGCTAACTTTAGCCAGCCTATTACAACCTACAGTTGGCCACTGCGTAATAAAATACATATTGCTATACAGTAACCGCACTCGATGGAGTGTCACGAACCGTATGCACAACGACGTCGACAACGTTCGTTCTCATCCTTCCTATGATTCGTCCTAAGTTGTTGCATGAACAGCATATTATGAAGCTAAGGTAGCAATCGTACGCGATACGCACTTCCTATAAATACTTATTACACTGCTAATACAGTGCGATAACGATATTTGTTTTTACAGGGGCGTATCCAGGGGGGCGCAACAGGCGCGCGCCCCCCCTATTGGCCGTCACCAAAAAAAAAAAAATTAGCAAAAAAAAAAAAAAAAAAAAATTGATGACGACCTTTATGTGAGATGTCGGTGATCGCTCAACCCCCCCCTCCCGTATGCTTTATTATTTGTTTGCCAAAAAAAGGTTCTGGCGAAGTTCGGCGGCATAATAGTTTTAGAAACATAGATGGTAATTGTGTTTGTATTATCACTATAAACACTAAATGACATGCCAGCCATACTAAATTGTGCATTTTGTGTCCATATTTACTGGAAATGTTGCTTATTATTAAGGTCGAAAAATGGATCACATATGGCCATGGGCGGCGATCCTGGGTGGAGGGGGGATATATCCCCCATGAAAATGGGAAAATGGGGATGTAATGCACCATATCTCCCCCCCCCCCCACACACCAAATGCCAGGGATAAGAATATTTTCATGCCTACATTTATGCATCTTCGTTAATGTACGGCTCTTTTTTAGCTTCATTTCTCGCCTACCATAAACGCAGTGCGATCTTTTCAAATAAAGCGTCTTTATAAAGCAAAAATAGTTGACTGTAGGCTTCATTGGCCCTATAACAACAAAATGTATTATTGCGCCCACGGTATAGATATAGTACATATATGCACCCTCATAGTATTCATATAGGCCCTATAGTAGGCCTACACACGTACATGTTCCCTCGAACAGCTGAGAATCTCATGTAACCAGGGTAATGCTTAATACACGTTTCACCTGGATGCCCTAGCAATCGGTACCTAGGAATGTAACTATGTGTAATTGTGTATTGCATATGTATAGGCCTATAATAGCCTGCATGAGGCCATTTTCTTCATCGAATAATATAACAGAGCTCTCGAACATTCTAACGTTGCGCCTGAAACAAGATTGACAGGGGCAATTTTCCCAAACTAACACCCGAAATTTAAAAAAATGTATTTTGGATCCTGATTATGAGATATTTCGGACATGACATCCCTATTTTAAAATTGGGTATATGCCGCTTGGAAACCTCGGGAAGTGCCGTTTCCGGCCATCTAGAGGGTTTGTTAATCCCAAAATTTTCTTGTACGCTTCGCGCCAACCCATGGTGGCGCTACGCTTAGATAGTCAACAAGGTCATATCCCCCCCCCCACTCGGAAGTACGGATCGCCGCCCATGCATATGACACCATTTTGCATTTCAGCCCTTCTTTGAAAGCAAAAATTGTACACCCCTCCCCTTAGATCCATCCCCCAGGACGGCGATGATTCATGCCTGGCGCCCCCCCCCCCTATTGGAAAATCCTGGATACGCCCCTGTTTTAGGCCACTCCACATCTGGTGTCTTACAAAATATGAAAGTTTATATTGTCCAGTTAAATTCGTCAAATATATTAAGGTCCAGACATTGGACAATAAACAAGAATGATCCTATTCGAAAAATTGTAAAAGAGCACTATATTTGTCTTTCTGATATATTATGTAAAAGAACATGTAACAAAATCTGATAATGATGAAACTGGCAAAACATTGCACCAGATCGCATCTTAGGACCTTCAATTGTTCAAAAATATCTCAAAGGGGAGGGGACACCCCATATCAATCGCAAAAAGTGCTCTCCCCCCCTTTTTTCAAATTCCTGGCTACGTCGCTGGATGGGCATGGGGTGGTCCGCCCTCCAGTTCCTATATGTCAATGCAGTGGACTGGTCTAATTAAGAGTTGTGATTCCACTTAGCGCCCTCTTTATCACCATGACAGTCCTTTGTAAACAAAGAAAGTTTTCGTGCAACAGGTGTCATCTGTAGTCTTCGTAGGACACGATCTCGAAGTTCAGCGTTTGTCTACGTTACTGAAAAATTTCTAAGGAGAAAAAGTTATGTAAGTTTGTGAGAAAGTATTGACGTATGACGAATGATACTTGATGAAACATACCAATAATGTTGATGTGATAATAACTCTGCGTAATTGTAATAATAGGTTAGGCCTTTACTACTTTAGCCTACAATTAAGCCGAACGTTAGACCTGCGACAAGTGGAATAAAACCTAGACTTACGTTATGTATCAAGTTTAAGACGTAGCCCTGACTAGTAACATTACGTCCGTGATAATTCAGCCCTTCGATACTTCATTACATTGTCATAGTAGCTGTTTCTGTAACCCTATATGTTTATGCCATGGCCAATGGGGATGAATAATTTCGATTTGTGCCCAAATGCTCAAGCGAAAGGCTCATGCCGAAAATTTTCCAAATTAACCATGAACAAAATAAATAATTCAGATTGAACCAGAACATTGACCCATGTTTGTTACATGGGTGCATTTCTACCAAAGAAGTTATGCTTATGACAAGATTTAAAACACTTGCTAAATTGACTTAAATTAGTTCCAATTAGGACTAGGCTAGCCCAAACTTAATACAGCTTATACATTAATGATAAATATGTGTTATATTGAGAGGTGTTGCAACTTAGGGATGAATTTTCAGCATTATTTAGATATTAATAGTACTGTGTATGATTGACATCATATAACTATACATCATCAGCAATCAATACTTGGTTACCAGGATTTGCAATTTACAAAGTAGTAACAGATATATGCTGTACTGATAGAAGTGTCAACTTTTTGACAGTAGTCCGATCATTCGAGATGACCAAATTTCCGTTTGGACAACCAAAATCAGCTTCGCGACTAGAAGTTTATTTCTAATTTAGATTGCAATTTAACTAAATTTCCTCAAAAATTTAAAAAATGATTTATTGGTATAGCACCCTATTACTAGATTATGGGCCTTGTCTTAAACAAATCACTGCATTGCAATTTTAGCAGACCTGTTTTTATAACCTGTAGTTATATTAAATTTTTATCAGATATCACATTTCCTGCAACTTTTCATAAGTAGAGGTCATACAATTGGTTTATAGGTTGAACACTTCATGGGCAGTTTTGTTTAACTTCTTCTAACCAAGTTACAAATGAGGATGTTGTATTTAAAGGCCTACAGAGTTAGTCCAGCAGTTTACGAAGAGCTTACATATACAAGTGTGATTGCATAATGTTCTTCCAGAGTGTCAAGATTCTAGATTTTCTCATTTCTGCTATATGAGTTAAATTTGATCAATTTCTTGATTCAAAATTATTCTATTTGATTGCAGTTTTGAACCAGATGGCTCTGGTCCTGACTCAAGGGATAACAGATTATTTATCTGACGTTAACGGGAATGAACCGTCAAAATTTAACCAAGAAGAGCAGTCAGTAGAAACAGCTGCCGAGAACCACCAAGTGCAGAATCTTGTTCGGGAGACGAGGCCAGACCAGGTGAAAGACATTGCCGTTGCTTCCCAGAAATCTGTCGATCCGCAAATCAATGGAACTTCCTCGGGATCAAATCGAGCAGAGAATTGCATTTTGGGATCAGGGTACGAACATGCAGGAGACGATTTATCGCAGGTAGAAAATAGTCCGGCAGATCCTTCCGATGATAAGACATTATTGCCACCTTCGAATGGAGAAGAGATTACATCATCTCAAATTCAGGAAGAATCCTCTTCTACCGCACCGGATAACCCCATCACATCGGAACTACCTCCGGACGACGTCAGTTCTTCTTTGGAGACTTTGAATCAAACGGAAGCAGCTCCGGGCTCAGGACGGTATGAATGGCATCACTTCTGCGGCAGAAATATCCAAAGAAAGGAATCGCTGGAGTTTTATCGACAGGTAGACCATCTGGATATTTGGACGGATCAGTGGAGTCACCATCAGGTAAATGCTGGCGCCTCTGGTTTGAATTCGGTTTGGAATGGAATGTAGTTATGTGGAGCAAAGTGTAACATTGTGTGACCAAATGAAACCGGCAAATATCACCCACAATGCACCATGATGAGAGTAGACTCTTCCATTTAAAATTTCTAATATAGTTCTGTCAGAATTAAACCATAAATTTCAAAATCGTTGGTGAAATTTTCCTGACTACTGTACAAAATTATCCAGTTTTGTCACAGAAACGGTATTTTAAATACTTTAAGAATTTGTTTTAGATTTGTTCTGAACCTTTTGCAAGCTATCACCATATTGATATATTAATATCTCATAATTTTTCTCTTCTTTTGATATCTTCTTCCTATTTGTACTTTGGCTTGCTTTGTTGTTCCGCTGGGGTGTTTATTTTGTTGGTGTTTAGAAGAAGCGGAACAACATGGTACAAATGTTTAAAGGAGGTTATACTCTTGTTTGATAAATGTTCATAACCATAAATTTATTCTTTGTGTAGTATTATTCACATTCAAGCTCATTGCTCAACCCTGGAGTGCTGTTTTACGTTTAAGTGAGCCCACTCGACTCAGCTTTTATTCATGGTTTGAATTACTATTCCTCTCATAAATTATGATAATTCAATGTACTCTCATCTCCTCGATGATACAGAAATGTGCGGTCATAGAGAACGTATTAACCAGAAGCAACCTGACTCAGTTCAAGTTTCTCTGGACGACACTGCAGCCGACACTCCACAGAGACTTCATGTACGCAGCTCAGCTTGAGTTCCCCAGCTACAGGTTCCTGCCTATCAGTAGCCATGTTAGTAGGGAAACCAAAGCTAGAAGAGCAGTTAGAAATTACCACCATGTCAGCAGGTAGGATCAATATACATTCTATTATAGGGTGTGAAGACTCGCGCACAAAGCAACGTCTAATTCCGGTAATCTGACCTAGTTTCGAATGAGGTGTAACAGAAGTGTGAGACACCACCATCGAACCCAGAAAATACACACACAGCTTGCTACCGTCGGTAATTAGACATTAGTGTACAGTCAATACATACAGCTACAGTAGGGTCAATACCCACAACACAGTGTATATAGCAGCGTGTACATCTCAGGTCTAGATAAAAGTTAACAAGGTATCACGTTTATTACTGTCTGCATTTTGTAGCGACAAGAAGAAAACGTCATTTGCAAGCAACGGAAAGTTAACTTTTTCAGAGCGCGGCACACGGTTTTGGGCGAGTCTTAAATGCCTTTAAGGTCAACTGTATTTTGATACCCAAAGTTTTTTGGGGGGTTTAACATTGTAAAAATTGCCATTTAGTTTACAGAATTATTATCTCAGTTTTAAATTTGAGAACTGAAAGTTGTAGTTAAAATAACATCGATACCAACAAAGAGATACGTTTGATCTTGTTGAAAAGTTGGATAGTTGGATGACCATTTTGGAAACTCATCTGGAGCGTTGCAGTTAATGCTATTTCCCTGCAAGCCTGTTCAGGATGTAGCAGTAACAATGGCACAGGGGGATCTAATACCCCCCTTCACTCTCCACATTTGTTCCTTTTCCTCTGTTGACCCTCTGTTGTGCAACTACTCAGTTTATTGACCCCTGTACATATTTTTGATCATATCAGGGCAGACCTGAAAGAGGGGAGTCATTGGCATACACCTTGGGGGCCTGAGATCATCTAGGGGCCAGGGAAATATGGGATTAAGAGTTATTATGTAGATTTGTCCAAAAAGAAAAACATGATTTCTCATCTTTCTTTGATTAATTCTAATTCATCGCAGTTTTAGTTGGCTTTCTTTTAGTATTGATTTTTTTTTCTTTTCTATTTAGTAATTCTGTTTTTTTCTTTTTATTGCTGTCTCTCTTTCAGTGCTTATTTGAAAAGCAGACTTGATGTCATGGAATGCAACAGAAAAGTAACACCAGCTTCAAGCTCGGAATTGCCTTCAGTGACAAGAAAAAGGTGAGTCGATTTAAATTAACCTTGCACTTTGCGTCAAACCGTGAACTTGACAACCCAGTGGTACAATACTCTGCTCTTATATGAAATGTTTGTTACTCAGAAATATCATCTCTTACGTTAAATTCACAAAATATGCAACTCACTGATGACTTAAGGTACTAGATGCATAGGTTTGCAAACAAAAGAAAATATTATCATTTCATAAAGAAAATGAAATTAATCAAGGTTAAGGCAACCGTCCAAATATTGTCACCACTTGATTGTGAATTAGAGAGTAAGTTAAGAATGTGTAAATGTAAGTGGGCCTGACATTTCGATCCTAACAGGATCTTATTCAGAGGCTGAATGTAAAGTTAGATTGATTTCTCAATAAACTTGACAGGCTTGGTAAATTTGCCACAAATTGCTTTATTTGGAAGCTTTGAATCATTCTCAAAAGACTTTTTTCTTTTTACTGAGGTAGCTTGACACTATTATTCATACCTCATTTAGCAGCTAGGTAATTCTCAGTTGTGAAATACATCCAGGCTCCATTCTCTCCTTCTTTAAACTTTCTTTCAGATCCAAAGCAGAGAAATCCCTTCTTAGCCAAAGCCTGCCTGCAACTATTCTGACAGGTCAGGTGAAGTGTCGATCAGCCCCTGAGGCTTCAAGGTCAGTAGAGGCATGCCTGAGATGGGAGGGGGGTCAGGGGTGCTTCAGCCCTGAGGCCTAGGGTAAATAAAGGGGCTTGGGGAAATGTGGTATGAAGCACAATGCATGCCCATTATCATAAAATATATGAAAGGTAATATGAAGGCTTGAACAGAAAAGGAGGCTTGTTGACTTAACTGTTTCATTACTTTTATTGGAGCTGTGAACATGAGGAAGTAGTATATTAGAAGCCACAGATGTCTCTTTCAATAATAAATTAATAGTTATAATAATAATAATAATAAATTAAACCAATGATACTCTGAAAATCTTTACCACAAGTTGTTTTAATTGGTACAAGTGTTTCATCACTCAGTATGCGGATGCGTCAGTTTCGCTCTTCTCATCCAGAGAGTTAAAATTAGCTGGTAGTTATTCTAGTTCTGTAATTATTTTGATTTACCAGATTTATATATCGCTTTGTTCATGCTTAAGCATTTTCAAGAGCGCTTTACAGTGACAACAAAATGACAAAACCCATAAAATATGATTGTGAAAAATAACATTGAAGCAGCTTAAATATTAATATAAAAAATATAAATATAAACGAAGGAATAATTTTAATACCAATAAAGATTTTCAGTGAAATTCCTAAAAAGAAAAAGTGAGTTTTAAGTTATAATAGCAGTAACAAATTTAAGATTTTACATGCAAATTAGGCACGGCCTTATTATTACGTTAAGTATCCATTCTGGGAAAGTGTTATAGACCTAGGATAACCGTGTAGTTTTGCATGAAATGTAACAGGATTTGTTCCGGAGTTGACATGCAACAAAATAACTTTTTTGTTTTTTACAATTCAGCATTGGATAAATTTCATATAGCTGTAGAGCTAACTCATTGTTTTCAATAGGACAATTGTTCAGTAGAACAGTTGTTGTCTAATGACTAGCATGTATATATGTAATCTGGTAGTGGTCATGTGACCATGTGATATCGACATAAGTTTTAAAATATATCTTGAAAGTTGTTTTTGTCACAGAGATTCATTCCTTTCCATGTGAATTACAGAAAATTGAAACAGATTGTGACGCGGTACGTTTCGTGACCGTAGCTAAATTGATAATTATGTAGGCTGCTCGCAGTGTTCAAAACTACTCTTTCACCTATTCATAGTAGACTTACTCTAATTTACATATAATATTCTGGGCAATGAGGTTTTTTTTTTCATTGCCCTAATGTACATATATGATTCTGGGCAATGAGGGGTTATTTAATGGCACGTCAGCTGAATATGTACTACAAGAGGAGGGATAGAAAAGAGAATTCTTGCATGATTGATTTGTCCTTAAAGGCACTGAAGACTCGTCCCAAACCGCATGTGGCCATCCGAAAAGTATGTACTGACTGTACATTAGTGTCTAATTACCGACGGTAGCAAGCTGTATGTGTGTATTCTCTGGGTTCGATGGTGGTGTCTAACACTTCTGTTACACCTCATTCGAAACTAGGTCAGATTACCGGCAATAGAAGTTTCTTTTTGCTTGAGTCTTCATACCCTTTAACTCGAATTGCATGCTAACCCGAGTAGACACAAAAGTAGTCTGTAGCAGTCTGTGTTGTTGTGAATCAGTTACACAATTTAAATTCATTACTTTGGAAGAGCAAAAGTAAGGGAAGCTTGCATACATACTTTCATTAATTTTTTAAAATATTTTATGAAATATGTTTTAAAAATATTTTTCGTACCTTTGTAGACTGAAAAAAAAAGAGACTTTGTAACAATTCATCTTCTTTAATTTTTAATTTTTTTTATTGTCATTTTTATTTTCTGGCTGTCTTTCAGGAGACATAAACGACCAATCAGGAGACACATGGACGACTACGTTTGCTCGGAGCATCAAATTTCGGCCAAGGGCGATGCTCCATACGAGTACCATCCTGTTACAGAAGACGACTTCCCTAAATTAGTGAAATCAACCAGTGAAATCCAACTGACCAGAGCCAGACCGACTTTGGTGTGTAAAATTTCCATTTTACCAGTTTCCATGTCGACGGATGTTACCGCTTTGCAGTTTCTGAATTAAAGTGGCTAAACACTGTGACTTGTCATTAAAGTCCAAACCTAAAACTTTATCAAAGAATTTGCTTAGATCCCAGATGTCAAACAACTCTAAATATATGGGGGTAGCACACTCTGGCTTGGAAGTTTGTTGCCCTGTATTACTGTTGGTTGTACAGTGATGGCCTCCTTATCATGTGGATGCTAACAGCTGCCTATCTAGTTAAAAAACTATAGATACCCAGCCCGCCTTCTCCTATACTTTTTGCGTGGAGTAATATGTCCATTTTTGTAACTGATTTGATTGTCTGAAATCTGTCACTTCATCAGTTACTTTTATAGCTGTCATTAGCTTAAAGCAATACCTCCTACAGAGACTCTTTGCTACAACTAACCCTACTTCCTGCTCCAAACAACCCCTCCCCCTTTGCCCTCCCCCTAACCTTTAAACCCTACTCAACTGGCTCCACCACTTGCCCCAGTTCATAGCACTAATTTAGATTCATGCTTAGCCTAGAAAGGATCGCTGTGTTCTGAGGACACCATAGCTACACATGAGGTAATTAAGAATATCCTATACAAGCTGATTGAATGAATAGATATGTTTGGTACTGCCATCTGTGTGCATACTGTTCTTTGGAAGGGAAAGAGAGTCGAATGCCAAAACCGACAAAAACGCAGAAACAAATTTTGTTAACCTAAGTCCTTATGTGAATACAAAGTTATCGCCACATAATGACCAAGAACAATTTAAGTCCTTATGTGGCACTAATAGCACCTCCACATAATGACCAAGAACAGTTTATTTATCATGCGATCCTAACACTGCCACATAATGACCGCCAATACCGACAATATTCACAAGTCCTTATGTAGGGATCTCGCATGTCGCCACATAAGGTCTAACGCAGATCGTTAATCCTTATGTGGCGATTCGAGTATCCACATAAGGACCAATGAACCGCGTTAGTCCTTATGTGGCGATATGAGAGTATCCACATAATGACCAACGAACTGCATTGGTCCTTATGTGGCGATATGAGAGTATCCACATAATGATCAACGAACTGCGTTAGTCCTTATGTGGCGATATGAGAGTATCCACATAAGGACCAATGAACTGCGGTTTGCAATTACTTAAAATTTGTTTTATGTTAGAGATGGCAAATTCTTTGTGCTGTTCACTACATCGTTTCTAATATATTTTGTAGTATGGTTGTTCTCATTCACATTGTTTTTATTATCTTTTCAGATCTTGATAAGTTTATAAATTGAGAATTTAGAAGAAAAATTACCCTGTCAAAAAGGCAAAATTGAAAAGTAATGATTTTTTCTCTGTCTTGAATTTTTCAGTCTGGTACTTCGGTTCGTAACCTTCCACCAATCAGCCCGTTACCTACTAATGCTTGGCAACTCCTTCATTGGTATTCAAATTGTTGGAATGGTAAGAAAACGTTTAAAAGTTTGATTTGTAAGCTGAGCCCCCAACCTTATATCAACCTAAAATTTACAACACCGGTGCTAAGGCCAAGTGGATAAAGGGTAAAGGCGGTGGCATTTGAATCAATGAGGCTTAGCAATCGGGATGTTCCGGGTTCAATACCCTGCTGGGTCATAGTAAGGTGGGTTTTTTTATCCAAGAGCAATCTACGGTTTTCCCATCTGAAATGACTTTCTAAATTGAAAGAGATTTTAAATTTGAGTTTAAATGTTGATTTGGAAGCCACCCGATGTAAGCCCTTGCGGCTTTCTCCCACTTTTTTGGTCGCATAAGCGTCATAGAAATAACTACTGATAATTATTATTATTATAAGATTTGATGAATATTTCCAAAGGTCATATATATCAGTGACAGACTTAAAAGGAATATGCCAGGTATTTTCATCATCTTTTCATTTGTTTTTCTTTTACTTAAAAAAAATATGTTCAGTTTTTTCTTTCTTTTTTGGTATAATAAAAATTATCTTTTGAGAATCAGGGCCTTAAATTTAAAGAAGAAAATCAAAGAAACTATTTTTAGCTGAATCGCCACGATGAAATTATTTCCCTTGCCAGATGCATTCACAAAATATCACCAAATGATATGAGGGTGTACTTTTGACCCAAAGATACAGAAAATTTTCTGAACTTTGGTATGTAATCAACATTAGCAACCAACACTACTTCTTTTTTTTTTTGTATCACAGATGTCGAAAGAAATGAATTTCTTCACAAACTGTTGAAGAAATTTGATGCGAGACAACTTTACTATGTGTCCTGTATTCTAGCGGTAAGTTTATGCATTCCTTTAGGGTGTTGCTGGTATTCACAGATTGTGGAAAATGCAATATTTATGTAAGATTATAATATTTCATCTGAAGAAAGGAGGCGAATTTGTCACAGCCTGGGAGGGGAAGGAGGTGAAGGCTTTGGGGAAGGTTCTAAATTTAAGGGTTCCCGGCTTCTTTTTTTAAGAAAAAAAAGAAAAGATTTTGAAGTGTAGCTTACCTTTATGAAATGGCACTGGATTGAAGTTACAAAGCTCCATTTCAAAGTAAGATGACAATGGGTGAAGGACCGTTACTAATATGACAAACTGCAACTCAGGGAAAAGGCTATATGTTCAGTTTTCCAAATTGAAAGCTGACACGACTTACAACCGGCAAAAGCTTGATCAGTTTTAGCAGAAGCACATTGCCCGAAAACCTATGACTTCTTTTTCACGTAACCACGGTCGATTTAGAGTTGGCTGGTGATCAGTCAGAGAGCAGTTGGTGGGCTTAAGGTAGCAAAGGGGACATGGAAGGGGAAATTTGGATGTATGATAACCCTCATCACGTCTCATCACATCACATGTCATCACATCACATTAGTGTTGTCAAATAATGTTCATGATATTAATTGATTTGTTTTCTAGCTTTTTTTTATGTTTTTCCCATTATTCATTTACTTACATAATTATCCGTGTCTTCGAATATTTCTAGATCAAGCAATCGAGGGACTACCTGAGCCTTCTCCCCGAACACCTTGCCTTGAGAATTCTGTCATTCTTGACCCCTGTTGACCTTTTGACCTGTGCCAAGGTCAGCAGAAAGTGGAATATACTCTCCAGTCACAACAAGATATGGAGAGTGAAATGCCAACTTGTTAAAATAGGTAAGATTTTCGAAGAAAAATGTCATCACTGTTCGAGCAAGTTGTAGATTGTATGCACCAACAACAGCTTCAGAATGTAACGTAAAGACGTGTTGTAAATAACAGCCAATCAGAGTCAAATAGTTGGTAGCCTCTGTTAAGTCAGTCCTTTGGTGAGGGCGATAAGAAACTGGCTCAAAGTCGATGTTCTCACCCTCCAAATCATTCCCCAACACTCAGGAGCTTAAATAAGTTGAGTGAGATGTCACAGACGGGGAAACTACTTTGAAAGTTGGCGTTAAAAAGAGTTGTTAAAGTTTGGGGCACAAGTGACCATTATATCGATTGTCTAGCATACTTTATGGTGATATTGTCAACCCTTTAACGAAACTCGTCCTGTCGCTTTTGCGTTTCAGATATTCCGGTTCCGGCGTCGCCAACTTCTTGGAAAAAGATATACAAAGAGAACGTTTTTCTGAAGAGCAACTGGAGGGAAGGCAATTTTAAAGTTATTGATCTTCGAGGACATACTGCCAAGTAAGATTTCATTTAAGAAAACATTTGAGTTTTGTGGGTTTTATTTCTATGCTATTCACCTTGAGCATGATACGTAGGGAGATTGTAATGTTGACGTGACACCAGAACACCCAGGAATAAATTGCAATGATAAATATCATAAAGTTTGTACCTGTTCCTCAAAAATATGTGAAAAAAGAAACCGCTGGTTACTCCCAAATAGTGATAATAGTAACCACTGGTTACTGCCCAAAAAGTGATAAAGGTAACTACTGGTTACTCCCCCAAAAAGTGATAAAAGTAACCACTGGTTACTCCCAAAACATTTCCAGACCTTTTCATTTATATCTACATCTCTCTTACAGAGTCCATTGCGTTGCTTTCGATGGTCAAAGTAGACTGGCCAGTGGAAGTAAAGATAACACTGTCAGACTCTGGGATATAAAATCAGGTCAACTGATACACACCTTCAGGGGACACACGGTAAGTTTTTTTCATTTTATCTCAACACTGAATTCCTTCAGTGCCTTTGTGGCTGGCTAAACCATGGCCAGTACGCAGACTTCACACACAAACACTGCTCCCAGTCTTTCTTAACCATGGTTACTTATACATCCAGATTTTCCATGCATGTCCTCTTTACTCTGTCTTATCTTGAGCATCCGGTTTCGATGTACAAAGTTTTGAAGAATGTCTCTTTTGGTTTAAGGTTCAGGTTGTTAACAAATTCAGTGGAAAACCATGTTGTACCTGAATGAAGGTGAAGAAGTTGTCCTAGCCTCAGGTGATGGGTTTCCACTCCCGCCCCTACTGTGGGAAATGAAAAATGGAATAGGCCTTTTTTTACCGAACAATTGAAGCGCTTTCTTTTGACAGTCTGCCTTGCTTTATTTAAATTACAAATATATATTTGGTGGCCAAGTCACAGTTAAACAAAGTACTTTCCACTGTTCATATTTCATATTTGTTGGAAATACCTAATAGTCTAAGTGTAACTTTTTTCAAGAAGAAGATGAGGTTTGTGTGACCTGTAACGACTACTCGCCATGTACCTACGACATAGGAGCAGCGGGGTTAGGGGTGTTTACAATGACTCTAATTGTCAGCTAGAATAGGGACGGACGCTTAGAATTTAATGAAAAAGATACACAAATCAATAAGCAAAAACATTTATAATAGGGTACGACTGGCTTCTATATTCAGCAAGGTCCAGCAACCACTCAACGACACATGCCATCAAGGAGCAGTACTGGTCTACTATAAACTATATGGTCTGTGCATGAACACATGAGATCATAAACACAAATAATAATAATAACAACTCAGTTTGTGTGGATACATATGCATTGTAGCATTCCCACAACTACGAACTGGTGAAATACAATAAGCTCTCTCTTGAGGTCGGTTACAACTAACGACACTATATAACTAGAAAATACTACACTTGGACATATGCACTGTCATGCCGATCCAGCGTCTCTAGACCGCTCGGGGGACCATTGGGTGGAGTAGCTCCTTCCCTAGGTAGTACAATACAACCAGCGTCTATATAGGAACCACCGGCGTCTATAAGTATTACCCGGCGTCTAAATGTCCAAGGCCATCAACAGAGTATGTATAATAGAGTACATACGGTAATACCTGAATAATCAGAATATGCAGTATATCATGAAGACATATGAAATTGTCTTCAACTCTCTCTCAGGAGTGGTAAAGGTGTTGCCTCTGCTTGTGTCGGCAGATGAGAGATCGATAAAAACTAACCGAACTATAGTCGACCCACTTTATAACTTAAAGAAGCAAAATAATATAAACAATAACAAAAGAAATAATAAGTAAACAAAGCAATGGACAGTACATCACTAACCCTATACATGTATGTACAACTTAAGCACTGCAGGGTAGTAGTGACCATAACTACATGTGCTAAACTATCTAGAAATGACATATGGCCTTCTAACCTCTTGTCACAAGTAGCAAACCAAAAGTGAATAAACAATTTATAATAAAGATAATAGAAAAGGTATGTACATATAAGCCAGTAAATGGGACAGGCCTATACATGATCTTTAGTCGCTATAATACAAGATCATGAAAACAGCATGGGCATTACCCCTATATGCGTAAAATGCCTAACGCAAGAATCCTTGCAAAATACAACAATTTAACAGTTCATGAGCAGTGACCTAAATACAGCTATAACTCAGCCTAATTAGCAGATCACTAATACAACACATAACAATACATGTTTAAGAGTACAGGTACACGAACAACTGCCTTACTATGACTCTCCAAAGTCTAAATAAGCAATACTGCCCATACTCATTACCCATTGTGGTTCTGTTGCCATGGTAACGGAAGGTACCATGCACAGAGATCCTCAGGGACTCGAAGTATGCAGTTCTAACGCACAAAATGTTAAGCTACTGTCATAACGAGGGAATGGCAGAACTTGTTAACAATTAAACTGTATACAAAGTGACCTGGGTGATCACTACTAACAATCATTAACGGCATATTGAATATTAATTAAAATAATGTGCACCATGTTAACATGTCACACTTAACGAGCCTAGATACGATGTTGCAAACTAGATAACAGCAATATATGTACAGTATACTCTAGCACATACTAAATACAGAAGAATACTCAATTTTAATGTGACACCTAAATATTATGGGATTATATTTAGTGAGCTTTATGATAGCAAACTGAACAATAATACAGCAATGTTACTTGCAAATAACACAACTTAAATAGTACAACAATTAATAGAAACACATTCACAAGGAATTTCAGGGGAAAACACAATATAGCAAAATTAGTATTAAAGGACCTGTACATGGCAATTAAATAAGCCTCAGTCACACTAATATCTCTAACCTAGGAAGCAATTGCAAGAAGTATAAAATAGACGCTTACCTGAATAATCAGAATATGCAGTATATCATGAAGACATATGAAATTGTCTTCAACTCTCTCTCAGGAGTGGTAAAGGTGTTGCCTCTGCTTGTGTCGGCAGATGAGAGATGCATCCATTGGATGTAGCTAGGTTTTTAAGCCCTAAACATCTTAACTTCACCCTTAGAATTATAGGGTGGCTGATGACCACAAACAAAGGAGAGTTGTTTTGCCTTTACAGTTGAGAGAAGCCAGATGCTGCTTCCTAACAGGTATAACTTAAGAGGTGTTACCACAGAACACACATTGGGAGCGCAGGAATGCTTAAGGGGTGAGAACAGGAAGCTCAGAAGTAATCAGAGCCAAGAAAATTAATGAAGGGAAACAAAGAAAGAAAAGTGGATAAAAGATAAACAGTCAGGCCAGAGATAGACTCCTTGTCTCTCTCTAGTCAACCACTACTTACTCCCAACAGACATCCATTGTATTAGAAGTCAATGCCCTATGTACATGACATAGTTACCAGTACAAATGGAGGAGTTTGACCACATGGGGAGAAATAGTAACAGTGGCTAAAATAGCACTCTGCTACAGACCTTCCAAAGAAAAACTGCAATATTTAGCTGAATTTCAGTGAAATAGTTTTATCGTAGACAGTAAGCTCCGGTCAGTGTTCATGTACATTTTTTTTTAATTCTCATAATCTGTTAATCTTGCAATTCCAGAAAGGGGTCTGGTCCGTCAAGTTTTTCACCAATCATCTTCTCGTGAGTGGTTCCTATGACAACACCATCAAAGTCTGGAACAGCCGGAGTGGTGCCTGCACCAGGACCCTACTGGGTCACGAGGGGTGCGTCTGGGACCTCGCTCTCAAAAGACATTATCTCGCATCGGCATCGCAGGACAGATCTGTGAGTCTCTTTGCAGCTTTAGTTTAATTGCTGGTTTAAGACATTTAAGAAAACAAATTTGCCATGTTGATAACTTTTTACAGCCTGTGGTTGGGAGGTATGGTGGTGTAAGGTTACTAGGCATGTTCCTGTAGTTCACCTAAGTGTGTTATAAACATGTAACAACACAAATAGACACTATAGTTGCTGTGTCCGTAAGTCAACTTGTCACCCCTTTTACGAATGTAATTTTAATCTACACAGCCTGAACGAAAACTTGAAAAAAATTTATACAGTGAAAGAAGGAAACCTCAATTTTGTTTCTTAGGCGTTCAAACATGAATTATTATTTTACACAATATAAACCACAATAATACCTTAAAAATTTCGAAGTTTGGGGAATATTTCCTCGCTTCGACTGTTATAACTGAAAGACCTTTACCAGTTAAAATCACGTTCTGACGGAATCCGATCATTGAGTAGATGAAATCCAGTAGGTGAAGGATAAAACTAAAACACAGATCGAAAGCAAAGATACCATCATAACCTTTGACCTTTGAAAGAAGATGTGTTCACTTAGCCACACATAGATATTTAGTGAGTCTAAAGGTTTTTTTTTTTAAAGAGGGGTTGGGGCGAGGGCACATTAAGAGGTTCTTCTGTAATGTCTGTATTATGCTGCCACTCTGAAACTTGTGAGTGAAAGTTTACCGGTAAAGTTTGCAGGATGTATAAACATTATTTTCAAACTACATTCAAAAACAAAATTGAATACAAAAGATTGTGTGTAAAATAATTATGGGAGCATTGCTGGATTCAAAATGTTTCTTTGTTAACAAGTTGTATGTTTTGACTCTCAATACAGACTCTCAGGACAGAGTTTAATTTTCTACGAAAAGTAACACCGTCTATTCCTAAATATCATTTATTTCCTTAACAGGTCAAGATATGGGACCTGGACAGCTGTACTCTCATGCATACACTGGCTGGACACGCCCAAGCAGTGTTTTGCGTCGATATGGACAAGGAAGCCACGACGGTCATCTCGGGATCTGCGGACAGGGTAGGTGGCCAGAATGACTTAACAGGTTTTGCCGTTGCTAATTGCTAAAGGGCTTTGCTGCCGAGGCTTTTATCGTCATGGTATTAATAAGCCATGACGGCATATTTCCAGTTGCGTTTGCACTTAGCGGAATTGTTGGTTACAACTCTGAACAGCAAATATCTCGGCTCTCCTTGTTGTGCTGAATAGGCGGACAAAAACCTCTCCAAGTTTTTGACGTTTGGGAGTTAAAACGAATGATTGAGGGGGCTATAAGGGGAACCGAGAAATGGTACATATGCTGAAATGGCCACGATGCTCTCTATAAACTTAACAAGTTACAATTACCCAATTTGAATATTTCTCTCCCAGTTTTAGAATGTATCATTTTCACAATCTTAATAACTTTTTGAGAAACTTGAAGTGAGCCTCAACTGTAGGAGAGAGATGACACAGGTCACACAAGACAGTCTTTTGATGCATTTCTGTAGTACCTTCAAACTTTGTGTACAGTGAATGTACCTCTATAAGATATAGTATAGGTGTGGGAAACACTGTCATGGTGACCTGTCCTACATCCTTACTTTATTCTTGAACCTCCGACTCCAACTTCCCATGAATACAAGCATGTGTCAAAAGTGTTGCGGCGAAAGGCAGGTTTTTTTATTTTGTTAAATTTTTTATGAGCAGAGTTCTGTCTTCACAGTATTAAGTTAAGCTTCCCTTCAAAATGTTCTCTTTTGTTTTATTTTCATTGTTATCTATCAAATTTAGAATAATAATACATTAAACATCATTTTGTGGTTCTTTCAGAGTGTAAGAATCTGGAATCTACATTCCGGTCAGCAGATGAAGGTTATATGGGTGAGTCAGTCGACCTCTGTGATGGCCATCAGCTACGATAGGGGGTACATCGCTTGCTCCGTGGGCGAGGTGGTATCTCTCTGGAGGGTGGAGACAGGGGCGTGTATCCGGAAATACCAGGAACATGAAAAGAGGTGGGTTACTGTCAGGGTATATATATATATCCCACATACCACCTTGAGACCAATTTGGTGTGTGTGGGTTGCCACCACCCACTTGTTGTTTGTGGGTTACCCCACTCAATTGGTGTGTGTGGGAGTCGAGGTGTGGATTACCATATTTGAATATATTATTCTCATTTTACTAACTTTTCAGAGTTTCATTTCATTAATTTTGCATTGCTTGTAATTCGTGGGAGGGAGGGAGGGGGTGGAGAGTGGTGTGGAATACCACCCTTGTAGTCCTTTAGTCCTACTCATTATTATTCTCTACTTTTCACAGGGTTGAAGCAGTTGGACTAAAAATAGACAATGCTAAGATTCCAGACAAGCCTAGAGGATTGCTAGTCACTGCAGGGGAGGAAGGACTTGTCAAATACTGGAAACTTCACAGGTATGTTGTGCCTATTTCAATCGCCTCGGGATATAAAAAGGACATTCTGGTGTCTAAAGTTGATTGCTTTCCAAAATTGCTGGACATTTTCTGGCAAAGTTGGGTCAATGCAGCAGCCTCGTCGCATATTTACATCGGGCAGATGTGATTTTTTTCAAATATTTTTGTGGTATTTTGAGATTGCATCTGGCAACAACCGAGTGAAGGATGTTACCATGGCAATAAGAGCTGTAAATGTTTTTGGGGGGTTTCCTTTATAGCATTTAAATCATTTATCCCGAAGGAGAAAATAATGTTTCTACAAAATTGTTGCATTTTGATGACGTGATAAAATATAGAGGAACATTGACAACTTAGCAAGTGTTACAAATCTATCAAATTTCAAGGATAAATCAAGAAGAAGATTTGATAGGAAATAGGGTTGTCTTTTCATATGATCCTGTTTTAGATAACCTGATGTTAGTGAATTCATGTTTAGTTCTAGATGCCACCCCCATAGCATCACTGTCTCTAATTAATTATAGAAACTGTGAAACCGAGCAGAACAAGTACAAGTAGAATTCCCCCTTGACATGAGTACAATGTATGAGTACTAAAAGTTTGAAGGCTCTATTAAAGCACAAACAAGATATATACTAGATAACTAGTATACATTTATACTAGATTTCCAAGTCCAGAATCAGACACAAATCCATGAGACGGAGTACACGTGCAGACAACTCTGCTAGAATACAAGTAGCGGTACAAACACACTACAAGAATGTTACCAGATACAGCTAGACCTGAGTTACTGAAGTCTCAGCATATAAATATCTCAACACTAGCAGAAACTGGGTTAATCAGCTTTGTGAACCACTGAAAGTTCAATACACGGCAAAATTAACTGCAATGGATGTGCTTCTTTGTAGGTGCATTTCCCTTCCATCCCCAATTAACCCCACCTCCACCTCCCCCCCCCCCATCTGTCTCTCCCAACAGGATTCTAAATTTTCTCTAGATAATATTATGACAAAAGTTACAGTTTCAATATTTTCGGGATTTCTTATTTTATTCGTGTATCAAATGGATGTGTCTCTTTGTAGGTACATTTCCCTTACCTCCCCAACTAACCCCACCTCTACGTCCCACCCCCGTTTTCCCTCCCAACAGGATTCTAAATTTTCTGAAGATAATATTATGACAAAAGTTGTTTTAAGTTTTGGGATCTAATATTTTATTCGTGTATCATATGGATGTGTCTCTTTGTAGGAATATTTCCCTCCCCCCCCTCACCTCCAAGCCACTTTCCCTGAACACAATGCACATTTCTTTGTTTATTCCTTTAGCGTTGAATAAACAACATCTATTCATTCCATTTTTTTAAATTGTTCTTGTAGCAAACACAGCCACCAGACCCTGAAGGCTAGCCACGGCAGTCAAGTTAACAGCATCTACTTTGACGAGACCAAGATCGTCAGTGCCTGTGCCGACTTCCGTATCAGGATCTGGAACTTTCACACTCCATGAACAACTGGACCAAGTAAATTACTTCCTCCCTACCTCCCCCACCCCCACCCCACCTGCCTACTCCTGCTCCCACCTTATTCTTTGCTATAGGCTGAAGTGCCTCTGTATTACATGGTGTTACACAACTCCAGTGAGGTCCTTATTACATTCCTCTTCGAAGGAATGACAAATGATACTTCATCATCAGAGCTCTTACAACTATATTAGGTGCAAAAATCAGCGAGGTTATAATGTGGTGCCCATGAGATCATGTTGGTGCTCCATGGTGCAGCTTGGTGACAATTTTTGGACACATAATTATTGGGTTTTGATATATCAAGTTTTGTCCCAAAATAATAGTTTGAAATTCTTAACATTCAGAAGAAGTTTTTTTGTTGTAAGGTAAACATTTGGTGCCCTTGACATAATGTTGGTGCACCTTGGTGACAGATTATTCACACATAATTATTGGGTTGATTTTTAAAATTTTGTCCTAAAATAATAGTTTGAAATTCTTAACGTTCAGAAGCAGTTTAGTGTTTTAATAAGGTTTATATTTGGTGCCCTTGGCATAATGTTGGTGCTTCGTGGTGCAACTTGGTGACAGATTATTCACACCTAATCATTGGGTTGATTTATAAAATTTTGTCACAAAATAATAGTTTGAAATTCTTAACATTCAGAAGAAGTTTAGTTTTTTTAATAAGGTTAACATTTGTTGCTCTGTGGTGCTGCCTGGTGACAAATTATTCACATGTAATTATTGGGTTGATTTATAAAGTTTTGTCCCAAAATAATAGCTTGAAATTCTAAACATTGAGAAGAATCTTTTCTTTTTGTTATAAGGTTAAGATTTGGTGCCCTCAAGATAATGTTGGTGCTCCGTGGTGCAGCTTGGTGCCAAATTATTCACACATAATTATTAGGTGGATTTATAAAGCTTTGTCCCAAAATGATAGTTTGAAATTCTTAACATTTAGAAGAATGTTTGTTGTATAAGATTAAAACTTCGATGGCCTGACGATAATGGTGGTGCATCATAAACATATGGCTTGGTTTCGTCTCAAATACTTCTTCAGTGTAAGCTTCCTTTTTTGGAAGGGGAAAGGGTGTTCCTTTTCATAGATTTTATAAATATTTTTTGAGACTAAAAAAGTTTTTGGACAAATGGCAGATTTGTTGGTCCATTTTGAGACATTATTACAATTTGAAGCATAAACTGGTACTAGCTACTTCATCTCCATCCTGCTATCCCAGTTGGCTCCATTTTAGATTTGTGAGTTTATTTATGTAGATTTATGTATGTAGATGTATGTATTTATGTGTTAGATTTATGTGTTTATGTGAAAGGAGTGTTAGCTCAGTGGTTAACGCCGGTGCCTTTCGAGTCCCGAGTTTGAGTCACTCCAAGATAATGTATGTCGTCCAGTAACAGAGTTGTTGACAATCGACAATTCATAATCATGGACGTTAAATATGAATGTAAGAGACTGACTTCGGTCAGCTTGCGGCTTTGATAAGCCAATGATGGCTTCTTCGCGAGTTCCTGCTTGCAGGAGGATCTTAGATGCATACATACCTACACACACATGTCTTTTTTTAAAGAGGAATGTAATATTATAAGAAGGGCTGGTGCAATAGTTATCAGCATCCTTGGCTGTTTTACCATGAAACTATCTTATTTCTCATAATGATAAGTTTTGAATTGTTGACTGTGTGTATTTATTACTACGTATCTTTCAAACTAATATAACGAAACAGTTATATTAGTTTTAAATTTTACCAATGTCTTTGTCTTCGACATTCAAGTTTAAAAGCTGGTTTTGATATATTTCATGAAGCGTTTGGAATTGCTTTTTTGTAATATTTATTATATTTTTAAATTATGGTTGAATGAAAGATAAGATACTGTTGCACTGTTAACAGTAACTGTAGCATTGAGAGTCGCCAGGGTTATATTAATGATGGACATTTTTTCGGGGGAAAATGTTTCCTTTCATAAGTGAAAACAAAGGTACTTAAGAATCTGTCCGAGGGGTCAACATTCCTAGCAAAGAAGATCTCTATGTTTTTTGATTAGATCTGCTCAAGCAGTTTTATTAATCGAAAATTTAAAGCATAGATATGACTTAATTTTATCAATATTCAATATTGTACATAAATAGATTTCTTGGTGCCTTACTAGTTTGCAACTTTTTCATTGCTGCGAATTCTTTCCACTTTTACAATTTTTGACTTGCGATCCTAATATGAATTAACAACTTTTTTTCCCGTCCAATGTTATCTAAAATTCCGTCCAAGGTCATCTTAAATTCCGTCCAGGTGGATAAAGCTTGCTAACCAATGGATTCTATGAAACTTGCAAATTATTATTAAAAAACCGTCCAAGCAGTTTAAAAATCTGAAAATTTGCTCAAATTATATGCTTACATTCATGCATAAAAATATATGGCAATTTTTTTATGCATAACTGAATAAATAGTATTGCAGATTTGTATTATTATCATTTTTATTTATGCATACGTTTCTAGACGTTAGGTATATGCTATTGTATAAAACATTATTTGTAAAGGTTTCCATTTATGTACAGATGTCACGAATGATGATACAGGAACGACATAGGAGCTATGTTTGCTATGCAGTTGTTTACTATTTGTTTCTCTTTATATCTTTTGAAAACAGATAGGTTAGTTGATGTTAATGCTGATGCAGGCCTGAAGCATGTAGGGGGGGGGGGTGACAGGGGTACAGTCATGGAGACAGGTCATTTGGGGGACACGTAAAATTTAAGGGATAAATTCTTAAATGTATTCTCATTTCGGAAAAAACTCCTTGAATGTTATGAAGAAATCAAAAGGTGATCTTGTGACATAAGGCAGCATTAGGTTGTCCTCAAAATGACATACATCCTTGATTCTCCTCTCTGAGACAGCTTTCTGATCCAAATGAGTTACACAAAGAACGAATTGTGATGTCCACCTGATCAAGAATCTGAATGGGAGAATATACCGTAACATAACCCAAGTACCACACCAGGCCTCTTCAAGCCCCGTTGTCTGACCCATTCTAACCCCTTCCCATACCCCTTGGTCAAGTTATCTGAGACTGCTGCTTTACATTTTGAACACCTGTATAGGCTCGGGGGTTTTGCTTATTTCAACAAATGGAAGACCAAATGCAATATTGGTAAGAATGGAACCCTCAACCCATCCCTCCCTACACCCCCCCCCTGCACCCCATCTCACTGCTCCCTCTGTAAAGAATTGCATCGTGTTGCATCATATTTCTTTTCTCAAAACACTCAGGACGATTATTTCATCATTCAGTTACTGTAACATTTATTTATAGGACTTGAAATACGTATTACGTCATCCTATTAATGGCACCTATCAGACACCGTGACAACGTATTGAAAGCAATAGTTACGTCACAAAGTAAACGATCTTACTTTATTGATTTGTCTATATAGAATAATAGCTCTTTCGATAATGAAACCATGGAAATGCACTTAAACTATGCAACAACAGTTAGTCATACCATACAAACGCAAACGTTCGAGTATAAGGAAGTACATAAGTAATAAAGCACCCACTCACTCACAATGCGTTCAGCAAGATAATGCGTTGGTGTTCAACCGCCCTTAGTATACAATGCAATATAGATAAACCTTTCTATATCATATTTGTCACCAATTGTGGTAATGTTTTTTTCTCTTTTTGCGTGACTTTGACGTGTGTTAAAGAAGGTTTATCTGGTAGCCCTTTTTTTTTGTTGGGGGGGGGGGGTGTGTGTAGGAATATAACACGGAAATGGGGGAGGGGTTTGCTCTCCCTTTCGGGAATGTTTCTACGTGTAAAGTGACTCCGACGCAAATTGGTGCTACCATTTGACTATTTTTTCACATTAATGCATTGAATTGGAGCTGTTTCTAATACAAACGATTAACCTAGTTCTGTTTATTTTTGATAAGATCTGATTGTGGGGAAACTGGGGGACAATGGGAAATCTGGCGGATAATTTCCCCCACCCCCCACCCCCCCCCCCCCCCACCTCCCCGTAGCGCCGCCACTGGTCACAGCAAAGTCCTGCTTGAATAAATCGATTCCGTTTCACTGACCACCATTTCTACTTTGAAGACTGCTCAACATAACCCACTCCAAGGTGCCATGAATAAAGAACGCTATGCCAGTAGTGTGTAGTACGTATACAAAGCATTCGGTGCAGTAGTGTAGTGCGTACCAAGCATTGGTTTAAACATTCGGTGTAGGAATGCATAGCCCCGGAGAAACTAAACCGTGTAACGTAAACGGCCGTCCCTTCCTAAATCAATTGGTGGCAAGAGGGGCGGGAGTGATGGGGGGGGGGTGGGGTAGAATCCTTAATGCCTTTGAAATTACGTGAACGTCACTCCTCCACCCTATACTGACCCATTCACGTTACTAATGTACAATATATATTTATTTGATCTGCAAATTGCAACATTCAGGGACAAACGTTTCTCTGGTCGGCGGCATATATTATGCGGAGGAAGGGAGAGAGGGGAGCGGTGGTACACTGTTAAGTAGTATCCCATGGAGGCGTACACAATAGGGACTTGTTCACATTTGAATTTGGAAAGGATGACGTTATGATAGGAAGCTCTATGACGAAGTCTTGAGAAAGGGGAAGGGGGTTAGAGGGGTAGGGTTAAACTGGTTATCATTTAACAGATGGGAATCAGACGGAAATGCGGTAGCGGGGAAAAAATGGTTCTATTATCAATTTTTTTTTCGTATTATAAGTTTTTTTTCTCTCATTGTGTACAAAACATTTCAAAATAAGCTTTGATAAAATGTATATAATATTCTATTATACAAACTATAAAATGATAAGAGCTTACAACATTCTACTGATACGCGTGTAGATATATACTAGGCATATTAATATTGCACGGTGATCATATCGCATCACGTGATGTGGTTAATCAAAGATAATGTCTATAACATATGCACTTATTTTGTACTTTGTGCATGCGTAATAACTGAAATTCAGATTTTCGTCCTACAAGACGACCTATGACTTTCAAAGGCTGATGAATGAATAAGGTTTAAACTTAATTTCCTCCACCCCGACCCCCCCCCCCTCCACTCCTGGCCCGCATTACACAAACCTTTCTTGACTAAATTTTTTTCTTAAAAAGTATCATTTGACGTCAAGTTACCCAGCATGCATCGTTTAATCTTGGCGTAACTTGATTTCCCATTTGTGTATAGGACCTCTACATTCTAAAGTATGCAGTATAGGTCCGTCAAATTCCCACCCCACTACTCACCCCCCCCCCCCAGCCCCGCACAATAGAATGTGGCGTTGGGAAGTCCATCGGAAGTAACAATACTTTTGGCAACACATAAACAACCATAATTTAGTATAACATCTGTTCATTATTAAAGAAACTGTTTTAACACAACTCAAGATGTGTGATTTTTTTCTTTTAATTCTGTTAAATTTGTTTCGATTGTTGGATAAAATTGCAGTCTTAATGGTATTTACCATCTTATGCCTTTTTCCTCGTCGAATGAATTAAGTAGAACATGACAGTGGTTTTCTATCTCCTAGTGTTTTACCCCCACTCCTACCCCCCCCATTACCACCCACCCCACCCCCCTTCTACCTTCTCAAGTATGCAGTATTGTTCCGTCAAATTTTCCATCTTTTCCATGGTCGATTGAAGAAAGTAGAACATGACAAGGGTTTTCTATCTCCGAGTGTTTTACCCCCACTCCTACCCCCCCCCCCATTACCACCCACCCCACCCCCTTCTACCTTCTCAAGTATGCAGTATTGTTCCGTCAATTTTCCATCTTTTCCATGGTCGAATGAAGAAAGTAGAACATGACAAGGGTTTTCCATCTCCTAGTTTTTTACCCCCACTCCTACCCCCCTCATTACCGCCCCGCCCCCCCCCCCTCAGTGCACCCTGTTATCAAGTGCATCGTTTGAATACAATAGTCCGGGGAAAAGTACTTTCTTGTGAATGCCATTTTAAATTTGGGAGGCGAACAACGTCACAGGTGACTTCACGACGGTGATTAGAACGACTGTGTTAGAGACTAATTCGTTGGGTAGTTTCTTGTATTCTTTGCGCAGTAACTTCGCTGTATCATTTGAATTTGTCCAAATATGAAGAATCTGTTTATGCCATCTTTCTATAGCATTCCTTGTTGCATTCAATATACCTTCAAAAGAAAAAAAGAAGAACGAATGAGTATATGATGTCATAGATAAAAGTCTCAAGTATAAACGAGCTAATTGTCGGTGTTTTAGACAGGGACGTTACTAGAGTCTTGTGAGTGGGGGGGGGGGGGGTAGAATCATACTATTCCAACTGGGTGGAATCAAAAGTAGCTAGGGGTGTCGAACCGCAAGTTCGAAATATTCAGTAGCATAACACGAGTGGGTTGTCAATTCTTTGTACCTTCAATATGATATACCGGGTACTAAGTAATATGCTAGGTGCTACAATCGAACGCCAATTGGCCGTATTCAGACAATTTTAAAGTTATAGTTTATAGTATTATCAAATTATGGGCTGTACAAGGAGTTAGAAACAAGATTTCGGTTAATTGTAAGTTCGAATTGTGTCCAATCATGTAATAATGTAAGCGTAAACTTAGAAAAAAAAAAAAACTATTTGGGTAGAGACACACCTCAACCCCCTGTAGCTTTGTCCCTAATGTGAGACTAAGAAGTCCAGCTAATTTAATTGAACAAACCATAAATATTGTATAAAGATACAAACTAGACGGGTAGCACCGATTTTAGCGGTTTAAAACTTATGAAATTTAAATTTGCCAGTTATGTATCCCTTTCTGAAGCGGCCTGTATATTCCACCCAGGCGGGCCTGGGGTTAAAATTACGGGAAAATATGGGATAAAGAATAATGTGTTCTCATTTTCATAGTATACCACTTAAGGAACAATGAAGACATCAAAAAGGGTGCGCTGTGACAAAATTGTCTCCAGGGTCCCAACCTGGTCCTCGAAGGTCCCTGCTTAAACCCTGCCCCACTCTTTGTTGTCCCCACCGCCCCTTACACGGCCACTATACGTGCATAAGGTTAGGTAGTCATTTAACCTACCTTTTAGCTTCTTTGTGAGTAGATGGATTGCATCTTCTTGTTCGAAGTCTCCCCGGTACTTCCAGGCTCTGGTAACGGAGACTCCTAGGGTATTATTGTTCAGTTTACAGGTATAATCAGTGATAGAGCCTCCTGTTGGGAAGTACTCGATCTCCGTCTCCGTTTTGAGTAAAGTAGCCCCGAAGCACCGATGAAGGAGTTCATAACTATTTATAGATAACATATAAGTTATTAGTATTACGTAACTCAACGAGTATCACCGTAAAGTGCAAGACACGGGTATCAATACTATATTTATATAGAGAGTGTAATGACGTATAATTCATCATGATATTACGTCACTCAAATAATAGGATAAAAACTTTACGATTAACCATATATTATGTCCGTATAAGCGGACGTGTTTGATGAGTGGGGCAATGTGTTGGCCAAGAGTAGGGGTAAGGTGATGGGCAGTAATATGTCGGTATCTCTGCATATATTGCAAATCAATATTACTGAATATGTTTCTTACAGTTTACAGGAATCATTATAATGTCGAGCAGTGCGCGCGGTGTCGTAAGTTTTGAAATATGTCATTGCATGAATGACAAAAATATGTCATTGCATGTAATTTCGTACAAAAAAAATTAACATCACATTTTTCATGTGATGAATGATAAGCCACTCCAAACCTAATTCGCTACGCCCACCGCTTTCCTCTCCTCCTCTCCCTTCCCAAATCAACCCTCCCCACCCTTCCTTTCTCCTACCTGCCTTCCCTCACCGCCCCTTCCCCCACCCTTTCCTTCTCCTGCCTGCTGCAAGTTCCCTCACCACCCGTACCCCACCATCGTCTTCCATCACCAACCCAACCCACCCACATCTCATATCCCTTACCCGCTACTACAAATTAAAATCATACAAAATGTTAAACCTGAAATAATTATTTCTTACCTTAGCACTTCAGACTCTACCGAACTCCCACCAGCATTCGGTGTGTTTCGTATCTTTTCGGCTTTCTCCGACAAATCCATATCGCTGAAGTCCCTCCGTTGCTCGTAATAAACAGTTATCAGAGCGTTCCTGCCCAAGGAGGACACGCGCTCTTTAAAGTGCATAACAAGTTTTATGTCTGTCACTACCGTATTAAAATTATTTGAAATGTAACCGCCAATCGCTTTACTATGTTTACTACGCTTAACATTATTATATCTCAAACTCCGAGAGGTAGGCCTATTTACATTGCGGCTTCTAATTTGGGGGCGGTCTTTTATTTGCCCCTCACGTAGTCCTATGATCATCTTTGTATTGGGTGAAGAGTAAAACCCACTGGGGGTTTGACCCCACCGTCGCGGTGCTGGGGTGGAAGCGCCTTCTCCCCCTCCTGGTACGTACAGCCCCCTGTGTATCTGCCTTTCCTTCAAAACCCCGACGTTTTTCATTCGAAAATTCCATTTTTGAGACAATACTTCGTGAAAATTTCTTCACTATAGGAGATATATGACGATACTTTATAAACTTGAATTTCTACTCAAAACATCTTTGGAAAAGTTAAACGTTGCCCTTTTATAGCCTATACGGTATATACCCGATCTCCGCCCGCGTGATTCAATATCCTTGTTTACTAATAACAAAGCAGGGATTGCAACATACATTTCTTCCCAAATGAGTAATACAACTACCGATGTGTGTACGCGCCTTTCTGGTTATATATATATATTTTTTTGCCCCGTTTACGCAGTTGACTGAGATACATCACCAACTTCATACCAATCAAATGTATACATTCAAGTAAACCAGAATAATTTATTAGCTGTGAAAACCGTTAGACTTCCTGGTTGTCCAGATAATTATATAAAAATATTACAACATTTCTACATCGTTTAACAAACCGAATATCATAGTGCTATTTTTACGAGCTATTTTTACATATTTGGCGTATTCAAATTATTTAATTTAATTTGTGTCATAGCAACATTAAGTGAGATTCACTTGATTAACTGTCATACTTCCATTTGAGATAGCACTTCTAACTTCCACCCCTCTCCATTTTTTGGTCGTTCATTATTACTATCATTTTATGTATATGTGAAAATAATATGAACAAAATGTAGATAACATAATTTAAAAGATGGAAAATGGCCAGAGCAAGATTTATTTTCTGGATCAGCTAATGCAGGATGGACCCATTAAGTAATATACGTGGATCGTCCCATCGAAAGATTAAAACGATTTTGTTCCGATCGAAAAGGTAAAGATATATACATAATACAGGAATTATCAAAAACAAAATCAGAAGATGTCTACTATACTGTACCGTAGCTATTGCAACATCCTATGTAATAGGTTTCATTTTTCCCCTACGGAAGCTGTGGTAGAACGTTCACATGACAAAACAAATATGAAGTTGTACAGTACCGTATATTACTATATTCGGTAATAGTTTTATGCAACAGTTGAGCTGTAGCAATTTGATAAGATGGTATCAAGTAAATATTAAGACCAAAATATGTTGATAATAGTTCTATTAAAATACCTTGCTGTCAATTTAGTTATAAATCATCATTTTCCAAAAGTTAATAGATAGTGTCACATTTCCAAATTGTGAAATGTCTCAGTTTCTTTAGCAACTGCCAAATGTTGTGGATGCTCAAAATGAATTAAGCCAATGGTTTAAGTGATAGCAAGGTAGAATTGGATGTAGTTGAGTGGGGTGGGGATCTCAGACAGGTATGTTAGCTTTTCTGAGGGTGAGGACTTCTCTCTTCCTTTTAGTCGTTTTTTTTTACCTTTTGTCTCTTTTCCATCCACTTAAAGGAGGAATGGAGTGGTTTGGGGACTTGTTCATATCTCCTCGTTTCGATTATACTATTTTCATGTATTCCTTTCTTGTGTTTATTTTTATCTATGCAGGGTAGTAAATAAATGTACTGCCGTATTTAATTGTACCGTCACGTAGAGGCTACCGTATATAGGTACGTACCAGATCAGCTGATCACGAAGGTCGTAAACGCAATGATATGAATCACAAAGGTCACTTCTTTAACTAAATTCAAATAATTAGAACAACTCAGCAACCTCCTCTTCCCCAATCCCCTTCCCCTCCCCAGGTCCAATAACATGAAATTTCTCACACATATACTTTGCATGATCAGGAAGTCCCAAGCTGGTGTGAAACAGTCATACAATAAGCTACTATACTACACTATATATATAAACTGCTGGAAACCAAACACTTCTCCCATTCAGTGGTAGAGTAATCCACCACTGAGAGGGTGGGGGTGGGGGAGATGCGGAATACATGGGGAAGGCAAGTGAAGGTAAAGTCATTAATGTTCATATGAAGCATAATCTTGCAGTGATATGTTATTCCCGGGGAACAATTACCTCTTGGTTTCAATTCCCCGATGATATCATTGTTCATGTTTTGTCCAATCTGTTGTGAATTTCATTTTGTAGAAGGGAATGGGAGCTTAGGTGCAGGGAAAGGAGATCAGTTTAAGTTTATGACATTAGCTCATCCCATTTTGATATCATCTCCGTTTCGGTCATAAATTATAAGGCAATGGTTTGAGACTCAGTTTACCTAATGTTTCGACGATAAGTAAAAAAATTAGGGGAATACCCATCTACTATATTTTATCCATTGAAAGTCTGATTACATAATCTAGTCACACGGATACAACACGTACATCTGTTATGAAATTTTGATTGTTCCTTTTCTCATGGATTTAACACCACGTGACTCCTCCTCGGTACCCTCTTCACCTCGTCGGTAGTTCCCCGTTTTATGGACTTCACCGCTTTGGTACCACCCGACCTATACGATGTACGGTATCTGGAGTGGTAGTAGTAGTACACTCATAAAAACCATATATACAAGGTATATTATTTAACAAAGGTATTTTTTAACCACAAAGTAACATAAGAACTATAAAACGTCTAAGTAAAGTTTATCTAACCACATAAATGTGGTATGGGAAACCTCCTCCCCTTATACCCCTCCCCCGGGACGGCGATTCGTGGCATGGACCAGCATTTGCCTTCTCAAGAGTTGGGAGCTATGTAAATGTATGAGCATGAGGATTTACAGTTTAACACTATTTTGCAGTTACAGGCTGGTTGTAAGAAATTTATAACCTATGAGAAATAAAATTTCTTGAGAAAGATGATCCCAACTTTGTTTTATAAATATTTTAGAAAGTTACACTTGGGAAACATTTTTTTTAGAAGTAAATTAACATCACCATTGTACACTTTTGTCGCACCAAATTGCATCTGAGGGCATTCAGCAATAGAAAATTTTCCAAAGGGGGAGGGGGACACCCCCTCCCCTTAGACCCCTCCCCCATATCACTCTAATGCCACTTTGGCCCCTCCCAAACAAAGGCCCTGGATCCGCCAGTGATGTAAGCTACTTCGAAGTGAAGTATTTCTCTTATCCAAATAAAGTGTAAATGATAGCTAATGTACGGGTAATGAGCATTTAAACAACAAAGATGTAAGCAATTTTAATAATTATTTGGGTCAAGTCGCAAAATCTGACACTAAACACACTGAGAAATAAAGATACAAGAAATATATTTGTTAAGACCAGAAATTTACAATCAACCAAGTGAAGACAATATTTTAGGAGATTATTTTGAAGATGATTTTACGCTGAAAATACTCAAGAGGGATTTCATAATGCATGAATATCAGTCTGATTAGGAATACCATATGTAAAAATAAAACAACAATTAAGGTTGAGGCACACCATCTAACGTTAACACAGCTGGAAATTGAAAATGGTGGAAGGGTGGCGACCTCCTCACCTAATAGCCACCCAGTTCCTCTCCCTTTAAGTATTTTTTGTTTTATTAATTCTTAAATTTGATGGCAATAGCCACAGGTCAAAAAGACAGCTTACCAAACTTCTTATAACCTTATAAATGTTATAACTTAATATAACTAATGAACATTTGACCAGCTCCTCTATTACAAATGCAAACAATTTGCAGGAACTCTCAATTTGTTCTCAATTATATTTTGCTTGGAAATGGTGGACAGGTGGCCACCTCCTCACCTGATGGCCACCCAGGTCCTCCCCATTTTAGTATTTTGTTTTTGTTTTTTTTATTATTTCTTAAATTTGATGGCAATAACCACAGGTCAAAAAGACAGCTTACCAAACTTCTTATAACCTTATAAATGTTATAACTTAATATAACTATTGAACATTTGATCAGCTCCTCTATTACAAATGCAAACAATTTGCAGGAACTCTCAATTTGTTCTCAATTATATTTTGCTTGGAAATGGTGGACAAGTGGCCACCTCCTCACCTGATGGCCACCCAGTTCCTCCCCATTTTAGTATTTTGTTTTTGTTTTTTAATTAATTCTTAAATTTGATGGCAATAACCACAGGTCAAAAAGACAGCTTACCAAACTTCTTATAACCTTATAAATGTTATAACTTAATATAACTAATGAACATTTGACCAGCTCCTCTATTACAAATGCAAACAATTTGCAGGAACTCTCAATTTGTTCTCAATTATATTTTGCTTGGAAATGGTGGACAGGTGGCCACCTCCTCACCTGATGGCCACCCAGGTCCTCCCCATTTTAGTATTTTGTTTTTGTTTTTTTTATTATTTCTTAAATTTGATGGCAATAACCACAGGTCAAAAAGACAGCTTACCAAACTTCTTATAACCTTATAAATGTTATAACTTAATATAACTAATGAACATTTGACCAGCTCCTCTATTACAAATGCAAACAATTTGCAGGAACTCTCAATTTGTTCTCAATTATATTTTGCTTGGAAATGGTGGACAAGTGGCCACCTCCTCACCTGATGGCCACCCAGTTCCTCCCCATTTTAGTATTTTGTTTTTGTTTTTTTATTAATTCTTAAATTTGATGGCAATAACCACAGGTCAAAAAGACAGCTTACCAAACTTCTTATAACCTTATAAATGTTATAACTTAATATAACTAATGAACATTTGACCAGCTCCTCTATTACAAATGCAAACAATTTGCAGGAACTCTCAATTTGTTCTCAATTATATTTTGCTTGGAAATGGTGGACAGGTGGCCACCTCCTCACCTGATGGCCACCCAGTTCCTCCCCATTTTAGTATTTTGTTTTTGTTTTTTATTATTTCTTAAATTTGATGGCAATAGCCACAGGTCAAAAAGACAGCTTACCAAACTTCTTATAACCTTATAAATGTTATAACTTAATATAACTAATGAACATTTGACCAGCTCCTCTATTACAAATGCAAACAATTTGCAGGAACTCTCAATTTGTTCTCAATTATATTTTGCTTGGAAATGGTGGACAAGTGGCCACCTCCTCACCTGATGGCCACCCAGTTCCTCCCCATTTTAGTATTTTGTTTTTGTTTTTTTATTAATTCTTAAATTTGATGGCAATAACCACAGGTCAAAAAGACAGCTTACCAAACTTCTTATAACCTTATAAATGTTATAACTTAATATAACTAATGAACATTTGACCAGCTCCTCTATTACAAATGCAAACAATTTGCAGGAACTCTCAATTTGTTCTCAATTATATTTTGCTTGGAAATGGTGGACAGGTGGCCACCTCCTCACCTGATGGCCACCCAGTTCCTCCCCATTTTAGTATTTTGTTTTTGTTTTTTATTATTTCTTAAATTTGATGGCAATAGCCACAGGTCAAAAAGACAGCTTACCAAACTTCTTATATCCTTATAAATGTTATAACTTAATATAACTAATGAACATTTGACCAGCTCCTCTATTACAAATGCAAACAATTTGCAGGAACTCTCAATTTGTTCTCAATTATATTTTGCTTGGAAATGGTGGACAGGTGGCCACCTCCTCACCTGATGGCCACCCAGTTCCTCCCCATTTTAGTAGTTTGTTTTTGTTTTTTATTAATTCTTAAATTTGATGGCAATAATGTACGTTGCCTTGCAACCCAGATAGAGATAGTTATTCCCCCTTGACTTAGTGTACACTGTAAGTGATTTACTATTGACATATATATGCATAGCGCAGTACTACAATATAGTGCTATGTAAATCTCTATGAATATACACCATGTAAGAGCATACAGTCTTAAAGTTTTATCTGTCAATATAAAGTCAAGTATGACTGGATAAACATGATGTATATCCAGTTATATCTGGCTTTATATGGCCAGATAAAACTTTATCTGCATATCTGAATTGACTCTTTATCTAGTTATATCTGGCTTTGTATGGCCAGATAAAACTTTATCGGCATATCTGAATTGACTACATATCCAGTTATATCTGGCTTTATATGGCCAGATACAGCTTTATCTGCATATCTGAATTGACTCTTTATCTACTTATATCTGGCTTTGTATGGCCAGATAAAACTTTATCTGCATATCTGGATTGACTACATATCCAGTTATATCTGGCTTTATATGGCCAGATAAAACTTTATCTGCATATCTGAATTGACTCTTTATCTACTTATATCTGGCTTTATATGGCCAGATAAAACTTTATCTGCATATCTGAATTGACTCTTTATCTACTTATATCTGGCTTTATATGGCCAGATAAAACTTTATCTGCATATCTGGATTGACTACATATCCAGTTATATCTGGCTTTATATGGCCAGATACAACTTTATCTGCATATCTGAATTGACTCTTTATCTACTTATATCTGGCTTTATATGGCCAGATAAAACTTTATCTGCATATCTGGATTGACTACATATCCAGTTATATCTGGCTTTATATGGCCAGATAAAACTTTATCTGCATATCTGGATTGACTACATATCCAGTTATATCTGGCTTTATATGGCCAGATAAAACTTTATCTGCATATCTGGATTGACTACATATCCAGTTATATCTGGCTTTATATGGCCAGATAAAACTTTATCTGCATATCTGAATTGACTCTTTATCTACTTATATCTGGCTTTATATGGCCAGATAAAACTTTATCTGCATATCTGGATTGACTACATATCCAGTTATATCTGGCTTTATATGGCCAGGTAAAACTTTATCTGCATATCTGAATTGACTCTTTATCCAGTTATATCTGGCTTTATATGGCCAGATAAAACTTTATCTGCATATCTGAATTGACTACATATCCAGTTATATCTGGCTTTATATGGCCAGATAAAACTTTATCTGCATATCTGAATTGACTCTTTATCCAGTTATATCTGGCTTTATATGGCCAGATAAAACTTTATCTGCATATCTGGATTGGCTCTATATCCAGTTATATCTGGCTTTATATGGCCAGATGGCAATCAACATAGGTTTATTTATTCATTTATTTATTTACTTTTCTCCTCCTATTTCTCCCTTTTCTCCTTTTTCTTTTCCGATGGTTGTTCTGTTTTTTCCCCTTCGCAACCTGAAAACAGAGATGAAAAACGAGGTGGTTATTTGAAGCGAACATGTCAAACTGTAACCAGCACGTTTAATAAACGTTATTACCAATTTGCTGGTCAATAATGTAGGAAAGTTGGGCAACCTTTTCACCCAACGGTTTTTAAAGTGTACAGGACCTCTACATTCTCAAGTTCGCACAATAGTTTGGTCAAACTTTACTAAATACCCCAACACCCCTCCCGCCCCGCACAATAGAATGCGGCGTGAGAAACAATCACTTGTGACAATACTTTTGGCAACAAATATAGAAAACCTTAAAATTAGTAGAATTTCTGTTCCAAACAAAGTCATTATTAAAGAAAATGTTTTAACACAACTCAAGGTGTGACTTGTTTTCTTAATTCTGTTACATTCGTATTGATTGTTGGATAAAATTACAGTCTTAATAGCAGTTACCTCTTCTGCATTTCCCGTATTCTCTTGTATTTCTTTGTGACAGTCGAACAACGTCACAGGTGACTCCGCCACGGTGATTAGCACGACTGCGTTAGAGACTACGTCTTTGGGAAGGTTTTTGTATGCATACTTTATTTTTTTTGCTATGATTTTGGAACCTGCAAACACATGGAGCATATTTCTATCCCATTTTTCTTCTGCGTTCTGTTGTGCAATATATAAACCTTCAAAAAAAGAGAAAAGGGATAGATACTTGCATTTTTGAAATTTATGGGGCTATAGTAATGTATCAAATAGCCTGTTAATTCATAATGATGATTCATTCTAACACTATACACTCTATTACACTTAGACAGTTGTTGCATTTATCCAATTGACATTATGAAGTCACATTCAATAAAGAAGTTGGAAATTTAACACAATGAAAACACACTGTAAGGCATTCACAAAATCTTATCCTGGTCCTTGCTTGGAAAAACTGCCTGAACACCGGTACAATGTTTACCTGGTTATTAGTAATATGGAGGCCTAATAAAACCAAAATGAAAACTGCATCGCGGTTTCGATTACGTTACATGAATAATCTTATAGGTTATGAATGTAAAATAGCCTGCAAAAGACTTCAGCTAGGATGAACAACATAGGCCTACTTCAATTTTAGTAGTACCACAAAAGGCATTGAGATGTGACCAACATTATTCACATTGGCAGCTGATGACCGAAATGGACAATTATTGTCTTCTTGGACTCAGCATGTACAGATATGGTTTACAAGGTTTCAACAATTTGACCCCTGTTGACTCCAAATGATCTTTGACCTCCACCAAAACAATAGACTTCTTGTACATTATGTGTCACGACTATATTCTAAATATAAGATTGGTCCAAGCTTCCCTTCTTAAGATATCGTGTTTACAAAGTTCTCACAATTTGACCCCTGGTGACCCCAAACGATCTTTGGCCTCCGCCATATACAAAAGTAAGCTTGAACTCAACGTGTTACAACTACATACTAAATACGAGATTGGTACAAGCCTTTCTTCTAGAGATTCCGTGTATACAAGGTTTTCACAATTTAACCCCTGGTGACCCTGAATGATCTTTGGCCTCCGCCAATAACTGTAGGCTTCTTTTACTCATTGTTGTCCTCCTACACATACACACGCATTCACGTGCCTACATGTGGGGACTAGCTAAGGGTTTGTGTGTTAGACAAGGACGTTACTAGGTGTGTGTGTGTATGCGTTGGTTGTTACATAATTATCTCATATTTTCAGGGACTTGTTCTTACACAGAGGTCAACAAAGTCACAAAACAAAATATTGTAACTAAGCTCTCTCAATAATGCCGTTGACTATAGGGAATGAAAAAGATTAATATTGTTCAAATGATGAAAACCTACTATGCAGGGATATATAGTCACTATGTATGTTATGGCATAAATACCATATATATGTCTATTTGGAATAGATTCAAAATTCTGCCTCTCCAAGTAGAACTTATTGATTTTAACCACAGTTGATGCGGGGTAGGAAACAGTCGGAGGTTGCATAATATTTTGGATTTGAATTACCAATCAGATAATGCATCTTGCTGTGTTACGTCAGTGGTCCAAACTGCTATGTTGAAGTATCATAGCTTATAGGGAAATCATATATACAACCAAAACTGAAGTCTAGCCTTCAACTGTGCACTGATCGATCGAAGTAGACACTATTACAATGGAACAATTGCATAAAGTATGTAGCTATAGGAAATTTTCTGCCATGAGACAATAAACTGAACTCTACATGTACTTTTTCGAATGACGATGTTCATTTCAACAAAATTATTATGCTGTGACGATGAAATCACGTTTGTTTACCCCAATTCTTTTCTGTGACGTCATTGCTTAAAATGTTGGAGTTTGGACACCACTCAGGGCTGTGACTATAACAATTGCAAGTACTCTACCCAAATTATTTGAGGTCGCCTAAACATATATCCTACACTAACAGTATGTTGATCTATCATATATACCACAGTAACAAACTGGATTGTGCTGACAAATCTAATAAATCGTTATCATGTTCTAATAGGATTACAGTAAGAACTGGGGATATGTGTTATTCCAAGAACTGCATCAAACTGGATTTGCTGGAATTACACATATCCTCAGTTCTTCTGTAATAATAATAGCACATGGTACCGATTTATAGCAGGTTTCCAGTTTTTATTTTGGCACAAAATTTTAAGATTTACAGTAGTAACTGTGCGCTCTGTGTGTACCAGGTGCTTGTTATCACCCAACACTATACTGCTGTTCTTTGCATTAGCAATTTATACACAGTACACTCAATGTCGGTTTACCGTTACACCTTGCTATTATTCTGTATGATTCTTCAAGAGCTCGATAAGGTGTGTGCCATTATGATCCTGGTTAAAATGATATCGAAGGAGGACATAATGCAGTAAAGTGAAATTTTGTTGTGTGCACCCGTTGTATTTACATGTATTATGTAATATGCCGTAACAGTCAGTTTGTTAGCGTTAGTTGTTTGCACGTGTAATTTCTTCAGTTTCGTTGTATTTCGTGTATACGTTGTTGTATGGCGAACATCGTCCCTGCAGAGCTCCGGGGTTCGCCTCGTAAACCCCTTATTATTTCATCATATTTATTCATCTTGGGTCGTCAATAGCCCAAAATTATCCATATCTTTACTACCTGAAGTCACTGAGGAGATGTCACCCTTTTTAGAGGCAGGATGCCTCAGGTTTTGGATGGTTCGGCTTCTGGCTCGAAGCCACTGGTTTCCAAGATGGCGGATCATACCAACATACTGTATAGCGAGCTGGCTGCGTTTTTCCCAGGACGAACGTGGGTTTCAGATTTTTCAGGAATTTACAAATTCGTTTGAAATCAGAGTTAGGGTTTAGAAAATGGGTTAGGGATCCAGTTTCTCTGAAAATGAAGGATTGTCGTTCATAATCTCGGGTCAAAACTAGGAAAAAAGATTCAGAACATGTTTTTTGAAAAAAGCGCATGTCACATGTTTGGAATCCAGGGATTTGATTCGCCGATGCCCACGTTCGTCCTGGGAAAAAAAATACGCGAGCTGGCTAGCGGCGATGGAGTCTTGATGTCCGCGAGCTTCCTTTACCGCGAGCGTAGAGTCCTGTTCTTCGTTACCGCGAGCGAGCTTCACACATTTTTAGTAAGATATTAAGTCATAAATATTATTATTGTTAAATGCCGTACGTACCCTTATTGTTATTTAATGAATTGTAGTTTTAAGTGTTGCCCCTTTGGCTAGGTTGTACTTCACTGTACAAAGTACGTACTATGTCAGGTTGTATTTGGACCTTGGTCCTATGGGTATATAGCGTGTGTTGTGTACACTGTGTAGATCAGTGGTTGTGTATTGTTAAGCACATGGGTGCTAGTAGTATTGCGTACCTTTATACTGTTCTGTAACTTAGAGTTCCGGTTGGGTTTCAGTTTACCCAAAAGTTGTTAAAAGTTACGTGTATTGTACTGTATTGACAGTTCAGTTGTAGTGAGAGATGATTATTGTACCTGTCTTTTTTTTTTTAGTATTGTACTGCTCGCAGTGTAAAGAGTGTACGTATTCGTATTTTGTATCTTGAACATATTGTTTACTGTTGTACTTATAGAGTTGTCCCAGAGCTTGTCCTTTTAATCTTAGCCTTTATGGATAGCTATAGAGTGCCAAGTCTCTTGAGAGTTTGTGGGTTCAGGAGGTGGAAATTCCTGCTGTCTAGGAACAGTTTAGGTGAAAAGGCCTATAATGTGTTGCAGCTGGCATGTGTTGCCCTAGGCTGACCATTACGAAGGTGTTAAAATTCCTCGCCTGTTGGCAAACGTTTTATATTATTTATGCAGTTTATTTCATAATGTTCAATTTACATTTTTCCTTATACACTTTATGCATTGTTGTACAGTATTGTAAGAGTACAAGATTGATTGCGGGTATTGATTCTTTAATTGTATTCATGTTGTATGAATATTACTTAGTTTGAGCACAGGTTCTGTGCATTTGTCATAGGTTGAGTATAGGTTTTTCCCCCAGAAAGGATAGTTTTAGTTAGGTTAAAGAGTTTATTAAGCCATTTTATATACTGTCATGTATCATGATTTGTTCATTGGTATATTTTCATTTTCATATTGTGTAGAGTTTGTAATAAAAGTCAGCCGTTGTTTCAACGCAAGAACACTCTTGCCTCCTCGTTGATAACTTATGAGTTCGAAGCGAAGGACCCCAAACCCGGTAATTTCCCCCGCCATCCGCGGTTCGCTTCAATAATATGAAAAGATAATGGAAGCGGCTTGGTAGGTGTACACCATTAGTAATATGATGCTTTAAGAATATTTATTGCAAAAGGATCAACTCTTATATCACTTGTCAATGATGCAGTTAATGGAACATTTTAGATACCAAATTAAAAGGATATCTAGAAATTTGGCAGGAACAATGTTCACCGTTACTACATGAAAACCAGTTGAAATACGATACAACAAATAATTGCAACTGGAATTCGATGTGGTTTCTAACTAAAGTATTGTTATATATGTTGATGACGGGTACATGTTAATGTGTGGTAAATATACGTTTGATAAATCTTTAAAGGGCGCACTAACACTATTATATTAACAGCAGTTTGTATGGTACATGATAACTGAATGGTGGATATTTTTCATGCTAACTAGGTAGATAGACCCTGTTGACTTTCCTGTTGATATTAAAATATTAAAGACCAAAATCTTTAAATAAGCGAGGAACCACAAACAAAATGATGTTCTGGTCTATATACTTTATTGACATATTTCTTTGGAATATTTGAACATACGTCAACAGTTGCAATTGTTTTGCATGCTCTTTGAAGTAGGTATATGTTAAAAGTTTGTTAAATGATACAGTATAGACTTGGGTTGCTATGTCCCAAAAATTTGTCGACATCATGGAAATGTTCCTCATTGAATTAACACAGTGACTCAAATCAGTGACATGACAAGTCAGAACATAGATCAGCTAATTTTAGTCAATAGTCGAGTTACTTGTTTAAAACTCTGATGGGAATAGTTTTTATTTTTTAATTGACAGAATGACCACATTTTTTTTTCACCACTTCTTTTCTTCCATTTTTTTACATAAAAATCTTACTAATCTGGTGGCTTCATTTGGGTCTTTAACATTTCACACCCAAAAGGATCAAAGGACTTCATACCCTTGATAGAAACTGTTTTCCTGAAGATACCTTCAGTGAAGACCACAAGAGCAGTGAGCAATATAGTAACTAATATAAAGAGTATGTAAAAGGCTAGTTTGGCAGAATCTTATATATTGTGACTGACCATGATTTGATTTTATGAACCAGGAAACTGTAACCAACCAGTAAAATTCTTAAAATGGTTTGCATACAGTATAGCAGCACAGCCACTGTGCATATTTGCGTTCTGGTTTTAGTGGACGCTGGTCTACTTATATTGTGTGTCTAATATTTTTTTTAAAGTATAAAAATTCACAGGGAGTACCTGCATGGACAGTTATTTATTAGTTTGCATGTTTGATTTAACAATACTTTATAAACAAGGATAAGGAAGTACTTCAAAAGGTCCAGAGGAGGGCTACTAGGATGATTAGTTCCTTAAAGAGGGTTCCTTATTATAGACGGTTACAACTGTTGAATATCACCACACTGGAGCTTAGGAGGTTACGTGGGGACTTGATCCAGGTTTTCAAGATTGTGTATGGATTCGACAATTTATCCTTTACCGACTTTTTCATGTTTGCAAACAGTAGTTGTACTAGAGGTCATTGTCTTAAACTTCAAAAGTCGCATAGTAGGATTAATATTCGGCATAACTTTTTTTTTTAATAGGGTTGTGAATGAGTGGAATGGTTGGCCTGAGAAAGTTGTACTTGCAAGTACTGTAGTGTGAATGGGTTTAAGAATGCTTTGGACAAGCACTTTAAGCATTGTAATCGGGTCTGAGTGTTTGTGTCTTCAGTTTTTTCCCTCTCTTTATCGGGTCCTTGATGGGGACTTAACTGTCCCTCCTGATCCTTTTTTATACTAAACTAAACTAAACTTAACTAAACTAAACTAAACTAAACTAAACTAAACTAAACAGTTTCAGACATTAGATAACCGTTTGGATATTTCCACCTCATTTACTGATATGCCATAACCATCTCGGGGTTTCTTTCACATTTACAGCTGGTTTAGAACAATAATTTCTCTGCTATTCAAATTACTAACTAAATGAAACTTATATCAGCATACTGTATCTGCTATTCAAAATACTAATTTGATACGCAGGGCAGATATAAAGCAAAACAGTGTTTTTATGGGGTAACACCATAAAAGGTGCAATTATCATGACAGAGGAGAAAGGAAAATGGGGCAACCTATGGAAATTAGCATTTTACATTTTCTGTATTTCATGTTCAAAACAAATGTTGCCATTCCAGTTTTAAGTATGCAAATACTGGGATATGGGTGCCAAAGAACTACCGTTGTCAGTTTCTTGCAGGTAGAGAGGGGGGTGGGGGTGTTGGGGTGTGCAGGAAGGTTTGACCGAACAATACCCCGGACTTGCGAATGTATAAGTCATATACACTCTAAAAAATCTTTCTCTTAACTACTGTTATAGCTTGTTAAAACAACATATTAGCTTTCTGGTTTGGTCTTTATAATTCATGTCCCTAAATAGTTGAAGTGAAGCTAGGGATATCCCACGTTTTATCTTCACTCTCACATTTTAACTAAAATTCAAGATGGAGAGTGGAAAGAAGCCTCCAACTTCAACTACAGATCAGTGGTGTATAACTGCGTGTTGGACACAATGGTTCACTGATAGTCACAGCACCTTGGGGCCGGTCGACCACTTGCGCTTCGAAACAACTCAGCTAATATTATCTCGAATAATATCGTTCTCGACCGAAATATCATTAAAATTCAAACACATACATGAACACGGTAACGATAAAGCTTGATATGCTGTATTTGTTATAAGCACACCAAAATAATAAGTTCCATGTTTGGAACATATGTGGGTCATTCCGCATCAAATCAACCAATTCTCTGAAAAGTTCCCATGTAACCCTCTCAGATTTAGATGAAATTTTATAAGAAATGATTGTGAGTATGGTCCAAATAAACACATACAAAAAAGTAAAATCATACTCCATGTTGTTTCCGAGATATGGCCCGTTGTAATTTAGTCAAAATGGCCATGTTGTACGTGAGCGATTCGCGAAAGTGACTTTTGTGATATTTTCCGATTTAAAGCTCAGAATTCACTCTTTGTACCATGTAGAGGGCTCAAATTTGGTATTCTGTCTGACCAATTGCCAAAATGCACGATGACCCAAAGTAGGCACTTTATTCAGCCGGAAAAAATTTGTGAATTTTTGGGTCACCCTGTACCAACATGAGGGGTCACATGAATTCGAAATTCCTTGGGTATAATCTATGGTTGCATGTCTACCAATATGCAATAATAAATTCACCAATGCATTAATTAAGAAATGGCATGGGCCCAAAGTTGGATTCAGCCAGAAAAAGGTAAAAAGACCCGTCCCGTCTTGACCCTGGTTGACCCCGCGATCAATTGAAAAGTTTCTTGAAATTTACACCAGATACACATACATTTTATATTTAAAACGAGTATTGTTATTCACACATTGATAGGTAGTATAGCGGATGGGATTACTCACTACCTATATTCATTTCAGTGTATACGTGCATAAGTTCTGGCCCTTTTACCTACCATTCAGTTTTTCTGTGAGGTGTGTGGTTGCTCTTTCTTCGTCATACGTCTCCCAGGCGTCGGTTGCCCTTGTCACCGACACACCCACCTGCAGATCCAGCAGTTCACATGTACATGTGTAATCAATCATTGATTTTGATCCAGTTCTATCAGTGTATTTGACTTCCATCTCTTCTTTGCGTAAAGTAGCCCGGAAGCCACAATGAAAGATTTCGTAACTATTTATAGATAAAATATAGCATATTACGTAACTATTACGAGTTTATTATCGTATAGCATATATTACGGGTATCAACACTATCTTAGTATAATGACGTATAATTCATCATGATATTACGTCACTCAAAGCATACAAATATACTGCACGATCATCCTATATGTGCATATAAGCGGGTGTGTTTGATGAGTGGGGGAAGGGTTGGGGAAGGGGTTGGGGAAGGAGTTGGGGAAGAAAAGGGGTATGGTGATGGGTGGTAATATGTCGGTATCTCTGCATATTGCAAATCAACATTACTGAATATGTTTCTTACAGTTTACATGAACCATTAGCATATAGAGCAGTGCGATGTCGTAAGTTGTAATATGTAACAAGTGTCATTGCATTCAATTTCGTACCAAATATTAAGACCACATTTCTCATGCGATGCATGGTAAGCCTATCCGACCTCTCCCATCCTATATCGCTACGCCCACTGTTCACCTCTCCACCTATCCCTTTCCAAAACCAACCCTTCCCCACCCTTTCCTTCTCATACCAGCAAGTTCCCTCAGCGCCCGTACTTCATCCTTTTCTTCCATCACCAACCCACCCCACTTCCCATATCCCCTAACCGCTATACTACAAATTTGGTGTAAATTATAATATAAACTTAGCAATTTTTTATTCCTATATTAGATTAAATTAAAAAATATGTATATATTCACTATTAGTGCAAATAGAAATATCGCCAACTAGTTGGCATTTTATTCTCTCTATATCTAATTGTGAAATAAAATTGAGCCAACGAATTTTGAATTTAACAATATAATATCCTAATATCACAAACTTCGCCAACTAGTTACGCGAATGTTTCATTCAACAATTAAAAATTCCAAATATATCTGGTAATTTTTTGAAACAATGCAGAATGTATGCTTAGGCTTAGTATGTTAGTGTGTGACACCCAAAACTTATGAACCTATGAGCGTCGCTCCCTTCAAGCAATCTTAGTTGACATTATCATAGGCGTAGGAGCCCAATTTAATTGGGGGGGGAGGGGGCTGTATACGACTTGCTCGAAAAATACAACCAAAATTTTTCGCGCGCTTCCGCGAGCGTTCAACGTATTAATGTGCATATAATATAGGCATGCATCGGTTATTACATCGCATGCCAATAACATACAATCATTTGCCGTGTTATTAACCTACCATATTGGTTAGAATTATTGGGGAAGTCGTTACAATAATGATGATAATTATACCATCAGTTTAACCATTGAAAAACACATCGCAATTTTTTTTTTCAGTAGGTGCCCAAAAAATTCTCAGCATATTGCCCGAATTTCACCAAAAACTTTGGTTGGGGGGCTGCATCCCCCCCCCCAGCCCCCGCCTCCTACGCCTATGGACATTACTGCAAATGCAGTCTCTTATATACATCAGTTAAATTAGTGTTTGCTGCTGTGAACGTGTGAAGATTATATTCCTGATAGTATAGGCAGTTGGGTGGCGTTCAACTGGATGATTCTCATTCAAATATTTCCCCCCAGTTGATGTTATAATTCACTGCCTTTCATATTAGTTTATAACAGGTATTAAATTGATGATCAAAATATTATACTATTGAGGTTTGATCAGAGTTAGGTTTTCATTGAAATTACCTGCTGAAGGAAGACTAATATTATCATCTGGACAAGTTGAGACAACCCATGTTTACAAATTAGTACCTAATTCCCAACCACAACAGAGTACAGTATATTAAAGAGAAATTGATAATGGTTTACTAAGAGAAAAAACTCGCTGAGCTCCTTCAAAGTGGGTTGGAGTTGGACCGGTATCGTTACTGGTTCGAATTGTTAGATATCTGGATACTGGATTAGCAACATTTTTGAGTATTTATTGAAAATAATTGCCCATACACCTAGGGTAAGCCCCACTATAAAACAAATATCTACAACACACTAACAGAAGCATTTTTTGTGCATGTAAAGCACCACACGTTTATAGGTCTACTAATATTCATCCTTTATGGCTTCTTAGGGAGGAAGATACCCCACAAGAAAAAATATCATAAAGTGCTAGTTGGCACAATTTTTATTCAATTCGCTTCGTACGCCTATGAATTTGTGATATTAGATTATTTCGAAATTGGTGATCATTTATTGAAATGTTGTTAAATAACAAAAGTCGCCAAATAGTAGTAAGCGAAATTTGTTGTTGTAGTAACACGTCTGGAAAGACTTTGTCGTATCGGAAGTATACGGCTTAAAACGAGTTTTTGGTTCGTTCTCAGCCCTAGCCTAACAAGACAAAGTAATTCTTCAAGCGTTTTAGTGTTAAATAAATTCAAAATTCGCCAACTAGTCGTCGATATTTTTAATTGTTGAATGAAAAATTCGCCAACAAGTTGGCGAAATTTTTATTTGTTGAATACAAAATTCGCGAACTGGTTGGCGTAGTTTGTGTTACTAGGTTATTATATTGTTAAAATCAAAATTCGCGAACTAATTTGCAAAATTTTCAATTTTTGAATGGAAAATTTGCCAACTAGTTGGCGATTTTATGTTATTATATTGTTAAAATCAAAATTCGTCAACTAGTTGGCGAACCTAAACACTTTAGTATAGAGAGGATAAACGCCAACTAGTTGGCTAAATTTTACTTCACACTATAGTATGAAGAGAGAAAAATTCGCCAATTACTTAGCGTTTTTTTCCTTCGCATTAATAGATAGAGGCCTACAATTCATTTGTTTTATTTCAATTTTATATAGGAGTAACAATATGCCAAATTTTAAAACCTGAATAATTATTTCTTACCTGAGGACTTCCGACTCAACCGAACTCCCACCAGCATTCGTTGTGTTTTTTATTTTATTTCCACATTTGGATAAGTTCATATCTATATACTTCTTTAATTGCTTGTAATAAACAGTTTCACAGGCAGGATTGCCCAGTAACAAGTCTATCTCAACCTGGTCAATGGCCTCTTGGGGCCCTATTGTAAAATTTTGGTATTTTGTATACTTTGTGGTATCTTTTTTCATCTTATGGCCATAATCTTACACGTTAGCCATTTATATATAACATAATGTACACGTCGCAATCTCTGATTGGTCAATGGATTGGTCCACACAGTGTATGTACGGAAAGACGCGCCGCGAGATCAGTTCCCAAACAGTCAGTCCCCAACACGCGATTTAATTAATGAGCTCGGAGAGCAGTTTTCTTGTAGCCCGCCCCCAAATTTTGGCCAAACGTATGAAATTTCGCGAAACTGCTTGAGACTTACCCCTCTGGTTTAAAGGATTGGTTTAGGTGTCTGACATATCTTTCATGTATGAAAGAGCTTAAAAAGACAAACAGAATAGTGAAGAAACTACCATGATAGCATTCTCTGTTAAGGAGATATCACACTTTGAAGATTTCAAAATTTCTTTGCAAATGACTGGTGTAGAAAGACTAGCTGTGAGGGTGTGATGTCACGTCCTCACTTCCTTAACATGTGTCAATATATTTCATTAAAAAATAATTGCATTTTTTTTCACAAATCTAAAAAATATAATCAAACATTCTTTAGATGTTAAATCTCAAATACTTCCCTTGACACATATGAGATCTCTTGACGTATCTTTTGGTTGTAAGTCATAAAATCTTACAAAATATTTTAATAAAATAACAAAGACTTTTCAGGACTGTGATGATATGACGTCACAGCTAGTCTGATTTCAGCAGTTTCTACACAATCAGATAGAACTTTAAACTTGAATACCTCCTAAACGGAAAAAGATATTTGAATAATTTCTTCACTATAGGGTTTCTTTTACTGTCCTCTTTCATATAAGATAAACATTTGTGACACCTGAACTAGTCCTTTAAGTGTTTGAATAATGCAAAGAGGCGTCACTAGCCACCATGACGCGGTAAGTTGAATCGCACAACTTTTATTTTTCGTTATAAAACAGTACACAATTCTATTTTTGTCGTACTTGCTGATAATTCTCCATTGAATTTGGCGCCTTTTTTCATGGCTTCAAAAAATGCCGTTAAATATGCCGTGAACTTGACTTCGTTACAGGAGAAAAATGCACATTTATGGCAAAAATGGCTAGATTAGACTACGGTTTTTCATTGACACCAAATTCGCGATTGGAAATGCCCTAGTCATCTTGTCAATAACCAACGTATAAACTTACGGCAAACACAGGGCTATGTCATTTTAGATGTTAGGACTTTGTATTGGCTCTGTGTGTACACGTAATGATGTACATTGCTTAAGTTCGTGACAAACGCTCATTTCATACTACAGTGTACATAATTCATACTTCATAGTCATTATATTACTATAGCCCTGAAATATAGGAGCAGAAAATGCTCATCTTCTTTCAACACACTATGCAAACTCTGAAGATGAAATGCAGCCTAGGAAAAAAAAATACCTCACACTAAACACGGCAAAATACCACCATTTTTCCATGGTAATCTGTGGTACAATACCAAAATTTGACGGGTATTTTGGTCCTATGGATTAGGTTTACCACCATTTTTCCATAGTACCATACCACAATTTTACAATTGTTTTATCACTTTCTATTTCATCTTAACCATGGTTTTTATCTCAAACTAACTCTATGTGGACTATGGCGTTACCATAGTTCTACCTAATTAACCATAATTTTACACTTGCCCTTAAGCTGTACCAATTAGTTTTACCGTAATTGTACAATGGTTTTATCCTAAATTTACCAGAGTTGTATCCCAATTGCACGACAGTTTCCCTACTTGCCTTAATGATAATCAGAACACCACAATTACCTTACATTTTACCCATTGGTGGATTGTATCATAATTGGACTAGCTGAAACATACAACAAAGCAACTCATACTGTATGTCATGATGTCATATGTATATGATGGCATACTATTTTATATGCACCAGATTTGGTCAATATGCTGCAGTCAAAATAAGCATGACAACAATATAAAGGTTAAACAGTTTGACAGAATATGGAATGTACAGTTTTGTTAAAGTAGAATAAGTATGTACTATAATTTTATTCTATAGGGCAACTGTTGCAAATTTACCATGTTTTACCACAATTTAACCATAGTTTACTGCTGTAAGACTAGGGTACATTTTCTTGCTGGGAGCATATATAAATCGTTTCTTACATCTTATATGGTGTGATATATTATTGTATTCATGTACTTTTTTACTGTTCGACCAAATTTTCCTGCCATTCCTGGACTTGCCATTCTACTGCTTTACCTCAAGTCTTTTCATAGTGATTAAACGCTAGGCTATGTTTTGTTGTCTGGTTACTATTTTCTTACAGTTTTACGTCTCAAAGTTTAATTTAATGTGAACGAGGAATAACGATACCAAAAAAAATGTGATGTCATTCTTAAAAAAAAAAAAGTTCTCTGACCAATAGTCTCACGAAGCTGACCTTATCGTGGTGCCAGAGTGGCAATCACTGTCTTTTCAGTGGGTGAACTAGAGCTTTGTCTGGTCACGTTTAAGCCAAATTGCCCTGTCAGGTGTCATAGTTATTTGCCTGTTGTATGACCTGCATGTTTCCACAAAGCTAGTTATGTTTGAAAATATACCCAGTAAAACGCCCCTGTCTGATACCATCAAGGCTCCGTAGGCTGAATACTAGCAACCCTTTATGTACAATTTCAGGATGGTGAATTTGCAGGGGCACTGGCGGGGCTTGTACTCTTTACAGTGGCAGGGCTTGTACTTGGAAGAGCACCAGGATGGGTCCATCTTCATGAGAGTCACTAAATAAAATTATTGTTGTTGATAAATTCAAACCAGTGTTGAGTGCCTGATTTCAGCGAGCAGTGCTAAAAGTAGCGATTGTTACGATTATGGCATTGTTTTCATGCACTGTTATGTGTAGAGGTACCAAATCGATGTATTGGCAGTGAGAATTTCGTGATCTCCAGGCGTCCTTATGCCCCTATCGAGAGAAGAAGTCATTTCACGGCCATGAATAGTTCTTCTTATCATTCGATATATGCGGGAGTTCCATGATATAAGCAATTCAATTCCAATAGTTTTATCACGCTTAGTTAAAGCATTTCGCGTAGTACGTATCAACGTGAAACGGGACAGTCACCACTTTACTCGTAACCTGTATTCGTGTGCGTATTTATTTGCCGTGAACTTGACTTCGTTTCAGAATGATTAGAAGAGAAATGGATACTTATTCGTGTTAAAGGAGTATTTCAGCGAATATACTAGTTTTCAAAATTGGAAATGATGATATTCATGCCCAAAAAACAATTTTTCTAAACAGTTCGAAAAAAAAGTGGTTAAAAAGTTACGTTCGGAAATTAAGGCCGAAATTCCATTTCCACTCCTTTTTTGTGTCTCTTGTTAATAAAGAATGGATTAAACATCTTACAATTATCAAATTCAGTTAGTACCAGACATATAAATTGGTTAATGACTGAGAAATTGACCTTCGAAAGTTCAGTGTATTTTTTACTCACCTGCAGGATGGACCCATTTAGTACTTCGTGGATCGTCCCATCAAAATATTAGGCTAATACGATTTTGTTCCGATCGAAATGGTAGAGGTATATAATACAGAAATTATTAAACATATTATAAATATATGATAAAATGATTAAACATATTAAAGATTCTCTATCAGACATTAGTCCTGCCACATATTACGTATTGTTGTAACATATGGTCTGGTACTATTTACCAATCTGAATCCCATTTTTATTACACAGAAGAGAGCAGTCCACCATATAGCACATGCCAAACCACGGGTCCACACAAATCCTCTTTTTAAGCGTTCTAGGTTGTTAAAAACTGATGACATTATTAGGGTTTATCTTGCTACATTTGCTGAAGGTTTTTTAGAAGACTTCCTATCACATTGCATATATTCACGTGATGAAAAAAAATCAATCAATCAATCAAATCAAATGTAGTTAGGTAGAGCACGATACGGAACACAGAAATATTACTAGCTTGCGTTATACTGCTTACACTTTATATTTATTGCTATTGCAGTTAGACCTACTGCTGGTACGTAGGAACAATTGCACCTCATCTAGCTTTGTAAATACCTACTTACAATTCCAGGTGACTTAAAACAATATCAGGGATCATGTTGTGTCATTGTTTGGCTGTTAACTAGAGTTTAAGATCATCTTATTTACAGGAGGTTTTTTTCTGATAGGTACAGAAGTAATAGTTAGTTTATAAAACATTTAAGAATTTAGACATCTAAAAAGTTACAAATTTTGTTAGCAGGATTCACCCACTGGCGGATCCAGGACCTTTGTTTGGGAGGGGCTAAAGTGGCATTAGAGTGATATGGGGGAGGGGTCTAAGGGGAGGGGGTGCCCCCCTCCCTTTTGGAAAATTTTCTATTGCTGAATGCCCTCAGATGCAATTTGGTGCGACAAAAGTGTACAATGGTGATGTTAATTTACTTTTAAAAAAAAATGTTTCCCAGGTGTAATTTTCTAAAATATTTATAAAACAAAGTTGGGATCATCTTTCTCAAGAAATTTTATTTCTCATAGGTTATAAATTTCTTACAACCAGCCTGTAACTGCAAAATGGTGTTAAACTGTAAATCCTCATGCTCATACATTCATGGGCGGCGATCCGTACTTCCGAGTGGGGGGGGGGGGATATGACCTTGTTGACTATCTAAGCGTAGCGCCACCATCGGTTGGCGCGAAGCGTACAAGAAAATTTGTGGATTTACAAACCCTCTAGATGGCCGGAAACGGCACTTCCCAAGGTTTCCAAGCGGCATATACCCAGAGATGCCAAGGTCAGATGTTTTTTAGGCGGGTGAAAATTGTCTGGTGCTGTTGGTTACGTACACCATCTAAGCGGAGCGCCACCATGGGTTGGCGCGAAGCGTACAAGAAAATTTTGGGATCTTACGGCCCTCAGATGGCCGGAAACATCACTTCCCGGGTCATCTAAGCTGAATCTATACTGTCTCCATATTTGTATTGTGTCTATTTTTTTTTTTCATTCCAGAGGAAAAAATATCTTGAAATAAAAAAAATCTCTGAAATTTTGCGGACGCTGTAGCGTTCACGTGTGTCGTAACGGTATTATTTTTCACGAATCGTATAGGTAACGTTGCTTTCAGCCGGGCATATTTAGCACGATCGGCTTTGAGTAATTTCCGATCCTGGCGGTTCTGAGATAATTCGCATTTTGGTGTGATGAAATGAATTTCACGCTAGCAATGATACACTTTCACAGGAAAAACTCTGTTGGCCTACAATGCGGGAGATGCTTCAAAATGCGGGAGTTTTTTGGAAAATGCGGGAGATTCGGACAGGTGGGCGGGTGAGCGGGAGACGACCCGAAAATGCGGGTGACACCCGCCCAAAGCGGGTGACTTGGCAGCACTGTTAATACCCAACTTTAAAATAGGGATATCATGTCCGAAATATCTCATAATCAGGATCCAAAATACTTTCTTTTTTAATTTCGGGTGTTATTTTGGGAAAATTGCCCCTGTCAATCTTGTTTCAGACGCTACGTTAGAATGTTCGAGAGCTCTTTTATATTATTCGATGAAGAAAACGGCCTCATGCAGGCTATTATAGGCCTATACACATGCAATACACAATTACACATAGTTACATCCTAGGTACCGATTGCTAGGGCATCCAGATGAAACGTGTATTAAGCATTACCCTGGTAACTGAGATTCTCAGCTGTTCGAGGGAACATGTACGCGTGTAGGCCTACTATAGGGCCTATATGAATACTATGAGGGTGCATATATGTACTATACCAATACCGTGATAAAGATAAAGACGGCTTATTTGAAAGATCGCACTGCATACATTTACATAGCTCCCAACTCTTGACAAGGCAAATGCTGGTCCATGCCACGAATCGCCGTCCTGGGGGAGGGGTATAAGGGGAGGGGGTGTCCCCCTCCCCCTTTTGATTGTTTGGAATCCTGGTGATGCCTACATGTAAAATGGTGGCACTTAGAAATGCTTTTGTCACCCAAAATTTTCTGAGAAATATGCATTTTTTTTGTGTAACATCAATAAATTGAATAGTAGGTGATAATTCATTCTTTCCCGTGGCATGAAAATGTTCGCTGCTCGCCCCAATGAATAGAAAGGCTAATTTGAGGTTCAAATGATGCTGTAAAGGAGGTTTTATACTCTATTATGCTAAATGCTAAAGAAATGATGGTTGCTAAGTCAAAAATTGATGCAATTTTTTTTATGTATACTTGACAATTACAATGCGGTTTTTTTCGGACGCTTGTGCGGGTCAGCGGGTTTGGGTGTTAGAATGCGAGTCTAATTCCCGCGAATTGCGGGCCAGTTGGGAGCTCTGCATTTAATTTTAAACTAGAAAACGAAAAGGTTTAGACTAGTCTACCACTGCTATTCCTCTCGATTTTTTTAATTTCCAATCATATGATTTAGCGGATGTTCGGAAACACTTTTTGGCTCACCTTTGGGGGGGGGGGGCATGGCCCCCTTGGCACCCCCCTTGGATCCGCCAGTGGATTCACCAAGCAGTATCTAGCATGAAACTAGCTAAGTAATATAGTGTGTTTTTAATTCTTAAAGTATTGCTTACTTTTTCATGGATATGAAAATAAATCTTTTCTTGCTAAAAAAAAAGGAAGCTTTTATTCACTTATGAAATTTACCAGAGTTTAGGGCGTTCCAGAGTTTACTACATCCTCATGTATATTATCCTCATATCTGAAGTCTTCATACAAGAGTTTATTTATAGAAATCTGTTGATAAGTGTAGTCTCACATTCTAGATTATTATATATATTGACTTGTAACAAAACACACGTAACTTATCCACAAGCTGCATTCCTTCTTACAACAAGAAAGAAGGAATGCAGCTTGTGGATAAGTTACGTGTGGTTTGTTACAACTCTGCTCCAAATTATTGTTAGGTTAATCAGGTTGTTATTGTTAGTGTGTTACCTTTAAGCAATCTTGTTTTCTATATATATATATATTTATATATGTACTGTGCAGTTTTTCCTCAGTCTCTGTTATACTCTTACAGAAAGAACAAGCTGTGTGCAGCAACAGGCTGTAATATACTCAGCAGCATAAGCGTAGGAGCCAATTTGATTGGGGGGGGGGGGGCTGTAACGTCTTTTATGTATCATTTTTATGTGTCCTATTTATAAATTTTATAATTTATACTGGAATAAAGAAATTGAAATTGATTGAACTTGAAATCTGTAACCAACATTTTTCACCATGGTAATGCGCATATCACATAGGCATGGGTCGGTTATTATATCGCATGCCAATAAAATGCAATCATTTGCTGTGTTATAACCCTTCCATATTGGTTACAATTATAATGATAAGAATAATAGTATATGTTTAACTATTGAAAAACACTTTTTAAATTATTTTTCTTTCAGTAGGTGCCGAAAAATTATCAGCATATTGCCCGAATTTTCACCAAAATGTTTGGATGGGGGTGCAGCCCCCACCCCCCCCCCCCCGCCTCCAATACGCCCATGCTCAGCAGTCTCAAACTCTAACAGGTTATTGGCCCAGACACATACACTGGAAGATAACTGTGTAGAATATCTTCTTGTTTGGAATTTATATGTTGATATTTGGAACCATTTCTTGGGGACTGTTGGTGCTTAACTTGGTTAATAGTCGTGACCAATATGGCTGGAAAAACAGAAGATATGACGTGGAAACTTATCAAAATGGGTGGCTCGAACTGGCTGAAATGGAAATTCCGGATGAGACATTTGTTGCTTGCAAAAGGGCTATGTGGATGGCTCAGGAAAGTTGGGGGTTACAGTATGTGAGAAGTAGAAGAGTACAAACTTGAAAAAGACACAACTGGCATTTTCCACCATTGTACTTGCAATAGCATCTAGTCAGCTGGAATTAATTACGACAAGTGACAAACCAAGTGATGCTTAGGATGCCTTCCGTTTGAAAAGGATTCTCTAGCCAACAAAATTCAGCTCCTATTTCTAAAGAAGACCAGGTTGTTTAAGTTATATGTCAAGTTTGGAGCCATTTATTTACTTTCTACTCTTACCATTTACTTTTCTATATTTGTCATTTAATTTAATATCTTATGCTATATGTCACAGTTATATATTACCATTTCAAAGTTACAAAACTATCCATCCTGCCACCTGAACTGTTTTTGCTATGTCATGCCTTTCACTATGCCACATTGTGATACCCCTTCCAGCCATAATGCACTTGACATTGTGAGCAAAATTGTTTTCAGACAATATTATTGTATGAAGTCTTCACAGTATAAAGTGTGATTCATTTCAAGAAATATTCAAATTTTATTAAGCTATTCCTTCCATTTTATCAAAGTAGTTTCACTTTGAAGTGATCGATTTCATGCCCATTTTTCACAAGACATCATGTTCTTTCATGGAGTGTGTCACACCAAATGTTTTTTCTTCTTTTTCTGTCGCTTAAAGTGCGGCCTTATTGTTACAGTTACAAGATCAATACAAGACCAGGCAACTCTATTTCCACTGTTGACAAATGTTTGTCTCTATGCATGTGCAAAAGAAGAAGAAAACAGCCCTACTCAAAAATTTTGTTGAGAGTATCCACAGAACGAAATGTATCCAAACATGTCACGTGTGCTGTAAGTCCGCTCTTGGTCATTGTCCCCATCCCAAAGCGGCAAAACCACCTCATCCCTCGAAAATACCCTAACCCTTCCCAAAGCTGGTACACACCCCACCCATCCCAAAGCTTGGAAACTCCACACCCTTCCGCTTAGCACCACATTCCCTCCCAAAATCCCTAAAAACACCACAGCCCTCCCATAAACAACACACCCTTACCCAAGCCCCAGCACTTAACTCCAATATTGACAAGTGATTATGTAGTGTGATACATGAATAAAAAAAGGTTGGTATTGACTGGAAAACTGTTAACTGATATTTATTGATGGATATACCCAGCTTTGCAAAATCTCACTGAGTAAGGGCTACTGTGGAACTATGGTAAGTGGGTAAGTATAAATCATTCGGTATTGTAGGTATAAATCATTCGGTATTGTGGGAGTTCCTTACAATAAAGCAACTAGAAAGAAGTTTTTTCCAATGCCATGTTACCTTTGTTTATTCAACATGTGGTATGACCCCTTTCCTAAGGCGTTCAATTTTGACAACAAACTCGGGAAAGTTTGTGTTACCTTGACAGTTACCACCAATGATCTTGCCAGAAAAGGAAACATTTTAAATGGAACATTTTAAAATATTATCCTTGATAATTGTAAGAGCATTGTGATATTATATACTGTTTTGCTTGATCAGAGTGGAAAATAACAAACATACTTTTAGAGATCAAGATGGCTGATATGAAGCACAATAATGTAAATAATTCAGAAGCCATATTACTGCTGCTTAAGACAACAACTAACATATGCACATTTTACAGGCACGAATGTTTAAATATATGTCATATATTTCCGGGTGTAATCGAAAGAACAAGTTACTTTTAAAATTCTGAATTCTGGTTATTTCTCTACTGTGCATTTGAAACTATCAGTGCTTACGCACGGACCCTTGATGCTGAGATCTGGGAACTCACCTAAACAATAAAATACAACTAACGGTTTCACAGTTATAATTAGTAATAATATGATAGTAAGAACAAGAATCCACAACCACTCTTAACGGTATGATGTGGATTACTCTCAAATAAGGCCTACCAGGATGTGCCATTGTTAAACTTATGTTAATTGTGAGAGAAACTCTGCGTATTTTACACAGTGACGCTAAGGTCCACTTTGTGAGCGACTGATGAGTTTTGCTCAGGTGCAATAGTTGACGTGCCGCACCGTATTTTAAGTGTTGATCATATATTAAATATGACCAATCAACATTCGGAACTATGCATATATATATATATATATATATATATATATATAGGGCATTTATATATACCATGTGGTAAATGACAGTCAGTTCATAATAAGTAACATTAGTGGTCCTAGTTCCGCTTTCAGAAAGGAAACTAGGGTAAATGGTTCACATTGCGGTTTCCTCTTTTAACAGCGTTGTTGAAACCGTGTAGGTGTCTCTGTAGCCTTGATTCTGTATTCATGTTTATTGTACACTGCGTTGGACGTTGCGTTGGCACTGCGAATTGCGCCCCAGTATGGTATTCCGTTAACAGTTCTGCGTTGTACCTGTATAACAGCTATTTGTTGTGAGCACAATATTTTAAGAACCTTGTAAGATGAAGGAGGAGGTTTCAATAACCTGCACTACTGGAATATCGTCTCCATTGCCATATTTAGTCGAGACTCTCTTCCGCTAATCCCAGCTTTAAATATTACCCCACCAGATAGAAAAAAAGAGGTTACAGTATGTCCAATGCCAATAGGAATTAGTATGGTTGGCCAAAAAAAATCAACATTATTCTGATTTTCGTCTGAAATTTTAATCTTGGTAACACTTGAAGGATGTTATCGATTTAACTTCTGACGTTACGTTCTGGATGTTAGTTAGGATATTTGTGTTAACATTATTGATTACCAATGTTTAATAATTCAGTCATCAGCTTCTACATTCTCTAAAATAATATATTTAATTCAGCTGCATTTTCTTTTCTACCACTGCATTTTGCTCGTAATTTCAGGAAGTAATGTTTATTTACTTCATAATTTGTGTTTAGTTGAAATGAATATGATCCTTAAATATTTCTTCCTGTTTCAAATATACTTTGTCCGGAAATCAGTTCACCTTGTCGTGTAGTGTTACTGATACCGTAATCCATTCCTATACTGTAAGCCTACGTAGCACAGACGTTAGATACACAATATCGTACATTTCAAATACACCGGAGGCTGCATGAAACCAACACACAAATGTCTTATAATATTCGTGCTGTACTTTGCTGTACATCAAGGTCACACTGTGCATGTAATGCAAATACTTTGTAGTGTTGATATGGTTTGTATAGGCTGATAATAAACTAGAAGTTCAACTAGAAGGGGTGCATTTCACAAAAGATATTCAATGAACGTTTCAAAGTCGTAAACAACTACGAAAAATTTAGCTCTGCTTGATCGCAAACAGTTCAATTCAAAATACAACTTTAGAGTGTCTTTGTATAGTATAAGTAGAATGGGAAAAATATGAAAAGCTCATAAAGGTTAACGGGAAAGCTACCTACGGTGAGCTAGTTATGAGTCATATATATATATATACATATATATATATATATATATATATATACATACATATATATATATATATATATATATATATATATATAACATGGCATAACATCCGTTATGCCGATGACACCACTCTCATAGAAATGGACCTTGACAGCCTACAGGAGGCCACCAACAAACTTCAAGAAGCATGCATGGGGAATGAAAATCAACCAAACAAATGTAAAATAATGTCTGAAGACACCAAAGATGTTCTCCTTAACCAAGTACCTGTTGAGAAAGTTGACAACTTTGTCTTCCTGGGCAGCAATGTCCCCTCAATGCAATAAGACGTCAAATGCCGCTTAAGGTTGGCTTCCTGGGCTTTTGGAAGACTGAAAAATACCATTTGGTCAAACCATGACATCACCAGATCCCAGAAAGTAAGGATTTACCAGACCCTCATCCTGCCAATAGCAACATACAGTTCTGAATCCTGGGCACTCCGTGAAAAAGATCGTCATCGACTTGATGTCTTTGAAATGAGATGTCTCAGAGCAATACTGGGTGTCTCCATCCTAGATAAAGTGAGGAACAGCACCATCAGACAAAGGCTGAATGTCATAACTACCATCAATGCTACAATCTGCAAGAGACGCCTGAAATGGGCCGGCCATGTCTTTAGGATGCCGGAGCATCGGCTTCCATACCAAGCATTCAAGAATGACTTCAGCAAGCCAAGACCTCCAGGACGACCACCTTCAAGACGGAAGGACCTAATCCAGAAAGACTAGAGATGACAACCGTCCCCAAGCTGATGAAAACTTCCTGAGGCGTATGTTCTCTGATACTCATCATTGGTAATCTGGCCTTGTTTCAGGAGTCTGCGTAGTAGGTTGTTTAAGGATACTTCCTTCTTTACAGTGGGGTCATGATCAAGTTTACGAAACTTAGAATTATCATTCAAAATATGTTCCATCTTTGTGTTGTAGTCCAACCTATCCATCAAGACGACAGCATTCCCCCTATCCGGTTTCAAGATAATAATGTCCGACTTTTGTTGAAGTCTCTGGAAAATGTTAATATGAAAATTATAATCTGGTTTATCCCTTCTAGCAGCCGCGAAACAGAAACGACGCAGTCTATGTTTAAGTCCATCATTAAGGGGTTGTGTAATGACAATATACATATAAAAATAATTTTTCTGCAAAAGAAAATCTCTGCTTTGTTCAATTTCAAGGATGCCTATAAGTTAGATTATGCCAACAATGTTGTATATAGGATAAACTGTCCTGACTGTGATTCCTTTTATGTCGGAGAAACCAAAAGACGGCTTAAGGATAGATTCAAAGAACATCTGATGAGCTCCTTTGGTGGTCAGAAAGGCGCTATTAACCTTCATTGTAATGCGCACAATCATAATCTACCTACTTTTGTTGACCTTTGTGCCGCTATTGGTAATGAACCCCAGTGGTTCAGGAGGAAGATTAAAGAGAGTCTCCTAATAAAAGACTTAAATGCTGACTTAAATAGAAATGTAGTGAGCTACGGGTTGGAGCTATTCTAATCCCTATTTACTTTTTATTGCTGGTTGTTCTATTCATTCCTAGTTTAAAAATTCACTCAAAAATGTGCTGGTTGTTCTAATCATTCCTACTTAAAAAAAAAAAAAAAAAAAAAAACATGCTTATCACTATTGTCGTCTTCGGATGTATATTAGCCCTTGTATTTAATTGATCTTGTACAATTGCCTGACGATGGAGTGGTGACCACTCCGATATATAGCAGTATGTCGTTGTTAAAAATATTCGCTTGTTTAACTTTTATATTATATATATATATATAGGCTATATATATATATATATAGGCTATATGTGTATATGTGTTTAAAATCATGTGCTTATGGACGATGCACCTGTTTCGTGTAATTAAGGGGGTTAACTTAACTGACCAGTATAGTGTTATTACTATATGAGTCTTTTAACTGCTCGTAAGAAATAAAAGCTTTGCCTCTTTGCTTGAGTTCTTTCTCAAGTTTAATAGCAAATTTTAACTTACATAAAAAATCTCTACATCTCATTTCCGTGTTTGTATTTTTTTTTTTTACTGAAGATGAAGTACATGAAATGATATGGGTGATTCACAGAAAAATGAGGGGGTTAACAGATTTACTAAGGAAACGGGAATGTTTTACATTTGTAGAACTATTTAACTGTTTCGTTTTATTTTGCTCGTTTATGTGGTTCTACAAACGGGAATGTATTATGTTAACTGCATTATATAACAATCTGTGTATCTTTGGTATACTAAACAACATTTGAGACCTGGCGTCAATTAGCGAGCCCGCCGGAAAATATGAAATAAAAATAATTGAGTCTTCAGGTATGATGAAATGAAGATTTCATATAATCGTCTCCTGTGCCCGGCCTGGCTTCCCCCACCCAAACGTGTTACTTTATCGTGAAAAGACAATGAAGACTCGCCCCAAACCGCATACCGCCCTCTGAAAATGTTTTTTCTTCTTGTCGTTACAAACTGCAGACAGTAATGAAACGTGATACCTTATCTTTTATCTAGACCTGAGATGTCCATCGCTGCTATGTACACTGTGTAATGGGTATTGACAGTAGCTGTATATATTGACTGTACACTATTGTCTAATTACCGACGGTAGCAAGCTGTGTGTGTATTTACTGGGATCGATTGTAGTGTCTAACACTTCTGTTACAACTCATTCGAAACTAGGTCAGATTACCGGCATCAGACGTTTCTTTGTGCGCGAGTCTTCACTCCCTTTTAAAAGCATCGAACAAAAACCCCCTGCTTGCCATTGTTTACTCCATCGCGACCCGTGCCGCTCCAGGCACTACAAGGGCCTCTATAGATAATGCTTCAGGTTCGGCAACAACAATTATCCGCTTGTGAGTTTAGACGGTACACAGAATAGACAAGCTAATGAAGAATAAAACCTCTTCTACGAACAACTTATTGCATGTAACGATAATCTTCTGTTCATAGAAATGCATGGTCAGAATGACAACCTCTGTTCGAGCCGAGCCCGGTACGGCTCCTATAGCAGGTCAATTAGAAATATTCACAGGAATACCTTACTGCAGGAACCTCATGTAGAGTGCGTTTCGCATCATTTGGTGTAGAGAACCCGTAAGTTATAGCCCGCTATACCATTAAACATATGGTTTCAATGTTGCGTATAGCCTACACATGTCACAATCTTGCAGTGGCCTTTATCTTGAACTGAAGAGTAAAGTCTACCAGATAAACCTCAGAAGGAAAGCAAAACAAACTGGTTCTGTAGTTCTGTATATATTGGCCTACTTAGACTCTTTAAGGTGAGTACAGTTAAGTTTTATTGAGTATATTAATGCAAAAACTGTGTGTTGAATCACACTTATATGATCTATAGCGTCAGTCCATGTATATATAGACTATACGACGTTCCGAGTAAACATACCAATCAATAGACTTATATACGGTTGACAGCCCTCTTATGGGCAAACAAAAACTTGGCTGGTTTATTATCTTACAATAATAGGTACATGTTATATGCATATATAGCGACAATCACGGTGTAATCTCGTGGGGCTGTAGAGCAGGGTTTCCCTAACTTTATCCGGCCCTCACGAACCCTCTGTGGATGTCAGAGTTGTCCACGAAACCCCAACTTTTCCAGACACGATCTGTCATTATTATACTATATTACGCATGACAGTGCTTCGTAAAAGATCAAGTTCATAATGTGATATTGAACTGGTATAGCCTATCATGTTAAAACTGGCTAGTGACTGCATGTTGTCACTCAACAACAATTTTCAAGCACGAATTTATGCTAACTTTGCTTTGTGTCGGGCAAAATGGAGGTCATCTGGAATTTCCAAAATAATAACATTACTTTGGCCAACCTTTCAGTTACTTTCTCAGCTATTTATCTTCACGACGTACTGTCATGCGTAGGCTACACAAATTTCACCAAAGACATGCGGCCTGTGTCTGTTTCATAATTCAGTTATTTTTCACATGTACGGTACGGTACTACTATGGCAACATATGCGTATGGAACGCGAATAGAGTTTGTCGATAGGTACGACTTTTGTACATTACTAAATTATATGATATATCAGATTTTAGTTCAGCAAAAAGTACTCTAGATTTAACTTTCAGAAACGTCTCACGAAACCCCTGGGATGGACTCACGCACCCTCTGTGGGTTCATGCACCCCAGTTAGGGAACCCCTGCTGTAGAGGTTCTACATACATCGCCACCATATCCTTTAGTCCCACCCTCCCCCTGCCCACCCCTACACCCATCATCATGATGATGACAATGATATTATTGTTTGCTTTTCATCTTCCCTATTCTTTGTTTTTTTTAGGACGGTCCTTTAAACACAAAAAATAAAACTTTCGACAACCACTACTTATGATGATTATTATTTTTCTGTTGCTTTATAGGCCAATATGTTTGTTCAGATATCGCAACGGAAATCTAAGAAGAGAAGATATAAGTCACAATGGAACAAGGACGTCTAGAACAGCAGCAGCTAAAAATGGGAGCTTTTGACGATTCTACGATATTTAGTCACATTATCATAGGCGTCACAATTTCTTTGTGTTTCTGGAGCATCTTCTACAAACTAATAAATTCGCTTAATCCTTCCAAGGGATGCGAATGGAACTTTAACATCGTAGCGATGTGTTTCTCCGTGTTAATTGTCATTATGAGTTTCATATGTATCGTGTGTTTCAACCCACCACTACTTACAAACTTGGGTTAGTCAAAACTTTCAACAATAATTCGGGTTTTTTTTTTTAAATGTTCATTACATAATATTTGGCTATTATAGAAGATAGTCAGAAATAACTAGGCCATTTAAGGTCGACAAGTGTAGGGTGCAACCCCCATGCACACCCCTGCCCCGCTCACCCCCCCCCCCCCTCAACAAACAAATTGAAAATATAAGATTTGTTTCAAAGATTTCTTCAATGTAACAAAATCAACGTATGATTTTTTTTTTGTGTAAAATTGTTTACTTAAATCGGGTCGTATCTGACCAGAGTTTTCCTTCTTAAAATGTCATTGCCCAAGAAGCCTGTCGATGGAACATATATACTATCCGTACTCAATTTATCAAACATTGAACGAAATTACCCTGTAAATTATTTGCAAGTTTAAGCAAAACTCTGTACATAGAGGTACATACACTAACATAATTAAAAAAAGTAACCCAGTTAAGTCACATGTTAGCTGCTTTGGTGACGCCACTGACTCAGCTATATATAGCCACAGACAAACAGTATTAAACTCGACAGCAACTCGTTTTCAAAACAATGCAACATATTTCCACAATGAAACAAGCAATCTTGATCTGGCATGCAGTTTCCACTTTTATATTACAAACTTGTTACAACTGGTTAGACAAATTAATTTCTGTTAATTATTCAAATCCAAGTACAACATAGTTCACTGTTGACAGTTTATTTTATAAATATTAAATTATATTTAATTCCATTTCTTTTCTTTTCTGCCTTTTCCTTCTTTCTTTTGTTCAGGTCAGCCTAGCAACCCTGCAGCATTTAGGACGCTTTGTTTTACTCTCGGTTATTTTTGCTACGACACCCTTTGGTGTGTCATCCATTGGGCGGAGAAGAAAGATGTTCCGAATATTATTCATCACATTATAACAATTCTCATCCATTGTCTTGCATTGTTCAGTGGAGTTTGCGCAGAAATAGGCACGAATGTGCTTTTCGGTACGGAAATTAGTACCCCTTTACTCTTAGCTCGTTGGTTCATGCGGGAGAAAGAAATGAAAAACCATATATTATACCATATCAACGATTTTGTATTCGTTTTTTTGTTTTTAACATTTCGGTTAGGAATTGGTACATGGTATATCTGGACATTACTCACGGATCCAAAATGTCCGCCTATGACCGTGACGAAATTGTTTCTTTTAAGCATCTACTTGATCAGTTTGGGCTTTGCCGTTTCACTTTGTAGGATGGTCTATTTTAAAATAAAGAAGTTAAGCCGGCCGACTGTCGAGTACCTCCATCACGGAGATGAAAAAGTTTCGACAGCAGTAGACATCAATTTCAACTCACCACAAACTCAACTAAAACTATTGGCTAATGTGAATAGCTATAACTGTCAGGGCCGCGACTCAGTTTGATCAATTGCAAGTGTGTAATATAATAGCCATGGATGGATCCCCGACGACGTGCGCCGGTTTTTTGAAATTTAGGAGAGACAAAAGGCGGTCATGGCCCCCAGAAGCCTCGCCCACCCCCCCCTCTTCTCCCCATGTCATGTCCCACTTGACGCTGTTGAACGCCGTGACCAGTTTTTTTTTTCAATTGCCAGACTTTGCAATCAACTTATGTGAAAAGTTGTTTACAAGAGATGGTTATACGAGGACTGGTGTACCGATGTATATATAGAATAGAATCTACATCACGTGATAAAACAATCATGAATAAACATGGACCAATCATGTCACATTTTTATCATTATAATCAGCAAGGACGGACTTACAGATAAGGTACATTGTCTTGATATGGTTAGCAGAGTATGGTTCTGTAAAAATCTGAAATCCTAGTTTCATCGACTGGCGTCGCTTCTTTTCTTGTTGTAAGTTTTGTTTTGGTTTAGATAGAGAGAGAGGTTAGTGGGGGGGGGGGGGGTTGAGGGGGCTTTGGTAGAGATGAAATGTGCTTCATTTTGATATTTTGTTTCTGTGAGAACGTATAGTTGGTGTGAATGAAATATTTCAAGGGATATTGAAGTGAGGTTCGTTGGGTAGGGTGTGTTTGGGGGTGGGGGCGAGTAGTTCGAGGATGGAAACATTTCATGAACCCCAACCCAAATTTTCATCTCCTCATTAAATACAACTGGACTGCTGATTAGTAATATATATTTATAATAACATTACTGAGGGTTTATTCATAACATTATGATTATGTATCTCTTTATTTTTTAACATTCAGTCATTTCGTATTACTTTCTTAAATGCTTTCTTTTGTTCCTGGTTTTTGTATTATTTCCTCCTTTGCTTATCTATCTCTTTTTTTTTCCAAAGAAAAAAGCAATTCCCAACATATAATTCCTTAGTAAATATGTTTTTTTGAATCTCTTTGATTATTTGTGTACCTTCATGGTTATAATTTCTCAGGAATTATTGTAATATTCTTGATTTGTCTCTTCGTATTTTTTTATTTTTTTTTATATTTTATTTGTGTCTAATTTGTAAATAACGTATTTCCGTATACCTTGCAAAATATTGAAATATATAATAATGAAATATTATCCTCATTCAGGGACATTCCAAAGGTTTAATGTCGTTTTCTCATATCTTCATAATTTTAACATTACTTAAAACAAAATATACAAATCATAATTTAGTGTTTATTACGGCCCGGCAATATTCATATTCATATAATTGCACTGTTCCATCACACATTTGTAACATTATTATTAACAATCATAAGCATGCCCAACCCGACAAAAATATTCAACACAACAGTACCGAATTAGAATATTCCAAAGCTGAAAACTGGAAGAAATCATGGCTACATAGCCTAAAGGTCAAACCCATGGCCGCTACATTGTTCTCGGAGGAACTGCAGGCTGGCAACCCCAGCAAGATAATGTATGGCAGAATACCAACCAAAGAAGAGTTGTCTATATATACCTACGGCCCCAACACAGGGACGGAGGCACCAGCCCCCCCCCCCATCCCGCCACCACCCTGATATATTTTCTCCGCAGTGGTTTGTACGTGGGCGTGGTTGTAATTTCAACACTACTGCCTGTTAATTTGGTTTTTACCCTTGTAGCTTTTTGCTTCGAAGTTAATTTCATGATTGAAATGTAAATTACATTAAATAAAGATACCACATAAACCATATAGATGTAGGTAAGCCTATACCAGTCATCACTATGACGATATACCGGTCACCAGGCGGGTAGCGAGGAATTTGCCAAGGGAGGGGCGAACCTGTAGGCAAACTATCAGAGCAGTAGATTCGGCGTTGAAAACTATCTAAGCGTAGCGCCAACTCACGCGTACAAGGGAATTTTGGCTGAAAATGCCTCCCAGATCGCTGGAAATGGCACTTTCCAGGCCTTGTAAGTTGCATCTAAGTTTGAAATTAATAACGATATCATAAAAACATACAACAAAAATATGCCCAAGGGGGGGGGGAATCGATCGCCCCCTTCGCCCCCACCTCCTTGGCTACGCGCCTGCCGGTCACCGTGACGATTCAACAAGAATGAGGAACGCCGAAAGATGTTAATTAAATCAACTTATCTGACCTCCAACGATTTACCTTGATTGTTGGACTTTGTCCTCCAAATCAGATCAACTAATATCGTGATAGGAGTTCGTTAAATCTGGCACGAGATCTTCATGAACTGATGATACTGTTATATATCGTGGAGTACCTGTATATAGTCTATATGCTGACCTAACAATGGCTTTCGATCTTTATGGTATGACCCAGTTCTGTAGGATAACATGCATTAACCGCGTGTTCTTCTGTTTTATGGGCAGAACAGGGAAACTGATATACTCTGTCAGAGTATATAATTTCCCTGGCTGGCAAGGACTGGTCAAACACATGCAGACTCGAATCCATTTCGATCTTATGACCGATTTGGACCTGAATTGAACCGACCAGCCGACTGCGTGTTCTAAAATAGAAGATAATCTTTTTTTGTCAGGAATAAAGAGGTCATTACCTAATTTATCGAAAAATGGCATATTTGTTTTTATATCTGTAACAAACAAAAGTCATCTTTTTGTTTTCGTGTCGTGTTTAATAATACTTTTTGTCAGTTTTTTGGTTATTAAAAAACTGGCAAGAATTGGTGAAATGCTAGTCTACAGACCGCCGAATCCATATATTTGTCAAATATGACCAGCTCTTTTACCCGAATTGGACCAACTGAGTGACATGAAATTGTTTACAATTCTCCAAAGGTCCTTGCATGCCTGATTAGCTCTAAATGGAATATGGATCAGTTGTGTATGATATGAACCGTTCTCATAGTGTTTGTCATCTGTTATAACGGTATGTTATTTACAACAGCTTTGAAAATAATTTCTAATTCCGATCGTTTGAAGCAAAAACCAAAAATTCATAATTATAAGAGCAAATGCAAGTTTTGTTATTTACAAAGGGAAACTCGAGTTTTTGTTTTGAAAACATGGAAGTATAACACGGCAGATTCGAATTCATGTTCGTTCCGACACGATGGTGGACTGACCAAAAGCGATCCGCACCGCCACTGACCCGCCATATCTGATGGTTTTGTTTGATCCTGCCTAAGATATTATAACGACATTCTCGTCAGCGAAAAGGTCGGGGGATCTCTCAGTGTATTACGACGGATCCAATCTCCCCTGGGATATATTTCACAGAGGTAACGAAAACATTTAATTCAGTCTCATGGTGTATTCACTTTTAGTAAACAAGCCATTTAGTTGTTCAATTGATATGTGTTTTTACTCCTCGATTTCTTCTTTCTTATCTCAAACTTCGTAACAACTTTCAGAGAGTATACGTGCCTACTTAAATCGCCTATACTGCTCTTTACTAGGTTTTCGTTATGTAAGCTCCAACACTAAAAGTGTAAAACCGGTCCCACTCTGGCCCTACCGTGCAAGGTCGCTGGAAGCCGATTATGGGCGGCACCCCCCCCCCCCCCAACCTCAACCCGAGGTTGACGAAAACTGGTCTGAAAAACATAGATATGTGTATATGTCTAGCGAAACGGTATATACACATTGGGATACGGTTATTTCTGGAGAAACAAATGAGAAATACTATCACTAAATGTATCTCTCTTTTCATAGAATTTCCGGGAACCTTTATTACAGGGATTAAATGTAAACCGTCACGTACAGCCATGTCTCTGTAAGACCTCCATTCTCGGAAGAGTATAAACTTTATTGAATGAAATGAAACACATTCAAACTCGATAGAAGATTCTGCAAGCTATATAGCCTAAACTCCTAATATCACTCGTTTGGTGTAATCTTGAGCTGGAGAGTAAAGTCTACCAGAATCGATAAGATAAAATTTCAGGGGGTAAAAAAACGTTGTGTATGTCAATACTATAGGATCGGACGATAACATGTGTTTTTTTGTTGTTGTTTTTTTTTTGGGGGGGGGGGGGGGGTTTGCTCTTTTTTTCAAGTAAGTTGAATACGTGCATATATACATAGTCTTAACGCAGTGATATTGTCGTAGTTTAACAAGTGTACAATTTGACTATTGACTTTAACAGTAAATCAACAAGATGACATTGTCCCTAATGTTTTGCTTATGTTTGGACAGGTAATCTATATACTATTATAGCTACCATGTTCACAATTTCCCATATGTATAGGCATCATGACCTTCCAGATTTAGCGCTAATTTTAAACAGGGGTCGACCTCAGTGACAGCGTCTTTGTTTTAAACCAGTCGTGTGCCGTTGAGAAACTATAGAGCTCCGCCGGAGAGTGATAGTAGGCCTACCAGAAGTGATAATCATTTTTATTTTAAATTTGCAACAAGCAGTGGCGGGTCCAGGATTTCTCGGAAGATGGGCCCGTTGTAAATTTTTCTAATATGGACCTTGTTTAGAGCAAATTTGCTGCTATATTTAGCGCATACAAAATGTCAGTACCACACATTCCCTTAATTCCCTTAATCCGGTCCAGCCTAGTAATGGTCTTATTAGCCAGTAACATTCTTCTTTAGGTGTGGAGGATGTGGGGGGGGGGTTAAAAAATGTACATAATTATGAAGGGCGTGGATGTGGGTTGGCCTGTTGACCGATGAGTTAATGTTGATTCGTCGATTGATGAGTTCCGCACATTGGCATACAAATGGATCTAACAATATCCTTTTGTATTTGAATTGATTTTGTTAATTGTTGATGTTTTTGTTAAGTTTTTTTTTGGGGGGGGGAGGCTTCGATTTACTTAGAAATGATTCTTATATACAATAAGCTTACATTAAAGCGTTTCGATATCGCCTATAATAAACTTGATTTTACCTTCTTGAACCCTGTTTCAGATATCGCAAATACGACTCCCCCAAAATATAAAATGGTACAGGTGAAAACTGGCGATTTGGACAATTCACTGATATTAAGTTACGTCATCATTGGCGTCGTAGCTTCCTTTTGTTTCTGGAGCGCCTTCTACAAATTAATAAATTCACTTAATCCTTCGAAGAGATGCGAATGGAACTTTAACATCGTAGCGATGTGCTTCTCCGTGTTGATATTAATTATGAGTTTTATATGCATCGTGTGTTTCAACCCACCGATACTAACACACTTAGGTAAGTCAAAGATTTTAAGAACTGAATATTCAAATTTTTGTTCCATGACGAAAAACCTTGCATTGGATGAGAACTTCAAAGAATTTTGTAACAATTGTTAGCCAATGATTTGATTTGATTTTTTTTCCCTTTTTCCTTTTTTCTTTTCTTTTGATCTTATTCTTCGTTTTTCTTTTCTCAAGCAATGTTAGTCTTTATTCGCTGGTAGAGCCAACTTTCAGTTCAATGAAATTAAGACGAAAATCTCGGAACTTTCATATTTCCTTTTTTTACATGTTGGGCATATTCTGTAGTCTTGAAAAGTCTGGGTGGCGAAATATTTGATTATTAACTCCAAATTCTAAAATTCATTAGTATACTAGCTCATTAATCTTTATTAATAAGGAGGGTGTCTTAAATTGATTAATTTACAACCTTATTTTGTGTAACAGGGGGAGGGGAGAGGAGGGGGAGGGGAGAGGAGTGGGAGTGGAGGGAAGGGGGAGTGGAGGGAAGGGGGAGGGGGAGGGAAGGGGGAGGGAAGGGGGAGGGAAGGGGAGGGAAGGGGGAGGGGAGGGAAGGGGGAGGTGGGGAGAAGAAGGGGATGCGCACGTCGCGTAATATGATCGATACGGCAATGTAACATCAGTCTGTGAGTAGACAAGTTTCTATGTTCTCTCAAACAGAACAAAATGTTCGTAGTTTTTGTCATTTTATTTCACAGTATTCATATTATTCACATTATTTATATTATTCATAACATATGTTTACTCAATTTATTTGTTTACATTTCCAGGTCAGCCTAGCAACCCTGCAGCTTTTGTGACAATCTGTTTTTCTCTCGGTTATTTTTGCTACGACACCCTTTGGTGTGTCATCCATTGGGCGGAGAAGAAAGATGTTCTGAATATTATTCATCACATTATAACAATTATAATCCATTGTCTCGCATTGCTCAGTGGAGTTTGCGCAGAAATAGGCACGAATGTGCTCTTCGGTACGGAGATCAGTACCCCTCTGTTATTAATACGTTGGTTCATGCGTGAAAAAGAAATGAAAAATCATATCTTATACCATATAAACGATTTTGTGTTGGTGGCAATATTTTTAACATTTCGTTTATTAATTGGTACCTGGTACATCTGGACATTACTAACGGATCCAAGTTGTCCTTTGCTCGTGGCTAAAGTATTTCTGTTTGGGCTCTATTTAGTAAGCTTAGGTTTCTCAATAACAATGATTAGAATGCTTTACTTTAAAATTACGAAATTAACTCAACCTGCTGATGATCGCTACCAAGGTGGCGAAAGAGATCCGAAAATCCGAAAAGCACCAATATGATTCGATGCTACGGACGTTAATACGAATCGAGGTGATAATCTCTGTAGTGTATCTGTTTTTACCTCCATGGTTATATCTAATATGACAAGTTGTGTGAAGAAGCCGTCACAGCTTTATGACCGTTTCCTTTTGACATTTCTAGAAGAGCGCCATTTCCAGTGCCAGGATCAATGGAAGACTTCCGGACGAAAATGAATACGTTGATGCAGTGGCATCTCCAAGAGGTTAGATGGCAGGAGACCATACCCCCCCCCACTCCCCCCATCAATGAGTGACCCTTCTATCCATTAAAAAAGTTTACCCGCATCCTCCCCCCCCTTCCCACCCATTTGCAAATGTCTGGGACCGTCACTGCATTGATATGTTAAAGAGTAAAGACCAATTTCAATATATACAATAGTTCAAATTATATTTTTCTTCACTTTTTCGCTTTTAGCTTTGATGACTTATGTATTGTTACATCAGAGGCTCAGCAATCAAAGTGGCTGTTTCTGATGTAGGGTATTATCATCATACGACCGGGCTAAATCACACCTGTACTGTAGGTTTGTTGGGTTTTTGTTTTGTTGTTTAGTCTTGTCTGTCAGTATTTGGTAGAATACTCTAGGCAATGCAGTAGCAATGGCGTGTACTATACAAATACAGCTAATGTTGAGAATTAGTCATACTAAGTTAATTAAAGAGTTATGCATTATATATAGAAGTATACGCTAAGATAACTTTACGTGTATTTTTCATATCACCTGACCCTCTAACTATTAATTACTTTTAATGTCAAACCGCACAACTTTTTTTTTTCTTTTTTTTTTTTGGTGGGGGGGGGGGGGTTCCTTATAACTGTTGTATTACAATTATTAAATTAAAGTTTTATTAAGGAGAGACACAATATTTAAATATATGATTTGCAAATGATAATTTCAAATTCATTCACACGCTGAAATTGGCGAGTCGCATTGTCCGAGGTGACGGGGTGCGGATGGGCGCAACCGCGTGGACGTTGAAAAGGAAAGGAAACTGGTGCACCTCATATCATTTATTGACATTGCATATTGTTATCAAGAATTGTGCTTCTGAAGGATTCACCACCGCCTCCCCCCCCCCCCACCACCACCACACCCACCCTCTTCATGTACCTTTCTTCCTTACCATTCACGCCCCCCCCTTCCTCCTACCACTAATACACCTCCACTCGTTTGAGGTCATACCCGCCTAATTAATTCGGCGCGCCATGGACTTGAAGAAAGGGTCGTTATTCTGTATACAAGCTTAGTAAATAAGACTGTTTTACCACCACAGATATAAGCAATTAATATACATATTTAAACGAAACGTCAATCACACAGCTTCAACATTCTGTCATAGAAATGATAGTTATCGGGAACTTATATACCATAGCGTTGCTGATCATTTCAACCGATAATTTCAGGATTTTTTCCTAAAATTGGCAGTCTGTAATTTGTTTAAAGGGAAATTGGACAAAGCTTACCAAGGTTACATATGGGTCCGTTGAGGGATGAACAGGGCAATATATCTTCCAGGAACATTGGGTATTTTGAACAGCAACTCCTTGAACATATACCGATATATGTATTATATAGAAGTGGCATTCACACGAAACACAGATTTCAAACATTATCATAATAGGGCTTACAGGGGGCACATACAGAGGGAGCGCTGTCACAGCCCCATATCCCCTCCTCCCCCGCCCGGGCCCCCAAACAAAAATCACAAAAACGATTTCCATGCAAAAGGCGTCAATTTCAACGTGATTGAAAGTCATAATACCATTAATACAAGAGTGTGGTCTTTTGATGAAAGCAAAACTTGGAAAGGTTGGTGGTAAATATGTCAATCCGCAAGCTAGATAAGAAGTTGATTTACTTTTATTTTGCTCTTGTTTTTTTACTTTCTGGTATCACAACCTTACAGGGAGCAACCCAAAATAATCTTCACATCAGTGACGTCACTCACCATTGAACATTTGTCGGACTACCCCGATCCCTCACCCCCACCCGATCTCACACCTGTGTCGGGGTATCCTGCTTTTACTGAACCGTACGTCGCGTTAAGAACACGTAGTTGTAGGTATTTACTATAACGGGAAATGACCTGCAAAAATAATATAGAACAAATATCACACCTTTACTAACTGAAACGTTCAAATACTACATTAAAGTAGTGGAACAGCCAATAAGTTGAAAGCACATAGAGCAAGGACCGACTCAAGATTCATACCAACAAAGAGGTGTGTTACTGGGTTCGTTGAACCCGGCTCCCATGTAGATGGTCTGAGGCTCACCAATCCCCTCCCCCCCCCCCTCCTCGGCAAAACTTTTGACTATAATTAGGTCTACACGCCAGGTTATGCTAATAAATACTTTTAATTGTTTGATATGGGATTGAAATTAAGGAAGAGTGCGCACAGCCGCCGTCCCAACCCTCAACCCCCCGTCACCCCTCCCCTGGATCCTCGCCTCTACAGGAGCATATAATTGTTGTTCTGATGTTACATGAATTGGAAATGAGAATCACCCCTTTTTCCAGGTAAAGTTTTAATAACTCACGATGTAACTTTAATAGTATATTACGAGACGTATTCGCTACTGGTTTAGGTCGACCACCTTGCCTATAGAGGTCGTTTATACCTAATTTGCCTAGGATGGAAAAAAATATATATATTTATGAGCAGCTGGTACTCTCGTCGACATATATGTACCCGCCTGGCAAAGATTCCATTAAATTCTGATAAATTAAAGGAGCATTTCGTATTAATTTGATAAATGTTCGATATTAGAGCGACACTAAACGTATACGTACGATATATGGTGAGTCAACTTCAATGGCAACTTTATCTATGGAAAATGAAAGGGAAAAAGTAAAAGAAGAAAAAGCCAACTTTTCTTTTCTTTTTAGGAATGCAATGTGAAGACTAGGAACATTAAATGTTTATGTATGAATAGTGATCAAATTCCGGATACTTGAAAAAAAATTATGAAAACTTTCGTTGACGTACGTTATAGAAAAAAAGGTTCATTCACGCAAAATTATTATGAAGTCCTGTAATTTGGTTGAACCATACGTATATCGGAATGCTGAATGTCTTTCCTTTTGGTATGTTATAGATTCTCGACTTCTGACCAGATCCTTCGAAAGCCTTGTCGACGCCGTACAATTATATATTACTGGGCTCCCATTTGCATTTTCCTGAAGTTTAAACTTCGTAATAATTATTACGAAAGCGAGAATGAACTATTCTTTATTCCAGTTTCATCGTTCCCCATTCCCCTTCATACTTCTCGAGCCCTTTAATACTTTCTAAGGTTCCTTAATTGACCCTGAGTCCGGAGGTTATACCCCCCTCCCCTATCTCGTTAGGCCTATAATGAGGTATTTGTTGACGCTTGTAAAGAAAGCCTGCTCCGTTCTCCCTCCCCTCTCCCCCGCTCCTACTTTCCTTCCCATCATATCTCTCCCTTCCCTTCCCTTTCCCTCCCGTCTCCATCCATCCACCCGCCCCTCCCCTCCTCTCCCCGTGCAACGAAACCTTTGCCTCGCTATCACTGAATGCCTTCTGTTGGTTGATCACCATCATTGAACCTACTGATTTCTGCAGGTTTCTATGGTAACGCGAAACTGATTTTCAACATAGCCTAGCCTTATCTATATGTGAATTGGGAAACTTTATAGCCTAAAGCAGATCCTTTAATAATTCGAATCTTACACATCAACTTGACAGGCTGCTCCAGCATGCGGCCTCTGCACAAAGTATTACAAACAATTCCCCAGTGAGCCTGATAACTTGACCTCACAGAAGAGTTCAAATTCGTTGTTATGGTAACGTTTACCGCAGTTCGGTTTCGGATGTTTGGGGATATAGGATTCGTTGTTGAGCGCATGCATGAGGTGTTACCCTCTGTATATGCAGATAGTTCAGTGATGTGTTTACCTTATACCCGGCATGGTACTGTGACGTATGTAGCAGCAGTTGTATAAACGCACATCAGACACATAGAAGATTAGATTGCAGTTAAAATACAGAGGTCGATATCTTAAAATGAATGTATAGGAACAGAGATAGATTGATAGAAAGAGCTACCATTGCGGTAATATTCTGCCTAGGGTTTACACGTGATATAATCGTGTGACTTTTCTTAGTCTTTTGGTCGTCTCTGATTTTCTGGTTTGGTTTTCTTCCTCGTGAAGTACTACCCACAACTGAAGCTGGTTATACCTATACCCTCTGTTCGGACATTGTGTGAGGAACTGTGGTAAGTCATCGTTTTATTCTGGCAGTTATTGTAATTACCTCTTCAGAATGGTTTTTCAGTTTCTATTGTTACGTCACTAGCCATGTATACTGATGGTCTCGCACCACAATTCATTGTTCCATTGACTTACACACTAAACACGTCACTTTCAAGATCTGCCAAAGCATAGATAGAAATTTTCAACTGGCATATCCTACCCACCACATGATAGCTGAGATCTTGGCCTATCATGGCACATATCATGACCGTTTAGATTTTGAGCTAGATGAGGAGCAAGTTTAGCATACTGAACCCCCACCCTTCCATCTGCTCGCTCGGAGTAATATCAACATTTAACCAAAGATTTTCTAAAATGGTTTAAATCACCTGCGATCCTCCCTATTTTCACATCATCTGTACTTTGAATTATGCTCTTTCATAAAAGGCAGAACAAACAATGACAGTAACTGATAACATGCTTAAACAAGTATTCCTTAGGTACTTTTACCTCATTTCTCTTTTCGCTTTCGAGCGGATGAACACTACTCTAATTGTGGTGCGGTATCTGATCCGTAGCAACCATTGCTTTGTCGGGATAACGACCACGGTGTATAGGCTAATTGCGTTTGTCCTTTAACATTTTTGGGCACCCCCTCCAACCCTTCCCGGCCCATCCTCAACTTTGAAAGTTCGTATACCCTCGCTGTACATTCATTGACTTGTATATCAGGATAGAACCTCGACTCGGGTGTTTCGCAATACTCGAACCTTTAACTAGGCATAGACAATAATTGTGCAGAAGGATTTAGGCAAAGAAAATCCTGCAGTTTATAAAATAATCTACTGTTCTTTGAACTTCTTTCGGATCTAAACAGGAGAACAGAAAAGTGGAAGCTTATTTTTAATATTAAGAATGGAATTAAGGGGCATATCTTGTAACACAACCTTTATATTGAGATAAATTGATGATTTCAAATTTCTTATTCACACCTTTATTTATTCTTCATCAATATTCAACAAAGTTCTTTTTTTTTTGGTAAGTTTTTTTTTCGTGCATAAATTATTTGTACATTTAAAAAAAAAAAGGCTTCGGAATTTTTTGTTTTGTCATGTTTTCCATGGTGACATAACTAATATGCATGTTGCCAGATGCATTTTTCAACAAAAAAAATCCTCAAATCTTCAGGATATGAAATGCTATTCTTGTAGTTTGAGATGCAACATGTGTCCCGTAAAATTGGTTAAAATAATGAACTTCAGCCACCCAGGATTATATTCCTTGAAAATTGATTCTGATTTTTTGCTTTGTTGTACGTGTCATTCTGTTTTCGATTCCTAGGACGCACGGTTTGAAGTGTCAACTACAAGAATGAATCAACTGACATCATATCTCCTGCCACTGGCGGTAACCATAGTTTTATTAACGTTACAATGGACTATTGTTGCTCCAGCCATCGTCTGCTCTAAAGGATGTACCTGTCAGCTGAACAACGTCGATTGCAAATACCTGTCGTTGATAAGAGTGCCGGACGATATTCCGAGAAATACCGAAACGTTGGATCTCTCAAATAACAAAATTTCTTCAATCGGTAATTCCTCCTTTGGTAATCTCACCAACCTCTTGACGCTTGATCTCGGAGAAAACGCGATCAAAGTGATAGAACCAGCTGCGTTCTATCAGTTGTCCTCACTTGATACGTTGGTTCTGTCGGAAAACGATATCGACGAACTAAACGCTCTGCATTTTTACCATTTGGGCAGCCTGACCAAATTATGGATTATGGAAAATCCGAATCTGAATATAGATATCAACGCTTTTCAGAATCTTCGATCGATCACAGAAATAATAGCCGATGGAAATCTGATCACCGACAATTACGATTTCTCGGATTTAGTGTACTTGGAGGTATTACAGTTATCAAAGTGTAAAGTTCGAAAATTTCATTCGGATAATTTTCGACGTTTGACGAATCTGAAGAAATTGAATTTATCCGGAAACGAACTGACCGAATTCCCAGTCGATATTTTAGATGACAAGGAAGCACTGGAAGAGTTAAATTTGGCTGGTAACATGATCACAAACCTCCAAAGGTATGATTTCAGTAATAATCCAAATCTCATCCATCTTGATGTCTCGCAAAATGACATTGAATCGCTGGAAGGTGTTAAGTTTGAAAACCTGAGCGCCTTAAATCTTCTTGACCTTAGTTATAATAAGATACAAGTTTTGCCGGTAGATCTTTTGAAAAATTTCTCACCGTTGTTGTTTCTCAGAGTGAAAATGCCCGGAAATCCAATTGCTTGCGACTGTCATCTGAAATGGCTTAGTGAACTTCCAGATCAAATCACGTTCGACGCTCGATGCGAAACTCCTTTCGTCTTGAAGAATTATGACGTCATGAATCTTTCGCCCGATAGTCTGCGCTGCGCGCCCTCCGAGAAGAAAGGAGCCGCTCTTTTTAGAGTGGTGACTTATGGAGAGTCTGTAACCTTATCATGCCCGGTAACCGGAGATCCGTTCCCTGATGTCACGTGGCTGTACCACAACCAATCAACGGCCTTGAATATACCAGTCGCGTCGTCGTCTGTTCGTCCGAGTATCGAAGGAAATAAATTGTTCTTTAATCTCGTGACCTTTGACATGGCGGGTTTATACATATGTAATGCAACTAATGACCTGGGGTCAGTGAAGGTCGCTGTGGGGTTGAGTGTTGTCCCGGTAGTGGCGGCAGATCGGATAACAATGTGTTCTTGTCAAAAGCCAATCTTTCTCTTCGTTATTCTATCTGTTGCAGTTATGGTTAGCGTCGGTGTTAGCTTTGCATTTTATCGGAAATTTATCAGAGCGGCACGAACGCAGAGAAACATGAATTATACAACACTTCGGGAAACGGAGGGCGAAGCTCTGTAATGGATTCATCATTCATTAAAGAGCTGCAGTATCATGCTTGCAAAAAAAAAAGTTTCTTTGAAAGTTGCACGAAGACATTCAAGTTAGGTGAATTATTAAACTGCTGCATACGAGGATACAGACGACACCAATGAGGCTGAGCGTGGTGCTGTGATTTCAATACCAGTGAACATTTGTCTGATACCTATATACCGCACCGCCCCCCCCCCCCCGCCATACCATGCATCCATCTCATCCCTGCGTCAGGGTATTGACCTATAGGATACCGGTGATAAGCTTTTTTCGTCCCAAACAGTGGTTGGGTTTCAGAATGGTGCCCAAATTTAACATACCGTAGTTTAGCAGGCTGAAGCAACTTGACTCAAGTTTTCATGTATTTCCAGTTTTCAATTTTCAGTATAGTTTCATGCTAACTCTGGTCCTGTATCTAATCACAATCACGGAGAAGTGTTAAACTAACCCATTTCATTTCAGTAATGCTATGCAGCTGTCACCCTTGTCAATATAATGTTCGTTGAATGTTTATGATGACATGACCGTTCTTTTACTATTTAGCACAATGACACAACCACGGGGGGGGGGGGGGGAGGGGGCTGAGAAGGCTCCCCCCGCATTGACAGACGGAATTAATACAAAAAAATCAGTAAATCAGTAAATAAATAACATACATAATTAAAATACATAAATACCATGATCATGCAGTACAACCTAATTGGTCGAAAAAAATGAAGAATCTGTTTTGTCAAAAGTTGCAAAATATAGCACCAGTCTCTTTATGTTTATCTAAGCATCTTCAATTGCAGCAAAATTTCTTAAGGACTTTCCTTATAGACCACCCCCCCCCCCCAGACGTATTTCGTTACCAATTTGTCAGATTAGGCAGAAAGTCTAATTAATTATCAATGTCCAACGGCCGGTAACATTTCCAAGTCAAATTTTTGCCGGCCGAATTCCGGGGTACGTTGAATGTTTTCCCAACAACCAAACTAACTCAGTAGGCTACACTAAGTGCCTCGAACATCCGTACTTTGCTTTCAGTTTTCAAACTTGCAAAAACAATTCTTCATTCTATTTATTTATTCTTCTCTCTTGTTACGACTTTGTGAACAAAAACAGTATTCCAACAGTCTCTCTTGCCTAGGTATGCTTAGCTTAAACAAATCAACAAAAATTGTTATTTTAATTTCTTGATATTTTGTCATATGTTCCAAGTGGTAAGGAAAGCTCTGCAATTGTCATAGCATAAACGTGTTATTGTGTGTGTGTGTGTCAACCACTTTCCCATATTATTCATTTGTCGTTTAGTCTAGGTATTGTTCCAAATAATGTATTGTTCGCGTTGTGTGAATTTTTAAGCAGGTGGATCCTATAAGTTTAGAGAACGATGGACCTATTTCCATGATACCAAGTATCTCTAAACTTTACGACAGAGTATAGCCATTGATAGGCTTGATAATTTCTTAAACAATAACAATATATATTATATCATTATTAATGTAGTCTCTTACCGGGTCGTTCACCCCGATGGCACATGCACTCATACGTTTACTATAATCAGATCATTGCAGGTTTCTAAAAAGGGGGAGTTTGTTTCTGGTACATTTCTTGACCTGTTTAATGCATTTATACCCGGCTTGATCATAGCATACTAATCCAATATTTATCTCGTTACGGTATGCGTGGCTCTCCATGGAAATGGTTCACAAGTTATCTGAACATGTACTCAATTTGTCTTACTCAATAATGCAAACTCTGATCCCTCTCCCATATCTTGTGGGCCCCACAAGGTTCCATCTTTGGACCACAGTTATGCTAGCACTAAGTCGATGATACAACCTTTATGTTCTTTTCCTGATCAACATTCCGTCATTAGTACAGTTGAAGCAGATCTAAATAAGATTTATCTGTGGTTTTCTGTTAACTTAGCTAGGCTAGCTCTAAATATATATTTTTTTTTTAAAAGCGAAGTTCGTTCTTTCCTATCTAATAAATAAATCCATCGATCCTTCCATTCAATACATTGCTGTTTGTAACACAAAAATCCCTCTCTCAAATAGGCCTAACTCAAAGTTTCAACATTAAATAATACAAAACTGTTAGCAACCTGCTTATCCAATAAAGAGCCTTGTCTATACTAGTCCTCTTACATCTTTCTCTTTTGTATTCACCCTGCTCATTAACCTGATTTATTCTGTGTGTGTGTGTGTGTGTTGGTCCCTTCTGGTTACTATAACTTGTCATTCAGCCTCTGCAGAAGATCCTGCTAGGACCGAAACGTCAGGCCCTCTTACTTTTACAAACTTTACGTTTCGATACAACTTGATCGTCTTAACCTTTTTCACCACATTTTTACTTATACCGGATTAACAGTCTGTAATTCCATACCTGATAATTTTAAAACTCCCTTCTAGCAAATCCACCTTCAAGAATATGATATAACGTTACTTAATTAGTCAATATGCTCGCGATTAATGTTTTCATGTAATGTACACACATTTTGTGTATTTGTTCATCTATTCTTCTTGTTTTGTTTTGATAATGATACTTTACGTCATTCTTTTATCTAATGGAGGGCCTATACGTTTACAAGTTTTGTATAGCTTTCTGAGGGCTCCTCTTAAGCTCGTTCACTTTGTTATTTTGTATTTGATTACAATGTTGTTACAACAAAACGAGTTTAAATAAATGTTACGTATATCGAAATATATCTCATATGTTTATAGAATATATATGTGATCGACATTGATTAAAATTATATCAATGAATATGGAATCAACCAATCACGTAATTGAGATGCGGGTTGGAAGAGCTAAAGTAAACTCGACGCCTGTAGACTGTGATTTCTAAATGACTGTTATTTTAGAATTGTAATATTCCACCAAAAATGTGCCCAATGACGATCGTCATTATTTCAAATAACACTTTCTCTCAATAAGTGACTTTTTTTTGTGATTCATAATGTTACAGAACTCTTGTGACAATGTATAGTTTGGTTACTTTACCTGCAATTGCAAGAATGTGATGAACACAGTACGTAATGCCTCATACTGACGCAAAAGTTGAAAAGACTTCTCATCTATTTTTGGCTAAGATCATGTGTAGCATTATGTTCCCCTTCAAGGGGGGGGGGGATCATGATACACACCTAACGATGATCTCATGTGTCGGTGTACCGGGACTGAGGTTGAGAGCGTGATGTCCAATTGTCTAAGTCGTCGGACTCGTGATCCAAGGATTGCTGGTTCGATTCATGCCTATAGTTCATTACGTTGTGTCATTGGGCAAGATGCTTTATCTCACTTGTCTCTCTCCACCCTGGGGATAAATGTGTACCTGTGAGGTAACTTGTCATTGGGCGCAGTATATAACTGCTGCCGACTCCGGGAGAGATTGTCTCTGGGACAGAAGAACATTGACCAGGGGTAATACAACGTCTGTAAAGCGCTTTGAGACCTATCGCTGGTGTAAAGCGCTATGTAAAAATCCAATATCAATATCAGATGGTTCGTATATACCCATGCATGTTCTATCCTGTATGTACATTGCCATTCGCATGCATGGGGAATATGGAGTTTATGAGAATGCTGAGTGTATGTAAGATAACGGGAAATGGATCAAGAAAGCTTCAAAATAGTTACAAGAAATACATTTTTTGAAAGACTAAAGTTTTCTCGTATTATCTGTTATTACCATCTATTGGTTCCTGTATTGTTCTTTCACAGTGTATTCCAGTGTATCCATCGTCGCACATAAGTATAGAACAAACAATGTGGGTTATCTAATAAAAAATAAAATTCGATCAAAATTATGAAAATGAACTCCTCCCATTACTTATACTTCCTGTGAAATAGTTCCACGGCATCTCCGACTGATAAAGAGGTCGGAATTGAAGGAAACAGATGACATTTTGAGATCATTCGAAACATTCAAAGTACCGTATAGGATAAAGACCGACAAAAATAGTTATTTCAAATGACCCCCTTTTGGCCACTGGAGCATCTACATAACTGCTACGTAAAATCAAACTGATGATATGTTTCCAAGCTTGATTCTACTGCCACGTATGGCTGACGAAAGTTCCAGAGGGACCGAAAAATCCAATATAATTTCTAAAACAATACTCTGGACATACAATCAGCGTCCATAGCCTAGTGGTTAGGGTGTCCGCATATAAAGCGGGAGGCCCGGGTTCGAATCCCGGTGGAGGCTGGAAGTTTGTTCACTGTTCTTGATTTTCCAACTCATTACGATTTCAATTATCTCTCTCTCCACCCACCTCTCTCTCCACCCCCCCCCCTCTCTCTCTCTCTCTCTCTATATATATATATATATATATATTCATTTGCCATTGTCTTTTACCTCCATTTCATTAACATAAAGTCTGTTCAAGGTATCTCAGGCTTTCGAGATCCGGCTTTAGGAATCACAAATGATTTCGAGTTATTTACCATCATGTTTGATCTCTAGAGTAAGGCAAATATGTCACCAAAACAGAACTAGCATTGTTCGATACAGGTGACTAGCGCCTACAGTGGAATTACGACCTTCCTTACCGGTTTCGAACCTCTGGACATACAATCAGCGTCCATAGCCTATAGTGCATGGTTAGGGTGTTTCTTTGAATAGGATACGTTATGTTCCTATGAAAGAGTAAAAAAATAATTAATTTAGATAGCATCCGTACGAATCAATACATAAAACAAAGCAAAAAAACACTTAAACAATTGTTTATGCTGTAGGCCCTATGTTCTATTCGTGCGAAATAGAAAGAAGTGGTATATTTAGCGTGCGTTCGTACCACCTTAAACTAATACAACGATGAACATGCTTAATTTATTGCTTAATTTCGTACAAAATAGTTTAAACTATTTCTGTTTCTCGCATTCGTACGAAGCCACCATTAACACGAAGAAAAACGTCACCATGACCATGCTTTTTTGTATAGTGAACGTTATTTTCGTACGAAGGAGTTTAATTTAATTGAGCTAGCATCCGTATGAAGCTACAAAGAAAAGACCGGCCCATTTCAACATTTGTTTGTGCTGTATATCCAATATTCGTACGAAAATAGCAAAAAATGACATAGGCCCATATTAGTATCAATATACAGGGGCGTATCCAGGATTTTCTAACCCGGGGGGCGCGAAATACTATCTAAGCGGAGCGCCACCATCGGTTGGCGCGGAGCGTACAAGAAAATTTCTGGTTTTGATAACCCCCAGATCACCGGAAATGGCACTTCTCGGGCTTGAAAATGACGAACCAGATGTACACTTTTGCCTGAGAACCAAGTATTTCCCAATAGTTTTTTCCATCCATAACCTTTTTGAAGACTGTCACCAGTCACACATCATGTTCGACCTCATTGCATGTTCTGTGGATCATTCATTGCTTTTGTAAGTGATTCTACGTCACGGCCCACAATATCCGAAAGCCCCACTTTTCAAGGTTTTAAGCCCATTATTTGTTCAGAATTTGAAAATTCACATTTCTCGTGAATAAGCTTCTAAGCTTGGCCGACTAATTCGCCATTACTACTGTAAAAGAGAGTTTTGACATAATTGGACCTGTATGCTCTACTTTCTGGCGAGTATGAACTACCGTATTATTTCTCTGTCATTAGCGAGCCATAGCGAAGGAACGTTGGTTGTGAAAATCGCAAATTTCAATTCTGTCAATGGAGTCACTTAAACAGCTCACTAGACTGCTGTAGATTGAGCGTTTTGTGCCTTATCAGAGGGGGAAAGGTTGGTCTTTAACGTCAACAGTACTGTAAAAATAAAAAAGCTACCTTTTTGCATCACTTTAACTTTGAAAGTCACACACATACATGTATATGACTCGTTTATATTCATATTCTGATATGGTGTAAGTGTAACGTAGTAAAAATTTGCACAGAACGTAGTACGCACGTACTGAACTAATTTGTAGTAATAGTAACAATGACGTGCGACCACTAATGAACTTGGTTCCAGTAATGTACATTAGATAGCCCTTGAACCATTGATTTGCTCACAGTTAAATGTAAGAATATGTAGCGTAGCAACAATAGAAAATCTTTCCCCTTACCCAACTTGGTCCCTAAGATATGCCTACACAAAGTTACTACTTTATTACTGGTTAGGCCTATAGTCTAGCCTAATGCCTAAGCTTGGCCTAGGCTAACTACAGTATGAGTAGGCCTAAATAGGACTGCCATTACGGGAACTTAGACTAAAGCCACAGCCTAGCCAAATTGGAGCTTTAGTTTAGATACCCAAGGATCAGCAAGCCTTACAGTAGCCTATGTGAGACCCTATTCGTGTTAGATCGTGGATGAACTCCGGCTTATTTCAATCCTTAGCTTTTCAATAAGTTTTTAGAGTATAATGAAGCAGGGGTGTTGATTCGCTCACATTCCTGCTCCCGGGACCGCCATTTAATGTCCCCATCCGATGGACGGGAGTGTATGCCCCAGCATCTGACCACTTTCTCAAATACTGAGGTAGGCAAAGGCACCCCATTCGACATCACTGCAGTACAGACATGACGAACAAAGTTGTTTCGAAACCAAGTGAAGCACAAACAAACCCCCATTCCCAAGTTCACAAACCAGAAATAACAAATTCACAGAAGACTCAGACATCACCACTGCACTATGCCATGTGTACAGCTTACGCAAAACCTAAGTTACAGGTTACAATAGAGTAAGTCTTGTCTATATGAAAGAGTTTTGCATAGCCTAGATGTCAGCAGAGGACGTGTGTAGTTTGGGGACAAATTCATAGATACTGTAGGCCTTACAGATATTGTTGTGCATGCCTACTGTCAGGAGTTTTATGGCAAGGAATTCTTCATTCCATGAGTAACCTACGGTATGTCTCAATAGGCCTAGTAATAAATCTGATTTGGGTCTTGTGGTTCCCATGTTGCTCACACTAGTAACTTTTTTTTCTTTAGATAATGTAAGTGAGTAAAATAACATAAATGTGTCGGAAACCATTCATGAAGACTGCTTTGAAAATAAATCAGCAGCCATTGAAACTGAGAAAACATTATATTTTATGAAAATTCTAAAGATTTGCAAAGCATATGTTCAAAGCAAAGTTCGGCTCCAAGTTTGGCTACAACATACTGTCATGTGCATTGCAAATTATACTTTCAGTTTAATGTCACAATGTTTCATGTCACAGAGTATTCGTCAAGACGGAAGAGTTAGACATATGGAGGAAGACAAGGACACCTCTGAGGACACAAGTCCAGAGAAAAAGGTTAGATTGACAGAAGAAGATGACTCTGATTCAATCAGGTAAGCATGTATGCAGATGTGACAAGAGGTGTGATGGGGAGGGGGTGAGAGTGGGGGTGGAGCTACTGCTCCAGGGTCATGTAGGGGCCCTAGGATAATATGGGATGAAGAATTTTCTTATTATAGTTTATGAAATATGAAGAGTGCAAAAAGGGGATCTGTGAGATAATTGATGATTTGGAGGGTGGATGAATGAGATTGACTTGACTCTTAAACATGTGTCATCTTGATGTGAAGGGCAATATTTAAGGGGGCAGCTGTTGCATTTCATGACGTAACATCCCTTGCCATGCAAAACTATGGGTAATGTTACAAGTATCATCACAACACATGTAAAGCTGTTAAATCTCTCAAGAAAAACCGCAGCACTTGACCACAGGTCTGTGAATCTTTCATAGCAAGCTTATCCCACCCTAGGCCTTTTTCTTCCTATAACATGCAACAGATATTAGTTTTGTTACTATTAAATAGTTTATTTTAATGTTAGATTTTATGTAGGGTGGGGGGAGGGGAGGGGGCCATGAAGGGTACGTGGAAGCTTTAGTCCATCAGAGGTGCCTGACGTGCAGCTTGTTTCAAGGTCTCAGCACCACCGAGGGGGGGGGGGGGATTGCTGAACTGTTATTGTGGGAGTTTGTGACCCAGTCTGCCTGTGAAAGTACTGTACTACAGCTCCTACAAGGGCAATGCACTAATATAATACTACTTATTGAATCTGGTGAAAAGTGGAAATATCAGAGTGCAGCCAACTCCTAAATTTATACAAACATTACAATGAGAAGATCAGATTATTTTTTAGAGAGTTTATTTCTCTGATTTAATCTATAGTGTGTGATAATCTTTGCACCTCATTTTTTTAGTGTGGTAGTCGGCACTCCTCACTCCCAGAATGTAGTCACCCAGATGATGGACATTGCCGAACCCCTGAATACGTTACGGACGTTGCTGTCTCACCGGCTGGACTGTTACCTCAACGACCATGAAATTCATCTGCAGGACTCTACAGTGGTAAGAACTACTACTGCTAAAGACTCTTCCCGAAATGTTAGTTTTCGAAACAAAGAAACATTGATAGCTGCCCAGAAGATAAGATGCAGGATAACCCTTTTGAGTATGATTATAAAAAGGAGTGATGTTGGCAATTCTATCGTAGCTATGAAGCCTGTAGTCAGTTTAGCCCAAAGTATATCAGAATAGCTAAGAAAGAGTTCAGCGAATACTTTATCCAACGTGGTGTAGCAAAAATAAGATGCAAGCATGACTACGTCGCTTTAAAATGTAAACCATTCTTTGTACAAGTGACATTGAGAGTGATAAAACCAAAAAGTGACTTATTTCTTGACATTCCGACTTGTTATCTAGAAATTTGGATATTTAATCCCATTTTTTGATCTTTTTTTTTTTTTATCACAACGTTTCGATATATTCAATATTTGTTTTTAACTTCCATTCGATGTCCCTTCCTGGCCACCGTAAGATTGAGGTCAACTGTACTTATATTAAACACTAAACTCAAGTCATGCAGGTATATTATTATGTATGTACTGAAATGTAATCAATCTGTGTCATACAGGTATGTCTTTTCAAGTAAAAAAATGTGCCAAAAAACGAGAGACACTTTGTGTCGTGTCGTACTTGCAATTCCTAACAGACCGTTTGTGATTGCACATTTCACAGCTGGATCCAGAGAAGAGCCTTTTAGAACAAGGAGTCAAGACAGAAGGGATCGTTCAGTTTAGTGCTCAAGTCATATCCAGCCATGGTAAATATATAAAGACATTCTACTTTAGTAGGTTCTCTAGCAATTGTATGCAAACTATGGGTAGGGATGACTGATGACTTGATTCCTCTCATATGCACTACCTGCTTGTATTAAAATGATCATCAAACTCTTTATGGTATTAACGTCTTTCTTTTATCATTAAAATAAAATATTGACTTGATTTTCTTAATTATAAGTTACTGCAAAAAAAACTCACAAACAACATATACAGCACAAGAACATTGATGCTAAAGTTAACATCCAGCAAGCCAAGCTGTAGAGTTCATGTATTCTGAGCATCCAGCTGATAGCAGTGGTCTGGTCCATCCCAGTGGCCCAGTTCAAATGATCGGTTGTGGATCCAAAATCTTGCCTTAAAGAAATCTTGTTTTCAAGAATCTTTTTGTTTTTCATTGCTATAGGGTACTGTTTTGATATTGTAGAACAATGAACCCTTTTTTTGTATCTTGACTAGTCAAGTTTCATGTCAAATTATGTAGTAATTAGTAAAAAAAAAAATTCATAAGATAAAGGTCTCTGGCCAAAAACTTCTTTTTCTCAATTAAGAAAAGTTATTATTTACCAGCTAAATTGGGCCCAGATCTGATCGGTAGGGGTGCTAGAGGGCCACAACTCACAAAATATATTTCACGGCAGTTATTTTCACAGGCAGGCATGCTGCTTTCCAACACCTGTGAACATAATTCAAGACCAACAAAGTTTTGTAGCAGATGAAACAGATTATGAAATGTTAAACTGTTCTTGACACCAAAATCTGTCATAACATCTTCATTGTCATTTAAAGCAGCATGTCTGTAGGTCATACAAGAAATTATCCCCTAGTTTGTAAGAATTTATTTTTTCTGTCAAAATAGAAATGAAATGTGCTTTATGGAGGTGTGACTGGAAACGTCTGCTTATTTTGGATTAAAATCTTGAGAGATGGGTCCTTGGAGACTTACGAACTCAGATTTTATTATAAATATATATATATGACCTTTGAACCTGCAGGTGTGAAACCTGTCATCAACATCCTGGACATTGTCAAACCAATCATTGAGACAGTAGAAATACCAGTTTCTGAGAGTCAAGGTAAGAACATACCACCCTAATAACGCCCACTCACCCTAATGATGCCCACTCACCCTCATAACGCCCACTTGATTTCATTTCATGACTATATTTATATATCTGTATTAGTTATATATGTAATATATCTCACTTTGTAATAGCATCACTAAGATATGGGTTTGTTCCATGGGGCAAAAGTCAATCAAGTCCAAAAAGGGTGTAACTTTTGCTTGCCAGCCACCCCTGTTATTTCCAAGATTTTCCCGGATTCCATGTTTCGTCCTTGGATGAAAAATGTTTCACTTTTACATGTTTGGCCTCCCTTTTCTAGAGTGGACAAACTTGATCCTAAAGCAGTAATTTTTTACAACTACTCATCCTCACAAAATACAGATTCTCAAAGTGTCACCCTTCCCTTTAAACATCCTCACAAAATACAGATCCTCAAAGTGTCACCCTTCCCTTTAAACATCCTCACAAAATACAGATCCTCAAAGTGTCACCCTTCCCTTTAAACATCCTCACAAAATACAGATCTTCAAAGTGTCACCCTTTCTTTTAAACTTCCTCACACAATACAGATCCTCAAAGTGTCACCCTTTCTTTTAAACTTCCTCACACAATACAGATCCTCAAAGTGTCACCCTTCCCTTTAAGCATCCTCTCTATATACAGATTCTCAAAGTTTCACCCTCCCATTTAAATGTACATGGTAGGTGCATTCCTTGATGTCAACATGGGGTGGTGGAGGAGACGGGGTGGGGTGTTATATTATATCCGTGGATTTCCTGGAAAAAAATTGCTTACCTAATTGTTTGGTAGTTGCTGTTTTGATGAAGTAATATAATCTGTCCTGATTCTTGTATGTAAAGTAGGCAAGACCATTTATGGTGGGGGTAAAAACTCTACCTGTTGCATATTATCAAAGTAAGGAATATATATGTACAACCTATAACAGTTTTGTGTGGGTTTTATGACTAAAGTGACATGATAAGTTTCACTGCTGGTCAGATTCATACCTATCTCGTGGATCTCATATCTCATTCTACCAATGTAAACTTAATGCTCATTGAAAAATAAACTTCTTCTCAATTTAGGTCCTCTATCTACAAAATCTTGTAATGACAACAGAGCTTTTACATCCGTAGCGCCAAAGCTTTGTAATACTTTGCCCCACAATATTTTCAACATACCTTCATTGACTACCTTCAAATCTGAACTCAAAACTTATTTATTTAATTAATTAAATTTACGGTCTTCTTTGTATTTGTGTTGATTTGTTCATATTTTCTTAGTACATCGCTTAGGAACATTGTATGTCACACTTTATTAAAGTCTTATTATTATTAGTAGTACTATTATTGTTATTATTATAATTATTATTGTTGTTATTGTAATGATTGTTGTTATTATTATTATTATCATCTGGACTCCTCCACTGCCTCAGTAATAAATAGTACACCACACTGACGACTACATGTCCGCCTTCCTTCAATGTGAAAGGGATTGCTATACACACCATCTCCATCGCTTCTTTAAATCTAGGTAGTACAGTCTCCGAGGATAAGATGTCAGAGGGGAAGAAGCTGATGTTGAAAGAAGATGAAGAGGTGACCCAGCTGATCGTCTGCAACAATTACCGAGAGGAACAGGAAAAGAAAAATATTCCGCTCGGTGAGTTTTACAATTCCATTCTGCGCTTATCCTCCACTTTGGGCTTGGTTTGTTGGGAGTGAAACATAGGAGTTGGTTATTTTGCCGAGTTTGCTTCAGGGTTGATATAGTTGCATCAATAGTCCTGATTGATTTATGCAAAGTAGCTTAGGCTAGGTACATCTGCTACTCTGAAAGTGGTAGGTTTCATACGTTAATTTCTAATGCACATTTTTGAGGATTTTTAAATATTCCACACCTGTCCCTTTTCACACAGCAAAACTATTAAGATAATTTCTGTAAAATGAACAACAGAAACTTGATGTGGCAAATTTTACACAAATTTGAAATGAGAAAAGACTGTTTTTTTCCAGAACAGGATTGGAACCAAACCAATGATGTCAGGTGTACAATTTTTCTGTTCTACCAACACCTATCCAGTCATTAAGTAGTGACAATCCCTATGCATCCATGTCATTACTGGAGGGGATGGGAGGGGGGGGGGCAGGCAGCCAAATTGCCTTGCATATTGTGTTACCGTGAATCACACCCCTTATTTCATTAGATACACCCCACAAAGCAGCAGGTTTAAGATTCCTATAGCAATTCGGCATTTCTTTAGCCTTTTAGCCTGAGCTCACTAGATGATATCCCATCCCTTCTCAGCGTCTTCTCGTAACGCAATATTAACACAATCTTGTTGACAAGCCTGTTAAGCAACCAGCCCACTGGGATACATTTCACAGTACTAATATATTGGACATTGCAATATAATTTTCTTCGCACGTCTGCTCTTGTACCAGATCCCCTTGAGTGGACTGCCAACCATACCATCAACTGGTTAACTTGGGCGGCGACCGAGTTTGGCATTAGCGCCTCTAAGGATGTTATAAATTCCTTCCGTATCACCGGCAGGGAGCTCTGCCAATTCACCAAAGAGGACTTCATGAAGAAGATGCCAAAACAGCAGGGAGATTTATTCTGGACCCATCTACAAGTCTTAAATAAAGGTGAGATCCTACTATTAAAAATGTATGAAAAGATCAATTTGTGGTAGGGTTTTTGTACAAAGAATCTTCAAAATTTTCAATACTTTGTGTTTTGAAAATCATATATTTTAGGTGTTGCTATGCTAATGTCCAACACATAATTATCCTCTCCTTATTTAAAGTAAGTGATTCTACATGTATGGTAATGAGAGTATGTTAATCTATCTAGGGTTTGAATATTCATGTATCAGAAAATATTAAAGAGCCAATATACTATCCTCCTATGTAGTGCTTCAAAGAACTCGTACTGACAGCAGGAACATTTCCTAGCCTTTATCATGATAGACACAAGATATTTCCTACAGCTCATACTGTCAATATTAGTGCTCTGAAGTAGTCCAACCACACAGGGTGATATGAAATCAAGCCCTGAGACAGAACATCTCGGAATAAAACAAGTGTTGATAACTAATTGCAATGAAAAGGTTAATTTGGCTTAAAAAAAATATTATCGGCTATAATGAGTATTCTTTAATCTATGTGCAGGCAAATCATTCATATTCATCTATAGCTATGTAGTATACATATTCATGTATAAATATATTTGTATAGCTATAGAAGTTACATATATTATTACAGCTACCTGGAATACAGATCTATTAAAAGAAAACCCATAGTGATCAAGCTGTTTGTTACCCTTTGTTTCTTTATCTAAATCTTTCTCTACCTCTGCAGGTAGAGAACCAGATATCACCATCTCTGCCCCCTCAGCACCTGTTGGTAAGTTGAAGCTTCTCGCTGGAGTTAATTACTTCCAGTCCTTCGCCAGGAAAATACCCAAAATTGCGTTCAAAACAGATCGACTTGATTTTCAATCCAGTAATTGGTATATTGCCATTTACGAACCCTACTTATGTTTTCATCTCAATTATGTGTAGTGGCCATGGTTACCCACATGATCTGGAAAAGTAGGCAAGAGGATAAACCTCTTTTACTAGGTCTGTAAAATGAGAAAAGAAAACCTCATTTGAACACTTCTTGTGATATGATAAGACTTATACGAGCAAGCTTTTTAAGAAGGAATTGAAATTAAACAGCATAAATGGAATCGATCGTGAAAAGTTATGAATCTCACCATAAAATTGGTTTCACATGTTTACCACAGATTCTGCCAGATTAAGGGTGAATCTGTATTGATAATGTCGTTAGCGTGGTAGTGTACACTAAGTACAACATGATACCTTACAGGGACGTCCAAAAACCCAGGTTTGTCTCAGGGGACAATTCTGACATCCAGCTACATGTTTGGAATTCTTCCCTTTTCATTAAGATGAGAGTATATTATTCTTCACCCCCATACTGCCTGCAATGTTACCACAGGTACCAGGACTGTATCACTCAGAGACCCTCACCACACCCCCTCCTCTCCCCTCATCAGGGTCTGGAACAATGTAATTAATATTTGTCGTCATTAATTTCTTCCACTCTTTAGCTCCTCTCGTATTGAATGCTGGCCCAGCGGCCTTCCAGAACAGGCCTCGACTACCCAAGTCTCCCCGGACCCCAAAGTTGAACTCTACATCTGAAGACAGAATCCTTCCAGGAAACCGCACCGGTGAGTTTACCTGGCCGGTGTTTTAATAAGTTCCAGGAAGGTATCATAAAGAGATGTTGAACTAATGTGGCTCTACAGTGATATGTTGCCAGTTACATATATCACACATTTGTGCAAATTATATGGTGTTGAATTTTGTCCATGTGACGGTAATTTGGAAGAAAAGTAAAATGGATTAAAATGATAAATGAAACTAGAACCAAGTAAAATTCCCTCCCACCCTCGAGAGCCGATTCTATCGGGATGATAATATTTCTTTTAGACCTTCACAGTTGAATAAACAGAGCTCTGCGGCTAAACAAATATTCAAAAGTGTCAGGTTTTCCAGGATGAATCGAGTAACATTCCCACCCCCCTCCCACCCTTGAGGGCCGATGCTATTGGAATAACAATACTTCTATCAGACCTTCACAGTTGAATAAACAGAGCTTTGCGGCTAAACAAACATTCAAAAGTGTCAGGTTCTCCAGGATGAATCAACAAGAAGATTGTAACAGGAAAGTAAAGGTTTAAAACGAACGATTGCCATTATGACATCACAGACAACCCACTGTGATCCACTCCAAAGAAGGATCGAGGGGTTTGCCAGCCAGAATAGGTTTTGATTCGATCAACCACATCTCGAATTACGGAAAAGATATTGAGACGGGTGGTTTTCAGCTAACAAGTGTGGAATAATTTTCTTTCCCATATAAGTGTCCAATTGTCCCCCACCGGAATATTCCCCTTAACGACACAAACTTGTCTTTTTACAGGCAATAACGGTCAAATTCAGCTGTGGCAATTCCTCTTGGAGTTACTGACCGACTGGGAATGTCTGGAGGTCATACAGTGGGTCGGAGAGGAGGGCGAGTTCAAACTGATGAACGCAGAGTTGGTCGCACAGAAATGGGGAGCACGGAAGAACAAGCACTCCATGAACTACGAAAAGCTCAGCAGAGCGTTAAGGTGGGTTTTGAAGGAGAGAGTAACCCTGAACAGAGTAAATCTAAATACACACATTTGTATGTTTTTGTTGGGGGGTACTTAATTTATATTTTTTTAATATTTATTTTTTTTTTTTCCATTTCATGGGGAATCATAAAGAAATTCTCATTTGCAGGTTAGATATTGGTTGGACTTTGATACTGCAAATTCAAAGGTGATGCTTCTTATCAATTTGGTCTGATGACATAAAACTTTCACAAATTTTGTTGCTCCTTGTTCCGTATGACTGACAGTGCTGAATTAACGTCCTCATGGATCCTAAGGAACCATTATGCATTCCCCTTCACCCCCCCCCCCCCCCTCTGTGAACTTTGGCAGGCACAACCCAAACAGTAGAACACAGATAGTCTTGTCTGGAAGTGTTCCCATTGCAACACAACCATATACATTAGCACAAATTATTTCCCCAACCAGTTGCACATCTAGAATAGTTGGCACCTGAGGCGGATCCTTCCTTTGTCACCCCTGCAGGGCATGCCATCCTGGTTAGGGGTCTAAGGGGACAGGATGACCACTTTTTGTTTATGTAAGGTGGCTTAGATGCAAAATAGTGTTATCTTTGGCAAAGCTTTAAATGGTGTTTTAAATTAAATTAAAAAAAAATTAAATAAAATGGTGTTTTAAATTATATGTTTAGGAATTTTCATTCTTTAGTGAGTTTTCATTTTTCCTATTGTTTGTTCTAAGTATTCATTTGAGGTGGGGGGGGGGGGCTGTGGCATAGCACCCTCCCCTGACTGGGCCCCTCGCTTTGTACACCACTGTTGCCAACTTCAGTCGAGAAGAAGAAAGAAGTTCCCTCTTTATCGCTAACCACAGAACCCAGTTTCTGCATATAGTATTTCAAGTTGATGAATATGCATGACAGATTGTTTTCTATGATTCTCTAGTATTGGGACAAACTTTTCTCAGCTATTATATCACAAATGTTGTTACTTGTCTGGTGACATCACAAATGTTGTTACTTTTCTGGTGATTGAAACAAGTTCTCTGTCACTGCAGATACTACTACGACGGCGATATGATCGCAAAAGTTCACGGAAAGAGATTCGTCTACAAGTTTGTGTGCAACTTGAAGGAACTCATCGGCTACGATGCTTCGGAATTGAAGAAATTAGTGAATGAGGCTGCAAACGAGCACAATTGCAGAGAAATGGACAAATCGGACAATTTTCAGATCTCTGGGAACATAATCCACGTGGCCGGGTTCACGTAGGATATGCAGGGTATCGCAAGGAGGGCATGGTTCACATAGGATCTGTGGGTATCGCAAGGAGGTTTGCAAAGGTGATGGCAAGATGGGCCAAGAGAGAGAAAATACATGGAAGTAATCGGAGAAAATACTTAGATCAGAGCTTTCTCTGGTCTCCATGGAAGAGGGGCTCTGTGACCTGGCACAAAGTGCGTCAGAATGATCCCTGAAACGGGGCAGTGACAGACGAGGGCCGCCGTGACCTGTGACAGACGCCAGGTACTGGCTAGAATGATATGTGACTTACAAATGATTCCCATGACATGTTTACAGTTACACAGTACTGGAATGAATTTGGACTAACAGAGAGTAACAGCAGGACTTGTGACAGGCACAGACAGGGATGGAATGACCTGTAATTGACAAGATGTTCCTGACATGTTTACAGTTATACAGAGTACTGGAATGAATTTGAACTGAAATATGATTAATAACAGATCATGATCGGTGTGGAACGTCTTGTGTGTGACTGATAGTTATAGCAAAGGAAGGACAGCTGGGGAACTTCAACTGAAACTATGTACATATCTTGGTGCTAACTTCTGAAAGACAACAAAGTTTTCAATGTTTTTTTAGTTTTAATATTGTTTTAGTTGTGTGGTAAATGTGCCTTTCTCTTCATGGCATGTATCAGTCTTTGCTGTGACTGGCTTACCTTAAGGACCTGGTTACCAGAGTAATGCTTAAGTTTATGGCTATGCCAGAAAGGAAAATGCCCTTGAACACACATGAACAAACTTTTAACTTCTTATGTATTATTCACAAAGAAAGACCATTTCCTATGGATATTTGCAGTAGGGTCCACAGGGTTTGTAGTTGGAGGGGCCAAATTCTAGAATTGCCCTCGACCAATTTAGGCATTTTGGTCAGGGCCCAATGAAGGTTTTTTTTCTTTCATAAAGGGGGTGGTGTGACCCTGGGGTGGTTGAAGGCAATGTTCAAGAAGGGGGGGTGTTCCCCCAGGGAAGAAATATACTTCAGACTGCATTCTGACGCATATTCAGAGCATTAGTGTACGTAAAACATGACCCATCTTCCCCGAATGAGGATGGAGGTGTGAGGGAGCCCATTCCCCCTCCCCAATGCACACCCTACTGGTTGTATGGAGGGACAGTGTGAGCAGATGGATGGCCTGCATGTTGTGATCATAAATATTAATATTTGCTAGGTCTATCTAACCGAAGTCTCCCCTAGTCTAGGGTTAACCGAGGAGGCATAAGCATATCAATCCTTTGTTTTTCTTGGAGATTTCATCTATCCATTACAACCTGCCATGCATGTTTCGGATTTGTAATCTTTTTTCCTACTGATTATGACCATGAAATTCTGATAGGAGGGAATAGTCATCTTTATTCCATATCAACAAATTCATTATTTCATTAATTCTGATGCAGGGGTATGGGAAGGGGGGGGGTCGGTTGACAGAAAGAATTTCCTTTTCACTATCTCCTTTGAAAGTGTACAATTGATAACAATGGTGTTTATACATTAAATGCATGTACAATGTAAATATACTTTTAACACATCTGCACAAGTTTGTGTTCCTTGGATTTTGTTTTTCTCTGCAAATGTTTTACACAATCCCAGGGCTTGCTCCAAGTCCCACTCATAATAAATGTTGGCTCTGATCAAGCCGAAGCATTGAATGTGGGAGGGGTGGGGAGGGGAGTGAATGGTTGGCAACTTGGCTGTAGGATGTGACTAATCATCCTCTCCTTGCAAAGAACATAATAATGTACAACAGTAGACAATGTAAAACAGTAGACGATGTACAACAGCAGGCTCTCTTTCTAGCAGTAATAATTATTAAAGGTACTGAAAGTGTACAAATATTGATGATGTCCATACATTATATAGATATATATGTGCAATATATAAATAGACTTTCTGTTTTCACACAGATCTGGACATTGTTACAAAGGTACACATCTGAAACAGAATAATAATGAAATCGCTGGGTATCACAAACAATGTGTTGCCACTGTGTCACCAAGAACATATGGAGCAAAATTACTCTACGTTCGAATAAAAACCCATTCTTACAAATTCCTAGTGACAGTTAAATAAAAAATTTGGTGGCCTTTTTAGAAGAGTGCAAAATGAGTACTGTGATAAATTGACTACTGTGAAGAGGAGAAGTGTTACATATGAAGTATTATCAGTCATATGAAGTATCATCTCTCATGAGTATCATCACTAATATGATGTATCATCACTCATGTGATGTATCATCTCTCATGAAGTATCATCACTCATATGAAGTATCATCAGTCATATGAAGTAACATCACTCATATGACGTATCATCTCTCATGAAGTATCATCACTCATATGAAGTATCATCTCTCTTAGAGTATCATCACTAAAGTGATGTATCATCAGTCATGTGATGTATCATTACTCATATGATGTATCATCTCTCATGAAGTATCATCACTCATATGAAGTATCATCAGTCATATGAAGTTACATCACTCATATGACGTATCATCTCTCATGAAGTATCATCACTCATATGTAGTATCATCTCTCATGAAGTATCATCATTCATATGAAGTATCATTAATTCACTAATGTGATGTATCATAAGGTAAAAATAAGTGGGATACTTATTTACTTTTCAAGGTATTGTAGTGAAATGATCTGAATAACAAATGCAGTAAAATACCTATAAGGACATTCCATGTGTTTCTTTTTGCTAAAGTCAAAAACTTCCCTTCAACAATCTAGTACTTTCAGCAAGGCTAGCCCAGGACTCAAATACCTTTCACAAAGTAACTGATTTCTAGTTTGTTCTTACAGAAGTTGATGACCATGGATGGCATAAGACTAGTTTCACTGCATGATCATTTTGTATAATGTTGACAAATTGCCTCCTTTATGGATCTAACTAGGCCAAAGCTGTCCAATTCACCGAGTTTTGTTCATCGTGTGAACAGATCTTCAAAACTGGAAATTCTACATTAATCTAGCAAGAAAACGAACCGCCAGTCCATCGATTATCTCTCTTCCCTCCTCCCCACCCCCCTCCTCAAGAGTTTCATTTGCAATGCCACTAGGATATGGCTGCTAATGTGAGTCATTTGATCTTGGCTTGACGATGCAACAATGCAATCCTGAGATTGGGGTACACAGGGCCACTGTGTCCAACTTATTACCATACCTCGATTTAAGATCAGTTAACAATTTCTATGCGCAACTTCCGAAACGATCTCTTGACCCATTGTAAATCCTTAGCTGACCCCTTAGGTTGTGGAACATGGTTGTAGACTTTCTTTACACGCTAAATACTTAAAATTTTTCTTAGCGGGGGGGGGGGGGGGGGGGAGAAGGAGTGCGCTTGATGGACCTCAGGGCTACACTCCCTCCGTTTTAAAATCCTGGATCTGCACCTTAACATTGTGACTACAATCTAGTTGGACTAGATTATGTTTCAAACTTCTACCAGTCTATCTGGAGAGCTCTCTATCTTCATGTTGCATGAAATCCATTTCCTCCGGCTAGATGACAGAACTTCAACTCATGCATAGGTTGTCGACCTTTAACCTCTGACACATGGTCAATCATCCAAGGTCACTGGAATTTAAGAGTGATGTGAGAGCCTTTGCATATGCTGTTGGAGAAGGAGGAAACATTCACAGTATTTATAGACATGATCCTAAGAAAACATTAAGAAACATTCACAGTGTTAATCGACGTGATCCTAAGGAAAAATGAAGAAACATTAACAGTGTTTATCGACATGATCCTAACAAACCAGAACACATGAAACATTTATGATTACATAACCATCATTATGATGTTTCTGGTAATTTTCACCATGCAACCCCTTGAAATTCTGTTTATGCTTGTGGCCAGATAGTTTTAATAAATATCACAATGGGCTCCATGTTTCTCTATTAAAATTGATTTCGCAAAAATACTGAAGATAAAATATGGCTTCATTTTACAAACCCAACCATCAACTTATAGCTTAAATGACAAAGATCTTTATGACGAACGATTCCTCTACACAGCTAAGAAATATTGTGTTCCTTTTGAGAGATATCCACGTTTAAAAGTCATGTCTGAGAGCTGTCTTTTTGTAAATCTGTGATGTCATAGTGCCAGTAGGATCTAAAACCTTTAAATAGCTTTTGCTTTTGTTTTCTTTGTGTAAATTTTCAAGTAATATATTGTTAACCAGTGTCAACCCTGAAAAGTAATGCCATTTTTACTGTATGTAAAAAGCTGCAAGATTTTATATACTTTTTTTCCAGCATCTCCATTAGTACAAAAAATAATAATAAATCAAAGAAAATTGAAAGCAAATGTGGCTCTATGATGTCATAATTAGGTTTGATGAAGCCTTTTAGCCTTGCTTGTGGAGGAATATTTAAATCTGTGATAATCTTCAAATATGACATAAGATGTTTCTTAGCTGTTTGGAGAAAGTTTTGCATATCAGTTATCTTTACCACATAGAACAATAATGATGGTTTGCGATTGTGTCTCCTTTAATGTTATTTACATTTATGATTATGTCACCACTGCAACTGACATTCCAAGCTTAGAAATTGTGCACCAGGGCTGCAATTCAGTTGCCCTACAAAATTTCTTATCTGGTCTGCAACATCTCTGCTTTAAATAGTCTGATTCCAAGTGTTAATTTTTTTGTGAATTTATTATTTTATAAACTTTACAACAGAGTATCAACACAAATGTATCAAACAACTGCACGAGTTTTAGGGACAAACTCGAGCTAACCTTTGGGGTTCTTGTAAAAGACACAGTTGTTAGCACAGGTGTCTGGATTACAATCCCAAGCGGTAACACCGCATGGACAGAGAGGGGGTAAGGCCACACCTTGCTGGTCCATCTTCTCCTTCATCTGTGCTCTGAGAGCTTGAATGTATCTGCGAAAAAAGACAGAAACAAGACAATACTGCTGTTACTGTCTTGTATAGTGGTCTTCTATAGGTCTTCTATATTGTCCACCAAAAGACGAATAATGGTCACTTATAGTCAAACATCGGCAGAGCGCTTTCCTTTCATCGTCAAAGAATTAAATAAAATGTTTTAAACATCAACTGTAGGCACATCACTGTGTGGATATTATCTGAGAGGCCAGAAGCTCTAGGAAGGACAAAACACTTCAAAGAAATTTAGTGATTTTATCAGAGATGTATTAAATAGGTCACTTCATGGTCCACTCAAGTCAGTATACATGGTTTTTCTGACTTGAGTCTGGTCATCAGATCCGTATCTTTCGGTTAAGCTTAAGTTGCATATCAAAACTAAAGGTGAAGTTAGTTGCTATTTTCAAGGTAATGCTACTAAATTTGCCAGTGTCGGAACCATTTCGAAATGGAATTAGTTACTGCTTTTGTAAAGGCCTGTAGCCATGGATGTTAATTCGAGGGGAACCAACAATTTAAGAGAGGGCTCCGACAATGTCAGGAGTGGCACCAACAATTCAAGGAGAAGCACAATACTCATGTTCTGTAGTCTCCAAGGGGAGGGAGGGAGGGTGGTCCAGGCTAGCTATGGATCACCTCTGAAGTTTGTTTTACAGGGGGAAAAAAGGTACTATTTGCTTGTAACCGACAATGAGTATAGGCTATCTGAAGACCAAAGCAACTATACAGTTTTATTCCCCTTCATAATTTTTAAAAAAAAAATTACAAACAACGGTTGAACAAAAGTTTTACACTACAGTTAGATGGTATTTATGTACAGCTCATTCTAAGAACCATCCGTGAATAAATAAACTCAAGTTACCTCTTTGTTTCTCTGTTTTTGGTTTCCTTCCTCTTCTGTCTCTCCATCTGAGCTTCCACCTCTCTCTCGTCTTCTCTACGTATTCTCGTCAGCTCAGCTTCGGTGAGACCCGTCTCTGGATCTTTGGGCTCTGTGGCTTGCTCTGATTGCCTCTCTATAGCTAACCTCTCCTCTTCTTTGACTTTCTTCAATCTGAACAGAAAATCATGGCGGAACCAAAACGTTAGGAGGATATCGATTACTTCATTATTTTTATATTTTTTTTATTAATGATGTTAATGAGTATATGTGACTATTTATAATAACTATATGGCAGTATAACCCAGCCTATCAGATAACATCGATGTTCGATAAAAAAGAACTGTTTTCACGCTTTCTGTTTGTAAACCTCTTACTACATGGCATGACTTAATCGTCTCCAGTGATATTTCTCGTACGACAAGAGCAACAGCTCTTTGGTGCTTTTTTTAAGGGACGGAATATCTTCCTTTCTATCAGACGAGAAGGGGAACCACCAACCAGGTAAATTCACTACCGACTGTAGGTTTTCTATAGCTGCACATTGATGAATCAACTTGACAGACACACAGAGAGACACATCGACAGACACTGGTGACAGGAACTAATTATTTAAAACAGCATTGCTATTTTATGCAGCCACAAAATTATCATTCACAAGTTACAGAATTGTTAATACTTCTCAACAAAACTGTATGATATCCAACTTGTTCTTTTTTTCGGGACCCTCTAGATAAATTGCGGGAATCCCGCAATCGCGCGTCCAAATGTGAACATTGGTTGTACAGAAACTGGTTTTTTTGTACCAAACACAGGCTTGAAAACTATGGAAAAAAAAAAAGTCCATTGTTTTTAAAAACAAACATCAACTTTAGTGCCTGGCCAGCTCTTCTTAGTTTGGTGCAAAGTTCAGTTTCCATAGTTTCTGTAACAGTTCTTAGATATTGTGTGATTAAAGTTTGTCATAAATTAATATAACTCCGTGTACAAACACTGCTACACATCTTTGCATATGTTTTACAGCAATCAGCAACAACTCGCATAGCATTCTGCTAGATACAAAACCCGGACACACTACCCCTTTGCTTACCTCTGGATACGTTTGCTGTGCTGCTTCTTACGTCGGTTCTCCTGGACGTTTTCTCGCTCCATGTCCATAAACAATCTCCGGTACATCAACACCTCTTCCCTGACCTGCCTCTTCTTCTCCTCCACGATGACGCCCGGCTTCACGTCCACCGCCTCCCTCACTTTTTTCCTCCTTCCGTCTTTCTTTCTCGACCTCTCGTTCACTTTTCTGTCTCTGTCTTGCCTTAAATTATTCTCGTAGCCTGGATGAACGTCGTCGTCGGCTGTAACCACGGGATCGAAAGTGACCGTCTTTGACCTCTGACCTCGGGTCTGAGTCTGCGATGGAGCTGGTTCTGACATTTGTCCTATGGTTGTAGTGTCAGAGGTCACAGGTTCACAGGGGACCTCATCGCAAAGAAGTTTGACACCATCGCTCACTTGGTATAGCGGTTGATCTCTTAATATGTCAGTGTATGGATTTTCCTTGCCATGCAAAAGCTCTCTTTCCATTTGAGGTATTGCTTCCTGCACGGGCATTCCTTCCTGTGAGAAGAGAGAAACAGAAATGTTTCTGCAGGAATACTTGATTATATAAAATGAAAATGAGAACATGAAACAAATATGTTGAAAAGTAAATGAAAATGTTTGGTCTTATCTGCAGATATGGACCCGGAATCCTAAAGGATATACAATATTTCTGCTGAATGTTGCTTTAAAGGAGCTTAGTATATGTTCTATTTTGATATTGTCAATGTTATGTGTACCTCTTAGTATAACTAAGTAACCTGAGTGAAATTGAGAGTACTACTTTAAAGGAGCTTATCATAGGTTCTGTTTTGATACTGCCAATGTTTTCTTACCTCTTAGTAAAACTCACTGAACTGACTGAAACTTTGGAGTACTGCTTTAAAGGAGCTTATCATATGTAATGTTTTGATACTGTCAATGTTTTCTATACCTCTTAGTATAACTCACTGAAGTGACTGAAACTTTGGAGTACTGCTTTAAAGGAGCTATCACAGGTTCTGTTTTTTCTGTATAAATACCTAATGCAAAATCTGCTGCAAAAATAGTAGTTCACCTGAAATTGCTGCAAAGACAAATCATCCCTCGTAAAGGACTTGCCCCATCGTCCACCTGGAACGTTTTCCTAAAATAAAATAAATGAAAATATATTAAAAAGGAAACAAGGGATACATACTATCATAGAAGTGGATGGGACTCCCACTTAGCAATTGGGTTTGAGGATTTGATTATTGAATGTTAAGCTAAGAAGCCTAGAAAATACTGCCTACATCAATTTAAAGAGAAAACATGATTAAAAAGTTTAGGTTGATTTTGCAATGAAATGATTATTAGTCACTTCTTCTTTCCTCAAATTAATGTTGAGAATCACCATGGAACATGGTGAAATTGAATCACGTTCAATTTTACGGTTGTCACATGAAACCAACAAGACTGGGATACAGTCCGTACCGTCTCATTCAAGTACTAAAGCAAATCTGTCCAAAGTCTCTGTGATTCAAAAACTCACCCTGGTGGTAACACGAGGGAGGTTATTATTGGATTTGGTCTCGAGTTCTTACTTAGTGGAATTAATCAAACCCTGAACAATATTACTACAGTATTAATAAACTGATTACTTCATAAAACAGACCACATATGGAATGGAGAAATTTCCCAGTAAGCTTTGACGTGCCTGTCGAGATTGAAAGCCTGCCAATTGTAATACCAACACTCTCTATCGGGTTAAATTTTAAATTGTCTCAAACGCGATTTCTTAAACGGGTTCTTTATAAATGGAGTGTGAAGAAAAGACTAACTGAACACCTCCAAGGGTCGATAGATGACTTTTAATTCAAGGGTAATATCTTTAGGGCAGCTATCAGGGACTAAACAGAAATCAAATGTAATACATTCTTCTCTGCTTTGTCGAAACGGATATTGGCTCTGTCATTTGTAACTTGAGACTAATTTTGTAATAACACAGAGAGCTTTAGAGCAAAAGAGACAGGCTTCATTTACCTTTTCTGGTACGAGTTTGCGGCTAGCCAGTTCACTCTTCGCCATCTTGATCATGTTTCCTATTCGTTGAGACAGATGGTTCAACTGGTGAGGATCAAACACCTTCTCTACCCCTTCCCGATCTCCTCCTCCTTCATATTGACTCTCCCCGTCCGAGCTTATCTGGATGTTCCGTTCACGGTAGATTTCCTGTCCCTTGGGTCTGCTGGTCACTCCCATCTCCCCTCTGTGGCTACGGCTGAGGATCCTTTGCTGCAGGTCGACCTGAAGGTCGGCCAAAAGAAACAAAGACAAACAGGGAGGAATGGAAAGGAAAGTAAATTTTTATCTTGGCAAATTGGGGTCTTCATTCAGCTCAGCATTTGATTTTCATGTATTTCTCATTGTAACCCTCAACAGTTTTCTGCAAGTTAGATTATGATTCCTTTAACAGCAATTTTTATTCCCCCCCCCCCACCATCCCAAAATTTTTAGTATCCTAAATTAATTACTCAAAGTTTTCCTGGAGCTTTCCAACCCACCAAATGACTCAAATGAGTGCAAATTGACACCTTCTACAATAAATCGTCTTAAAGAGATTAAAACATGAATCTGTAACATGATATAATTGTTTTCTTTATAGACACTGCACTTAAAAAGGTAACAACATAAACCACTGGGAGCTAGTGCAGCAGCCTTTGTTTTGTTTTTTCACTCTTGAAGATCCAGGAAATAACTTTATCCAGTACTGCATCACAAAATGATTTATCCAAATTCATCCAAAGATTTATGGCAGTCTTTTCAACAAGAAAACCATAGTATTTTACAAGAGACCAAATTCAAAGCCATCAAAATTGCTGCACAAAAATGTTAATGCTAACTGAATCCCTGATATTACTCACAGCCTGAGATGAAACTTGAAGTTGCCTCTCTCTTTTCTCACGATGGACTTCTCTTACTCTGTCCCTTACGTCTCTCTGAAACTGCTGCAGTCTAGCTTCTTTTTCTTGGTGTCTTTGTCTCATTCTTTCTTCTTCAATCTGGGCACTTGTCTGTATAAAGACATTGATCGATTCTGATTTTAGTGACTGAATGTTTTTGTTATGAAGCTACTGACTTTATTGTTCTTACAATGACCAATGGTGTTGTTACAATATTACAAACATCTGTGATACTGTATGTCTTGATATGAGTTTCTGCCCCCGATGTTGATAGCCAAACCAGCCCAAAATGAGGGTGTTACTAAACGAATGACAATTGCGTTACACATAACAAATGACAATATGTTGTACACACTAAAAAATTGCGTTGACTAAAACGAATGACAGTGAATGACAGCACAGACATTTGCTTCAACCGGATATCACAGTTCAGACTTCGTGGGTATATTAAAGCCACGCAAACTGAGTGGACGCGAAGTGCGTGGCTTACAGAGGCTAGTAAAGTACGGACAAGATACAAACGCACCTTATAGTAAGCGAAATTGTAAGTCTGATTTTAAAAAGTAAATTTAACGTCATTTTTCCGATATTAATTGTTAGAAACTAACAATACTATAATCTTGAAACGGCTTCAGTTATCTTTCTATATAAATCTACAGAGGTAAATGTCAAAAGCACAGCGCGCACTCAAGCGCATTCTCACACAAAACTTTCCCTGTGGCTCCAATCCCTGCATTACACCAAAACCCCGCAACCACGTGACATGCGATTTTTTCTCAAATCATTTTTGCGCAGAAAACCAATAACCGCATTTACTCCACTCCGTTAATCATTCTATCTCTTCTCACACTGTCCTTCGTTGTTCATTCGTTGTCATTCGCTGTCATTCGCGAATGATAATTAACCCTGTACAAAGTCAATTGTCATTCGCTGTCATTCGTTTTAGTTTGTCCCCAAAATGATAAATCGCCATATTTAGTCGACAAACACAAAACAAGACATCATGAAAATGATAAATCAAAGCATATTTGTTATTGCAATCAAAAATAATTTTTGGGTGGCATCATAACTTCTTTTGTAGATGATGCAATATTTTACTGAAGTATTGTTCATTCAGTTCCGTATAACTAAGTTGGTTGGTAAATTTACTGTAATTTATAAGAAACTGAAGTCAAGTATATACATGTATTTTACTGACACTGATATTTGGCCTAAGTCAAATATTGCATTCAGTGGGGAACACTCACTATGACTATAATTTTTCTAAGGTGAAAATGAGTATGGCTTGTAGGACTATATCCCTGTATTTCGTTCGTGTGGAAGAACATAACTTACTGAAATTTTGCTGACAGGAAAGAGACATATATAATTTGTTGATTAGGGGTACAAGTTTCCTGTGCAAGGCGAACTTACAGTTACAGGGTAATTATAGTCTCTGTCCTGTCAAAATATTAAACAACATCAGCATGAATCTGCTTCACTTGACTATAGGCCTGAAACCTGGAAATAAACAGCCTTATGATAGGTTAGGCTACAGTGATGTAGCTGATGTAAAACTCTGGTTAACAATTGGCATTGCACTTCTGTATGGCATCTCTACTTGTGACTTAGGAAGTTAGGCCTAATTTAGGCAGGCCGTAGTCCTAACTACAGCTAGGGCCTTAAGGCCCTAGGCCCATTTTTCACAAAAATTATGTTGTTTTCATGTCAATTAATTAGGCCTAGGCTTAGGGCCAAGTTGTCCTCAAACTGTCTCGGTCAATGTTGATGACATGACTACAGTGTTTGAGAATTTTACTTAAGTATGAACATGGAATCTCTGAACATACACTACGACTTGTGGCTAGTAGAGTGCCACGTTATTTCATACTTCAAATGGGCCTAGCCATACTCTCGCGTTAGCATTGTCGTTGTTCCTGTCCTGGGTAAGGCATAGCCTAGGTTAGGACATTACTTAGTTTAGGCTACTTAGTACTGAGTCTTGGTCTACTCTTAGTCTCTTACAAATACTTCTGTGTCACCCAATTTCCAGGGATTGGCAACTTCTACCCAAGCACCGACGGGAACCACTGCGTGGTTTCTTCGTCCAAAATTCTTTCCAAGAGGTTCTGGTTTTCGTTTACAATTTGCCGTCATTATGGTTGTTGATATCGTTCGGCAGAAATTTGCTTGAAAAGACCGGGGATCATGTCCCATTCGTCGCCGCTTGAAATATTCTACTTTAACGTAGGGGTGTTTTTTATTTGTATACATTTTAAAACAGTTGTTGTTTTGTTTTTCTCAAGTTATTTTGATTACAGCACTTATCCTTTCTAAATTATATTTAAAACAATTTTTTTCATTTATATCATTATTAATCAGTAATCTTTGCCGACCTTCTACCATTGTTAAACTAAATTTTAACCTATGTATTGAATGGTAATTACCAAAATAAAACAACCGTCGATGAATGGGTCATAATCCAAGACCGGTGTGACAGTGTAGAACAGTGGTTCTCAAAGTTGGTCCCTGCCGCTCCAGAAGGCGTTGGGAGGTCTCAGAGGTGCTACTGGGTACACACGGGGAGAAGGGCCGATGGCACTGATTTGGGGTCCCTGGCGATTACGACACATCTCTGCAGCGATTTAGGGCACAATAAGGCATCCAGGGGGTCGGGGGGGGGGGGGGATTGCGACCCAAAATTATAGAAATTTAATACATACCTCCACCCCTATGTCCAATTTCTTTCGCGTTTGGATTATATTGAAGCAGATACATCTCTTGTAACTTATAAGCCACCATTTTAGCCTGTCATTTTGGGCAATTTCCTGAGCTGGTCACTGATTGCGAAGTCGAGGGGAGGGGGTAGGGGGAGGGGGTATTGGGAGAGTTCAAGATGGTCGAAGGGCCGGTCGTCTAAAAAAGTTTGCGAACCACTGGTGTAGAATCTCCACAGATTAACCCCGGTGTAAGTTTGGCAAAGTCCTGGTGTGTCCTACGCATAAATTGGTCTATAGGCCAATTTCTGCTTCAATATCTATCGTCCTATGACAGTCTAATGAGAAATATACGGATGAATAAAACTGGAAAAATGACACATGTAATAGTCCGTCCTCTCTAATAAGACTAAGACGCTTTCTATTTAGAAATTGTGTCGCTGTATGATTTGTCAAGCTTTACGTACACTGAACCTCTTTGTCGAGATGGAGAAAATTGACAAAATGACAACGGGACAAAACCCGTGTAGCCAATTAGACAATATAAAGGTGATATTTTGTTCGTAAAACGTGCATTATTTTGATCATTATTGTAAATTGTACATTAGCTTCATATTTTATTCCCTTTACATATGTTCTTAAATTAGCATGACACTTGCTCTTTACACAGCTCTTCGAATCTCACTTCGAGTTCCGTAAGACGTAAATGAATTATATATATATATATAAATAATATGTCAGGCTATAGAAGTAGCATTATAAACGGAAGATGGTACTATAATAAACAATAATAAACTCAAACATTCCCCGGATTGATTGAGGTATACAGTTACCTGAATCTTTGTGGAGCGAGGGGCAGATGTTAATGAAGTATTTTATTAAAAAAGGGGTAGGGGTTAACCTTTATGTGAGGCATAAAAGTGAAGGATTTTATAGCTCTTCCGTGTATGCTGCCCTCTCAGCAACCTTCCACTGTCCCTCACATTCCCACCCCTTTGCTCCCCAGGTTTAGCCTATACCCACTCCGTCTTTTTAGTTTTATTTTATTTTTATTTTTAATTCCGCATTGATCAAGTTTTGCTCTGATAGACTTTACATCAGTATAATTGTATAGAATTTTATTTCCATCTTCTGTTGCATTTCTTTTGTATCTTATAACATATTGATTCAAAAAATACATCCTTCATATAGCAATATTGATTTAGTCATATTATTGATTTCTCTCGATCGGTCAATACATGGTATTACATAAATGTAAAAGAAACGAATTTCTGAGCTAATTAAATGAAATTGAATAGATAAATTTATTATCTGTGTTAATATTAAACAGTAGTGGAATTAAGTAGCCTAATTTACGAAGAAACCGATATAAATGGATTGTTTTAAAAAAATAAAATAAAAAAAGTTATATAGTTTTTTGCAAGCCTTGCCAAGTTGAGGTACTTTTGAGTCAATATTGAAGAAATAAAAAATACCGTAAAACTTAATATACTAGAAAGAGTCACGTGTGTCTATACATGAGTTCTTTTCGCGTTGTAGATACATGTCTGGGGTCACACCCTCCCTGGGTTTGGGATATATCAGCATTTAATTAGACTCGAAGTGAGTCCTTACTAATTCCAATATTGTACTCACGTATACTTACAGGAGTTCTTTTCACGTTGTAGACACATGTCTGGGGGTCACACCCTCCCAGGATTTGGGATATATCAGCAGTTTAGACTCGAAGAGATTTCTGACTCGTACTCATATTGTACTCACGTACAGCTCCAGGAGTTCTTTTCGCGTTGTATTATGTCAGGGATCACACCCTCCCTGGGTTTCGGATATATATCAGTAAATTTAGACTCGACGTGACGGTTCTTTACTAGTTCTCATATTGTACTCACGTATAGCTACAGGAGTTCTTTTCACGTTGTAGATACATGACTGGGATCACACCTTACCTGGGTTTCATATGACTCGAAGTGAGTTCTTATTCGTACTCATATTGTACTCAAGTGTAGCTACCTGAGTTCTTTTCGCGTTGTGTATGGCTATGGTCACACCCTCTCTGGGTTTGGTATATATCAGCATTTTAGACTCGAAGTGAGTTCTTACTAGTTCTCATATTGTACTCACGTTTAGCTACAGGAGCTCTTTTCGCGTTTAGATACATGTCTGGGGTCACACCCTCCCTGGGTTTGATATATAATCAGCATTTTTAGACGCGAAGTGAGTTCTTACCCATACTCATATTCCAGCACCTCACTAGTCTACTCACCCTCTTAATGTTGTACTCATACTCGTATATTAGGGTCACGTTGGATATATTTAGTATCGATACTGGTACAATGTTAAGGACTCATACTAAGGGAAATTCTACTTGTACTCTTATTGTGCTAGTACTATATACGTCTGCCACTATTACAGTAGATTTTGTTTTTCTCCTTAATTTTTTTTTCTTTAGTTTCTCGCTGACGTCTTACAAAGAAAAAGGAGGTAAATTTAATTGTAAGGTTGCGGTTACCCATCATGGTATTTTATGATTGGATGTTTAAACAATGGAAACAAAACAATTGACATGAGAAGAAAAAAAATAGGAGGCAACTTCGTGACAGGAAGATTAGCAGATTACGTGGCGATAGCAGACATCAGCCCAGGCCCGATGATGGGGGAGGATGGGGTGCATGGGTGTTGGATCCTGATGATGAGGGAGGATGGGGGTGCATGGGTGTTAGATAAAGGGGAACCAAGCCCGGTCTCTAGGTCAAATAGATCATATCATCACCGTGCAAACCGACTGGTATATAGTTGAAGAGAGGCGGAAGGGTAAGGGTGAGGGTAAGGGGAAGGGGAAGGTGTAAAAGTAAGCAAAGGACGAAAATAAAAACAAAACAGATTTCATTTATTTCTATTTCTTGCCAGTATTTTAATTATTGCATCTTTTACTCACATTTGCATTTCTTTCTGTCCCTTACCGTTTTGTTTTTTTTTATAATTTTTTTTTTGCACTGCGTAATTTTATTACATAAGCAACATGCATAATAAAAGCGAAGGGCGCCCTCAATTTTCTTTATACATAATGTGATATGTGGTTATAATACGCAAATAATGCAAATAACTGCAAACTAACTAATATCAGCAAAGTGTTCTAAGACGGTGGTTTTTAGAGCCGGTGGTTTTTAGATGTCTTCAGTTCAATTGAGTTAGTTATGCTCTGTGATCGCTTTTGGCTTCTACTAACCTCGAAGAGGGAGAAGTTGGAGAAGGTGGATGGTAAAGGTTATAGACAACCCCCCCCCCCCCCCCCATGAAAGTATTCTCCGAGTACGGTATGTTATAAACACAATCAAATGTGATGGACTTATACAAACATAACCATGGCTTCTGTCTGTTATATAGTAATTGGCATAATATATCTAAATACCAACATCTTCTAGAACATAAATGATAAATTTAATAATCATAGTCTTTCTCCACTGCAATGGTCTCTTGGTTGTCTTGTTGTTTCTTGGCCAATGCGTTTAAATTCCAACGTTGACGTCAGCTGGAATGTGAACAAACGAAAGAAGATTAAAAATGATTACCAAAAAGAGGGAATCAAAAGTTACAATCAGAGGCAGGGCCGCATTGTGTGTTTGGGAGTTTTAACTGTCTGTTTTGGAATGAGTAGTTTAATGTTTTGTAGTTTCATTATATGCTAGCATATTTAAGCATATTTCAATATGGTGTTAACTGGTAATGTAGTACTGATCTTCAGAAAATTGACACCATCTTATTGAACCCCACCCCACCCCAATCCCCACTCGGTGAAACTTTCAGTTGTATTTGGTGTGGAGAACACAATTAGAATGCTAATTAATAACCATTTAAATTACTCTCTACGTACAAATTACATCCTCATAATATGTGTATGGCGAAGATATATTACATCAGGGCAATTTTCTGTTATAAAATATCAATCATTTATCTATACGGAGGGAGGAAGAATTACAAATTTTTCATTACAAACGCGTTGCAATCTAATGAAACTCTATATAACTATATAGACAACACACATGTAGAGCTAATGCAAACGTTACAAATGCGTCAGGTTCTCGGAATAATTCAACAAGAATGATTATTAATGGCCTTCAATAAAAGCTTTGACTATGATCTGCTATGGCGACTTCATTCAAAGAACCACATCTCGCGTTAGAGACACGATACTGAGATTTCAGTATATTTATCAATTGACAATTATGGAATGTGTATTTCTCTTCGATATAAATCGTTTTGTATTTTCTGCTATAAACATCTTTTTAAAACTTTATGCGACTTACATTGACCGCAGGCCAGTGGTCCAAGCATCTGTCCGTTCTTGGTCAAGGCGCAGAAGCATCTCTCGTTACCTGGACAACCTGCAGTGAAAAGTAGAGAAGACAAAAACCTGTAAGTGAGTGTTTGAAATTCCCCGCCAATCCAGTAGCCTGCTCGACAGACGATTGCTTACAGATTGATATAGTTAGTGTTGACCTGTGAAATATGTATTTTGTGCTACGTACGGTGTCGTGTATACGTATCGGCCTGATTTTGAACGTTGTTTATTTTATGAATATTCATGTAATAGTATGAATATTCATGTTTTTCTCGTTGGGAAGAACCATTATCAGACGAAAGCTAGCAGACGTTTGTTTGTTGCTTATTTATTTTTCATTCCTACTTGTCTATGCATTTACTTATTTATTTTTTATTCATTGTTAAAGTAAATACTACTAACAACGTGCTGAGTATATAGGCTATGCAGTTTGAATGTATCAAAGTATACCGGTAAGTCTAGCCTAGGTTATTCAGTTCTTGATGTTTTGGTTTTCAGAGTATACAGTGTCGTATATCTTCCCAAGGTTTGATAATCTGTTCTTTACAATATGCCATAATAAGTTAATATTGAGAAGGAAACCGAGGGTGGAGGCGGGGAGGGACATCCAGGAAGTGAACTTATGGAATGGTATAGCTGTGGTCCGCAACTCGATTTCTGCGAAACCATAGTAAAATCTTCCAGCTATTACAGGACACTTGTGGAATGATATCAATCTGGACATGGTTATGATTCGACTACAAGTTGTTCTTTCATACTTGAAGTAAAACACATAGTCAACTTACGCATGAACTCTGGTCCCTTTCCGCGTCCACCTTTGCCACGTCCACGTTTCTCCATCATGTCTTGGAAGGCGAACTCTAAATCGTCATCTTCATACGCCGTTACCGTGGCAACGATGACGGTCATAACCAGGAAGAAGCAAACGAGTTTGGTGTTCATTTTGGAGATCTAGGTGGAGAGAGAAGATCACGTGTTAAAGTTATATTAAGAGAGCTATACGTTTTGTTTTAAATTATTATGATTATCTTCCAAACAACCTATACATAAGACTGATAAAGAGGAACTCGGCATGAGAGGAAGGACCAGTATGAGGAAGCGAGAAGCAATAAAAGAGGTAAGGGGGGGGGGGTAGTGGTGAGGTTAAGACTTAGGAAGTGGAAGATATGGGGGGGGGTCATCGGAGGTGTCAGATGAGAGGGAAGTTGTGAATTTTGAATATGCCCCCAATACATATTATTTAAAACAAAACAACGAATTTAATTGTCTAATATGAAAACACCTCGTATAAAGGAGAACACAACGAGTCATTTTTTGTTATTAAATTCTCTCTGTTAATTAATTACATGATGGCAGCTTTTGCAAGAGTTAACAAAGGATTATCGATAGAAAATTAATGTCAATGCAATCGAAAAAAACTGTAATCAATATTTGTGTCAAAATGTGAAACGATTAGCGTGTGTTCTATTTCAAAACAATGTATAGTCGATATGAATTGTTATATCAAACGCCTAAAGCATATCAATAAACAAAAAGGCTCTGAAAACTTAAATAGCCTATATATATATCAATATGTATAAGTACAAAATAAAATTATCGACTCATTCTCCAACATTTTTTTTTCATTGTAAACAACACAATGTGAGATGAAAATAAATAGATAAATTTAATAAACCTTGTGACGTATGTAATGATTATGGATATATATCTGTTTAATTTCATGTACATCATATTCGTACATAATACTTTTTTGACAGTAAATTGTAATTGGTCAAACTTATATAGTTAAGAAAAATGTCATTCTTGAACTATCACATAATATCGAGGTTCGGTATTTGGACGTCACCTTTGAAGTTAGTCCCCCAATAACTCTTTCCAATTTTGTCGCATTTGACTGAAACTTGATAAAATTTATGTAATATTTATATAAAATTATAAAAATATTTGTAAAATAATATATGATATTTATATTATATTACAATAATATTTATATAATATTATATAATATTTATTATATTAGTTTATTATTTAAGTGATAAATTCTCAACAGAGGCTCACTCCAAAGTATTCAATTATCATCACGTGACTTCGATGAAATTGGAATTTACTGAGGCTTGTCTGATTGGTTAATAGTAACGGCGAAGATCAAAGACCATATCGGTCCAATTTGTTGAACTATTTAAACACTACGTTCGTGTTAATAACTACTTTTAATGGATTTTTTTTTGTGGTGGTTGGGGGGTGGGGGAGGTGAGGTTGAAAAGGTAAGTGTACACGCCCCCCCCCCCAACCGTTTGATCCGCACATAATTATTCATATTGTAGGGAATAATAAGTGTTATTTTTTACCCAAATTTAATTTCTATTTCAAGGAAGTCGAGTTAAAGCCGGACGGACAAAAATTAATACTAAAACTGTACTGATTTATTGTTTTGACAGATGAAGAATATTAACGAGGAAAAATGTTTGACAAATAGTATTTTGAAAAAAAAAATCTTTTAGGACTTGCATATCAAGTGGACAGTAAATGCCAACATTAGTGTCAACACACAATACGATTTTTTTGAGCAAAATATAACATATTGGTTTCTAAAAAAATAAGTAAAGAATTGAATATGTATATTCTATTACCAAATATAAAATTCCGAAATTAATTATGTTTCAATTCTATCAACAGCCACGTCTACCTCTTGACTAGTTATTTAAATTATTTTTTATTATTATGATTTCTTTTTTTTATATTATTATATTTTATTTTGCTTAGACATACGTATATACGTATATTTACACAGCTGATTGTGTTTGCAATGTAATGATTGATGTCACGCGAAATCCAACGATACCAAATATTTTATATGATACACAAAATAACAGAAATTTCACTATTTATATGTATGAATGTTATAACGGATGATTTGCACAACAAAAGAGTTGTAAAAGGGTGATTTATTACGAGAAAAAGAAAAGAGAACATAACTTCCTTTACGGCTTGCTCTCTCCCGTGATGTAAATGGTAAACACGATTATATATACATAGGCTATATATGTGTAAGCTAATTTGCATATGGAAATCAAAACAAACGTGGTTGCTACGCGGAAGTTCGTAAATTTACTACTCGTGGTTTACTATTATCATAAAGGGATTTGACTATTTATCATTGAGAGACCATGCATGGGGAAATAAATGAATTGGCTTGTTCTGTTTAAAATGGGCGTAAGTAGATGGCGATATATACTAACTATATAGCTATCCTAACTAAATGTTAAAACTAACCAAACCTATACCTATACACTCATTATATGTAATACAGCCGTCTTAAACTTAATAAAATACTGACTATATATATGCTCTCTTATAAATAGACATAACAAAAATTAGCTAATCTGTACCTATTAAAACTCTACCACTAGGGCTGTCATAAATGATGGTGAGAAAATTTGTTAACATCTATATAGCTTAGCTCTCGCTATGTGATCGGCTAACTTTCGAGATATCCTATTTTATTTTTATTTATTTATTTCAACTTTATTTTAAGAGGGTAGCTCGTTTAGCAATAGCTAATCTTCCACGAGGCCCTCTGATAAGACATATAATAATATAAAAAGTATGAAAATTTAAGAAGTCATAGCCTATATGTAAGACTGACGTTTATATTGCGATCGTACTGAAATATAAGCTATATATGGCGATCCTGAATAAATGTCATTTACAGAAATAATTAAACCTTAGATTGAGTTAAATAGGGTGTAGCAAAATTGTCTATATATAACCCTTCGCTAGCGCTATATATAGGACCAACTCAGAACCGTACTGAAATCTACGACTCTACGATATCAGCCACTCTGGGGCAACTGATGTTGATATAGCTGTACCTAAATGTAAAATAAGTTGTTGCGGCGCCATATAAGAACTATTTTACCGTCCTAAGCGGCGGCCGTGAAATCAGTTGAATTGAACCCCTTTAAACCTAACAAGTACATCTAAATTATATTATCAATATTGTAAAAAAATTGTACACTATTTGCCATACCCCAGGTTTTTTTAAGGCATGAAAATGTATACCGGTACTATTTTTTCTCAAATCGGTACATTGCAGAAAGGAGTGAGAAAATAGCATTGCCAATGGCAAGCTTATTTTTGAAAGTAAATGTTATTTAGGGCCTATTCTTAATATCATACTATTGTCAAAGCGAAAAGGAAACAGAAACAAATATATAACAAACAATTCTACAAGCTGCTACAATACTAAACAAAAGAACAAACCAAAAAACAAAACAAAAGAAGATCATATAAATTCAATATACCATTGTACCCTTACAAGAGAAACAATTAAAAAATAATTAAGTTGAGAACTTTACGTATAGAGTTAAAAGTGTAAGATAAATTTGATTTGACTTACGTTTGTAACTTGGGCTAATAGCCGATAGTAAGAGATGGAGACAAGGAAGTTGCGAAGGATGAGCAGGTAATGATGAAAAGAAGCAGAATTCTCGATATTTATACAAAAAGATGGTCTATCTGGATTATTAAGAGGTAGACGAATAACAAAAGAAAGAATAGAGAGAGAGAGAGCCAAACAAAAACGGCAGATGGCAGCTTATTTCTTTTTCCGGTCACTCGACTGTTTTCTGACGTCATTCAAAGCAAACGAATCAAAACATTGAAACCGCTAAAAGACATGCGCCGAGAGGTTCGTCTGCCAATTTCGCACCATTTTTAGTCTCTTTCATTATTTTTTCATTATTATAATATTTTTTTGTCGTTTTAAAGGTCAATCGATCACACGTAATGATATTTTTATATCTTGATAGATTAAAAAAAATATTAAAAAAAAGACTGATAAAAGAAGAAATTTCGACCTTTTCGTTATACTGTCCATATTTCGATGAGGTTTTTTTATAAATTTTTTTCGTGAAAAATACAAGTAATAACTTAGCAGAATCTCAAGTGAATATAGACGTATCATGAAAGCTTTCTGTATCGAGTAGTTCCATCTCATATGTACCAATTATTATAGGAGAAAGGATGTATTGACAGTTGAATAATTTGAATTGGGAGAACTGATGTTATTACCCGAGTCATTAGGTTTAATGTCAGGAAAGATGTATAGGTTTGACGTCAATAAATTTGACAAATGAACACCACACCCACGTTTCCCCCTACCCCCTCTCCGCGTATGTGCCCAACACCTCTGGCTACCCTGCAGTTGAACATTTTTATGTAACCTGGCGTGTTCCATATGCACAAAAGCAAAATAACGTATATTTCGACACGACAGTCGCCTACCCCCCTCCCGCCACACATGGGTACCCCCATGGGGTCCCACCCATAGTGGATACCTTACTAAACGATTTTTGTGTGTAACCTGGCGTGGTCAATTTGTGCAAACTTAGTAATAACGTAGAAAACAAGTTACAGCTGAAAAGAGTAACATAACATTTTGTATAATGAAATACAAAAATGCAATAATGCAACACTCCAGCTAGAGCATTACGGTCACAAAGTAATCTTTCTCTAGTCATTCCTCGTACTAACAAAGTCACATATGGAGATTGTTCGTTCAGTGCAGCAGGTCCTAAACTCTGGAATTCTCTTCCTCATCACTTGAGAAATATCACATCTATTGACACTTTTAAGAAGCATTTGAAAATTAATCTTTTTTAGGTTTGAGTATGGGCATTAATCTTATTCGTTGTTTTATTCACATTACTGTGCCTATTTTTATGTATATTTATATTTTTATGTTCTTTATTGTGGTTTATAACCCTGTCTTATATAATTTTTCACTTTTATTGCTGTTGTTATTACTTTTAGGTTTTCTTAAGTTTGGTAATGTTATATTCCAGGTATTGGTTCTTTTGTACAGTGCTCTTGAGTATGTTTTATTTCTGTGGTTTGTCCATGGTTTTATATATTTTCCCGGCTCTTGCGATTATTTATATTTTCAGATTTTAATTTCCCAGGTTTTTATATAACATTTTTTTAAATTTTTCTCTTTAATATCATATTTTCTTATTTGCTTTATTTTATATTCACTTTCTGATTTGTAAATTGTTTTCTTGCTATATATTTGTTTTACTGTTTATCATGTAATTATTATATTCTTTTATCCACTATTTTTATTAACTTAATTTAACTTGATTTTTTTTAAATTCTTTCTTAATATTGTTCTATTCTTCATCATGTAAAGCGCATATGAATATATATATATATTTTATAGTATTTGCGCTATATAAGGAACCATGATCATAATAATTTCATGATAACAGCACTTTAGTATTTGGTATTTATTATATAATGTTATGGCTGGTTGGTAAAATGACTGATGCATTTTGCTCTAAATTCCTGATTTGATCTGTTATCGTGATATTATGCTTCGGTAAGTATGAAATGTCACTTGTCTATGACGTCACAATTCCAAATCGGTTGGAAAACTTACCTAAAATAAAATCAAACTCTACAATTGTGAATTCGTCGCACTTGAATTGATGAGAAAAATGGTAACGCTAGAAATTGTTGCCTATATAAAAGACACAGGTGGGCAGTTTGTGGTCCTAGCGGAAGGGGTCATCTTAAGCTCTTATTAATGTATCCCACTGGACTGGAACATCGTAGCAATATTTTCTTTTCATCCATAAATCAACTAATAGAATGACTTTAAACTAGAATTACTTTAACTAAATGACTAAAACATGGAATATATATATTTAATTTAAGGGAAATTAAAGAAAATTTTATCAAAAGTGGCAGACAACACGCAAGTACAAATGTCTCTCCCCCCCCCCCTCCAATGTTATGTGATATTCCTTTTGTTTTCATGTGCGTAGGAACTTCCGCAAACGTTGCGGCACACCCACTCCCATCAAAGGTCTCTGGGTCCACCATCGACCGAATCCTTCAAAAATTTGAATATTTATTAAAATTTTGACCTTTTTGGGGCATTTTTTCCAAGCTGATTTGGCTGAAAGCGCTTTTGATGATCTAGCAACCCTGGTTAATAAGGGCAGTTTTAACTATGATTTATGCAATTAAAAAAATTTCTATACATGTGATTGTTTCTATAGTATGAACATTGTATATGCGTCGAAACTTTCTTTACAGGCTATTAATGCTTTAATTACCATTAATTGCCCTTTGTTAAACTTCATTCAGTGGCGTATCTATAGAACAGTTGGCACCCGGGACGGATCCTGCTTTTAACACCCAGTGTAGGGGATGCCGTCCTGTGTGAGGGATTCAAGGGAAGTAAGATGTCCCCTCCCTTTTCAGAAATTTATGTTTATGTAAGGTGGCTTAGATGCAAAGTTTTGAACTGATTATATGTTCTTATTGTTTAGTGATTGATTCTTAATTTTTCCTACTGTGTGTTCAAAATATTCATTCTGGGGGAGGGTGATGTGGCATAGCACCCCCTGAATGGTCCCGCGGTGGACCGAAACCATTCCACCCCAACCCCGTCCCAATATAAAGGAATCGTTTTAGTTTGACCAAGTCCAACTTCTATAGTAATACTCAATAAGCACCCTCATGATTATAAGTCTCAGTTAGACGTGGGGAGGGGAGGGGAGGGGGAGGGGTTGGGGAAAAAAAGACGCCGAGTAGCAGTGGTACATGCGATGATGGCTTGAGGGGGAAAACAACAAAATCTTTGCCGAAAATGATGGATCATCTATTCCAGTGTTTGAATGTTTGTCAACAAAACGGATATTTCAAGTAGACTTTTGTTTAAATGTCTCAGAAAAAAAATGCCATTTTCAAGATTACAGAAGGACATTTTTTTTAAATTTAGTTTTAAAGCAGGGGATGAATTCCTTTACATTATCAACAATCAGCACTTTTTTTGAAACATTTTGGGTGGATTATTCCTTTTTTTGTGTTAAATGTGGGGGTGGAGGAGGGGTGGGGGACCTATAGTCTACGAAGACGGAGCAAGTACAACCACTTGTTAATTTCTGTGTCATAGTAAGATCTGGTCTATATAAATATCTCCAAATTAATAAATGAATATAATTTCAGAGTCAATGATATCCTTGAAGGTATGAATGAGTAACAGCTATGAAGTCATCAAAATCACTCAACCAAAAAAGTATAATCCCCCCCCCAACAAAAAATGTTTAAACAATAGAGAAATAAAAAAAAGGGCGCTGATTGTAGCGTGCCCTTGATCTATAGCTGCCACGGAAGTACTTCACATGTGAAGAGTTGGAATTATTAAGAAACGCCCTCAAGAAGTGCAACTGTTGAGGATGGTTATCACATGCGATTAAAGTAGATCCTCTTTATGTGAAAATTAATCATTTTATTAGGATAATTAGCATATAATATCGAGTATGTAATTAAGTTTTTCCCACCTAGGCCATGTGCCAGAACAACGTTATGTACATATCTATATATATAATATGTATAATATATATATATATATATGTATAATATATATATATATATATATATATATGTATATATATATATATATATATACACACCGTACTTCCTTGACCAAAAACAACGGGACATATGACATGATCGGAAAACAAAAGATACAAATTGTGGGTACATGTTGTTCATAATTATGTGGAAGTCAGTATGAGATATATATATAGAAGTTTCTCAGACCATATCAATGATTTCGTGTCTTTCCTTGCTATAGTTGGGTTCTGATAGCCTTCCTTCGTAGCCATGCACGTAAAATTTGCTCGTGTGTCACACTTCACCGGCCTATGCATGAAATTATTTATATGTAAGAATCGATTTACATAATGGTGAGCTTTGACTCCAATACTGAGAAAGAGGGTTTCGAAGGGGGGGGGGGGGAAGAAGTTTGTTGCAATTGAAAGACTGTTGCAATCAAGAACGCACAAAGGTAAAAAGCTAAATGTATATATACAGAAGCTTTAGATGAGGTGGTTGGAATAATGATGTGACATGCAACACCTAGTCGAAAATTCAACCACCCCCCTCTACCCTCCTCCCCCTTCACATCCCCGTCCCCACAGTACCACACAAATAAATATCAAACCACATACCTACCGGCAGCAATGAACTATTTGTAATAGTTAAGTAGGGACTGACTGAAAATGCGACTTTCAAACAATGTCACCCTCTGCCAACAATGCCCCTTTCTCACCCACCACCTTACTCCCCCCAGTCGTCCCCACAGGGTCATATATAAGGAAAAATCAAGCCAAATACCGACCGACAGCAAAGAACTAAGAACTATTGTATTCCATAAGAAATATCTAGCTTTAATTTTAAAAGTAAAATAATTTTCAAGAAATAATGTCACGTCCCCTCCTACCCACTCTCCTCCCTCCCTCACCCCAGAACAGATGTTTATTCCTATGTTACACCAGTCTGTATAAACTTCACTGTTTTAAAACTCTCGCGTCAGTGACTTCAAAACTTTTTGCATATTGAATTTTGCATTTGACGCGATCGATATTGTGCCTAGACCATGATAAATACACATATCCACACGTTATCAGAGAGATAATAAGACACCATATGGTGATGCATACATGACCAGTGGAGCGAGTATTAGAGATGCCGATTAGTTAACTGTCATTTTCTGTTTAAAGTCTCACAGGTTTGATCTTCTCGTTAGAAAATTGAAAGATTATAAAACCTTTCCAGAATGACTTAAATTATTATACCATGTACAGCCAGTGGCGTCACCAGACTTTTCAGTCTGGGGGGGCACAGGGGGGGCACCAGCATTTGATGGGGGGGCACTTAGGTGGATACGGATCAACGTCCTGGGGAGGGGTCTAAGGGGAGGGGGTGCCCTCCAGGCGCGGCGGAACGGGAAAATTATTGGGGGGGGGGAGTAATGTGTAGAGACTATCTAAGCGGAGCGCCACCATCGGTTGGCGCGGAGCGTACAAGAAAATTTTGGGTTTTTCAAACCCCCAGATGGCCGGAAACGGCACTTCCCGAGTGTTTTATGCTGCGAATACCTAGCCCTAAAATATGGGTCTCAAGCCTGCAATTTCTCAGATTGCAAGCGCCCAAGCCCCCCCGGTTCCGCCGCCACTGCCCCCCTCCCCTTTGGAAAATTTTCGCATACGGAGGATGGGCTAGATGCAAAATGCTGCCACATTTGATGCTAAATTCGATCTGAAGATATCTCCAGAAATTGCTCTTTTTGAGGTAATGATTTTAACAAGGCGCAGAATTTTGCGGAGGATATGAACCACATGCTGTCGATATTATGCCTAACCCTATCAATAGAAGCTACATTTGTTGAATTAATGTGTGCATGACCCCGAATCCTTTCTTGACCTTCTCGTTTTCGCCCATTATCTATTAAGATGTAACAGGTTCCAGCATCGTTATTGGCTCCTATCAGGGATCTCACCATGCAATCCAAAGTTTGATCACACATCGAGTATGGCTCAGTATGCAGGTGTGAACATTCGCCATTTGTTCCTACAAGCATCTGACCTCAAATGACCTCTGCACCCCTTACACAACAGGATTAATATATGGGTCCACAAATATAGGCAAGTATGGTGCCTGCGGACCCTCACATTCTCACATTTCGTCAGCTCCTAACCTGTCAACCTCAGACCAAGGCAACATATTGCAGTACCCTCCCTTCTCACAGTCATGTAGCTCGCGAAGCGGACTTGTATATCCGCTGGTATGGCGTGAGCACTGACACATTCAATGTAAATATCGACACCTGTTGTGATGGCGCGGGTTACGACTTCGATACCCGACGTTCAAGGATAAACTTGTTAATTTTTTCGCAACTCATTTGAAGAAAATACGAATTACTGTGCTTCTTTGTCCTTATGAAAAACCAACTCAGATGATGGGAGTTGAATATAACAAAATATATATATATTTTTTTACCAACCCAAATCTCAGATGGGGGGGCACCCGGGGGGGCACTAGGTTTTCCAGGGGGGGCACGTGCCCCCCCTGGCCCCCCCTTGGCGACGCCACTGTGTACAGCAAGTTACTCTGAAAACCAATTAACCGGAAATGGGTTTGATAGTTTTGATTGGTAAAGGGTAGTCACGTGTATCGTCGAAGTTGAAATGGAATGTCTGGAATCCCCAGGATCTTAGTTACGAGATACATGATTGGTAAATAAAGAAGAAACCAACGAATTTAAGGAGGAAAAAAAAAAGGAACCTGAAAACCGCTGAAGTTTGGCAAGGCAGCCGCTGATAGAAATAACCATTGAAATATCTTTCTTCATGCTGTTGTGTTGTGCAAGGTTCTTCAAAAAATATGCATTTAATATGAAAACGGTGGTTAACTGGCGGCTCAATGCAAGTTATAACAGAGTTGAATAGATCGCAAATCCGTCCCTGTATAATCAATATAGGACCTACCCACCATCGCCCTCCTCACTCCACCCCACTTACCCCCGCCTCCACCACTGAAGTTCATATATCGATAGCAATTCCAACATTCTTAAGTTTACGTCTTGCTAGGCTTCTGGTAGGGAAGTGATAATCCGGCCAGTGGGTCGTGGCCCCTCCAATTTGTGCCACCGGCCAATAGTGTGCACAAAACAAGTTGCAGGAAAATAAAACAGCTAGGTAATGTAAATGTAAATGTTTATGTATATATATATATATATATATATTTATATGTATATATAGGCTACATGTATTTATTTATATGTTATAAATGTATATTTATATGTATATGTACATGCATATGTATGCAGGTATGTATATATTATATATATACATATACATGTCCATGTATTACATATTTATATAAATTCATATACATAAATGCATATACAAATACATTTGAATATTTATATATATATATATGTGTGTATACGTATTTGTTTATGTTTATATGTTGGCCTATGAGTATATATTGAAGTATATTTGTATGTCATTTGTATACGGATATGTTTATGTATATATGTATATATAAATATATATATATATATATATATATAAATATATATATATATAAATATCAAATAGCACATAACACATACATATTATTAAGCATTTCTACATTGAAAACTCTTTGAAATCACAATCTTTCCATTTGTAAACCTATTTGCGTCTATTAAATTGATTGATCACAAATCTTTTTCCTGAATACCTATAAGCCCAGTTGCTAAGCATACGGTATATTGACTCGTCTATTTCGTCTTTTTACGTTCCGTCACGCATACTTGGCCCGTAGAGCGAATGCCGTATCGCTTTTCGTTATCTGGCTGCTGCCAAACTTTCTTTGAAATGTCATCTAGCGTTAATTAAGAAACAAGAGATCGTAGCTATTAGACCGTTAATAGAAAAGCAATGAAGAATAACAAAAATAGTTAAACTATAGCCTGATGTACGGATGAGATTGAGGTTAGCTGTTTTAAGGTCACGTTCGCAACATCTATCACACTTGAATGGATATTTCCGTCTTTAATAATAACATTCAGAAGACTTTTTTGTTGATAGCTACAAGTCAAGAACATACATAGCTTAGCCATGAAGGAGATAAAGATGGAAAACTATATGGATATATATAGTTTTTCACATCTGCTTACTATCCCCCTCCCCCCCCCGCCCACATCCCAACCCCAAACCCTACCAATTTATTAGTTCTATGGAGAAAAAATATACTGTCACCTTTAAGTAAAATAAACATTTAACAAAACTAAAATCTTAACTCGGAATATACGTCAACGCAATATTCATTGCGAATGTAGTGTTTTAAAATAGATTCATTTAATAACTGTAGAGGTAATTACATCATTTTTTATGTGAAAAAAGTAGGGATTATAGAAACATTTAATTTCCTTCTTCATTTTTGTTATGTTGGGTAGAACAAGTAGTTATTGTATCGTCTACCAACTGCGGAAGACAATAACTTTGGATTATCAATAATATTGTCTTTTACTATTTAATGAGAAATTAAGTACATTCACAGGCGCCGACGTTGTTGGGGGAGACTTCTCTGCCTGTTATAGCCACGCCGTCTTCACTGGTCACATCGATACATCGATATATGTCAAAACTGTGTTAAAACACATATCGTTGATATTATTTTATTATATAAAATATCATATTAGTACGTTAAAATTACAAATTTGCGTATAGATGTCTATGAGCGAGTGAACAAAAAATAAGTCGGCGCCGGCTTCGACGGTCCGCACTGGTTGACAGATGTTCAATACGACGCCATTTTTTCCTTGGAACTAATGAGGGCCGAAATTAAAAAATATATCGCCATTTATGGTTCTTATGCAAGATTATATTTTTACATAATCCTGGTAACTAGGAGGATCGACTGTGTTAGAAATATTTACTAAAAAGAATAAGATGTTCTTTAAAGTTAAGAATTCTTATTACGCGCTTGTGTGACGTATGCTTACTGCGCATGTGCGTGACATATGCTTAATGCGCATGTGCGTGACATATGCTTAATGCGCATGTGCGTGACGCAGTTCCGGTTGATGATGTTTCATTACAAAATTTCTCTCCTGATTTTTTGCCGCCGCAGGGTCTCACAAGATTATTTCACTCACATGACTAGTGCAACTATTCAGGACCGGTTTGGGGGTGAGGGGGTTGAAGGGGCAGGGGAGGTCAGTGTGATAAGGCCACCTTTGAGGGTCAAAAAGTAACCAAGACGAGTGTTTTGTTTACACTTTAATCCAGTTGCGCAAGTAACAAGCTTTGTGTGCACTGTTGGTCGCATTATAAAATCTCCAATTCATAGCATTAGATTGTTCCATCATGAATAGGATACAATGTGTCAGTGGGTAAAAAAAAAGTATACATAAAGATATTCTGTAAATGTGTATTAAATATTTCACTTTTTTATCGTCTAAAGTAGCGGGCTGCAAACCCGGGCGAGCCTGGCGTGTAATTGGCTCCTTAAGATGTTCAAATGCCACAAGTCTCAACATTGAAAAAAAAAACATATTTCGGGCAAAACTGAATGCTTTCTAAGCATGTAAATGAGAAAGTTGCTAAATCTTAATAAATTTGTTGAAACTGTCGAGTTGTAAACGTACCGATTTCCCGTATACACGCTGGTTAAAGTGCTACAATTTGTAAATTGAACCAAATTTGTAGTACACTGATTACAACAGCATGAATACACTAAGTACAACATATAACTAAAAGTAATGATAATAATAATAAAAATACCATACCATTGGTAGAACCCTGCAAAAACTCTTTTTCTGTAAGTAAAAATTCTTTCGGATCAAGTTCAAACAAAGTATACCTTTTCTCATTCACAATGTATATTTGACAATTTGACATTCAGTTTTTCTATCCATATTTTACTATTTAAGATCTAGTTTTATTATTTCATTAGATTGAATTTTCAACGACTAGAATGAGTTCTTAGTCCAATGTGGTGGATTGAAATTAAAATGGCCTTTAAAGTTAAAGTATGAAACATAGCATGATGTCAGTAAGATTTTCTGTTGATAAATGAGATGAATTACTAATTTCTCAATGAATGAAATTGAATCAACAATTTTGTATTTTGTGACTTCTCACAGCCAGTTATACTCTTGACCAACCCCCTCCCCATACCGCAAGTTCTTACTGCTCCTTCAAAATAACTTAATGGGGTATTTTTTTTATAATGGATGGATATACCAATAATCAGGCGATGTCACGTGCTTAGCAAAAAAATAAGTTAAAAAGACACTTTTTGAACTTATTTATTCTCTTCATTCCTTCATCTTTTTTCTTTTTTTTTTGGTTCCGTTTTTTTTAAGTTGAGAGCACGTGCTTCGTTGCCAGATGCCATAGTTACGCGTCGGCGGTTCTCAGTAATGAGGAAAAGTGCGTGACCTACCAATCGTCACTTGACGAGGTCAGAATAACAAGTCGTAATTTTCGATTTGTTTTACGCTCCATCTTGTTAACATTACTTTATAACCTTGCTTTGAAATTAATTTTCATTATTTTTTCTCCCCTTTTCTTTTCTTTATTCATGTTATAATTACGGTACATCCCCTTGTATGAACGTGGTTGAATACCTTCAGTGTATCCTTTATTTACGTTTTTTTTTATCTCACCTTTTTTTTTGTTCTCGAAATTTAAGGGCATTATTATGTAACCTTCGCAGTTTTACAAGTAAACGATAAACCCGTGGATCAAAAATAGCAAGAAACGTATCTCTATATCTTCAATAATATGTACAAGGTTGACCGAAAATATCTTCAAATATTATATATATATATATATATATATATATATATATATATATATATATATATACATATACATATACATATATATATATATATATATATATATATATATATATATATATATATATATATATATATATATATCCAAATGGTCTACCAAGCACAAATCTCGCTATTAAAGAAATTGAAAACACCACAGAGTTTAACTTATACATCTATTTACGAGTATTAATATAAAAAAAGAACGATAATGTTTCGAAAGAAGCGACTTTCATCATCAGTTTACAGACGCAAAATGAACAAGTAATAGCAGACAAATGTACACTAGCAGTAACACAAAAGGAAAAGTAGATTAACTCAACAAAGGTAACACTGGACAGTCAAGCTGTTTGTTGAGATTAGGTTTATCCCAATTGATATGTAGACTTTCTTTGATCCTAAGCTGAAGTTTAGTGGGAACGGAGTCGATAATTTTGAATGAGTTGTTGTCACATATAGCCGATTACAGTTGGGAAATTTAACTAAGTGTTTGTAAATATGTGAATTCTTATCGGTTTTTAGATGCTCAGAAATCCGTGTAGAAAGGTGCCTATGGGTTTCGGAATCCCCTATATAACAAGCATTACAGCTTGATCCTGAGTGCAATAATCGATACAAATGTTGTGAAATCGTATTTACAAAACAAGGTGTCACTGGAAAATATCATTGACCCGGTTTCTCCAATACTAGATTTTACAAGCTCAGAACAAAGATAGACAGGTGATCAAATTGCATTGTACAGACATTGTTGTTAAATTAGTTTTGATCAACTGTCTATCTTTGTTCTGGACATGACCAGAGAAATTACCAATGTACGGGGAAAATAGATGTATAAGTTAAACTCTGTGGTGTTTTCAATTTTACATATATATATATATATATATACATACCAGCAGGAGTTACATTGTGGGGTGAATCATTTCAGTACATGGGTACCATATGTATACCAGAAAAATTCTGTACAGTGATACCATGTGGGAATATTTAAGTATGTACCATGTGGGACTATTGACATGCCTCCCTGTGGGGTTGAAATATAACTGCACTGTGGGTATAGAAATGTATATGTGCACAGTGGGAATATTAAATAAGATTGTACAGTACTACTCTCTAAGTAGAAATGCTGGTAACTGTGTTGTGGGATCAGTGGTTTACTAATAAACTAGTGAGTGAATTTGAGCATAATGCCTGATCTGCAGGGGTTGTGCACTTGTAGATCAATAACGTGAAATAAAGCTAATAGGAGAGGAACAAAATTGTAAAGTTACCTTTAGCTGCTAATACTCAAAAAGTAGAAATTCACAAGAAAGAAAAAACAATGGCATTTTCAATACTTCCAGGTTTATTTGATGACTCTTATCTATTACATTGCATCAGAATATGAGCATGCATACATATGTTGTTGATATATCAAAGTCAGATACTGTAATGGAACTTGCTGGTAATTAAAAAAAAAAAACATGAATTAGCAACAGATTTGTTTTTCCTTTTCAACAAACTTTAACAAGAACAAGTTTTGATCAGTGAATGAACATGGAAACATATACTAGGGGACAAAACGGTAACAACTCCCTTTCTTAGAAAATATTCTCCAAGAACTGAAAATGAAAAACAAATTAGATGTTTTCAAGTGCATGTTTTGTTGATGTCTTCTAGCTGTAGTCAGTCTAATTTTATGTAGACATCATAATACACTAATAACATCTTGAAGCTTCCATGTGATGGATTACTGCCAAGGGCGTAGGAACCGGGGGGGCTGGGGGGCGCCAGCTCCCCAGTGAAAAATATGGGGGGGGCGGAAGTATCGTTCCGCCCCCCCTGCTTCGCAAGTCAGAAAACCCCTTTTTCATTTCCGAATGAGAAAAAAATCTCATTTGAAGCACCAAATTGCATCTAAGGCCAGGTGAAATTGCAAAATTCTTTACAAAATGGAGTGGGTGTTAAAGTGTGCTATATTGCACCAAATTGCATCTGAGGCCACCTGGAAATGCAAAAAAATTCCAAAGGGGAGGGGGACACCCCGTCCCCTTAGACCCCTCCCCCAGGCCAGCCAACAGTCTTCAGCCCCCCCCACTCAAAAGTACCTTCCTACGCCACTGATTACTGCTAACTACAATATAAACCTGAGTGTGATGCCATCGGTGTTCAATGATCACAGACTGACTACTGCTTATGAATAACACAAATGCATAAGAATGAAAGTTGATGTAATAATGGAACCTTTATTGTCCAAAGCAAATGAGGTAATAAAAACTTCTGACGTTTCACCCTGACCCAAACTTTTTAAGATACTGTGTTTACAATGTTTTAAAGAATTTACCATCTCTTGTCCTAAATTAAGTGACCTTCAATCCCAAGAATAGCTACTTCCCAATCACTAATTATGCACCAGCTGCTCAACAAGTGGTTTAAAACTTTGACCTCTGGTTAACTGAAATGACCTTTGAAAGTCATATAAAACAGTAGGCATCATTTACATGTACTGTATGTCACAACCTACATACTATGCCCACCCTCTTATGGTTATTACCCCTTGTCCCCATCCAACTGACTTTGGCCTTAATACTTTTCAGTGGTATCTTCCACATTGTGCCCCCCTTTTCTTTACTGGTTTCGATAGCCTTCTTGACAGCCTTTTCCCCGGGTGTTTTGTTTCTCTTAAAGTAAATGCTGAACAGCTGTCTGACTTCATCGATTTCAGCCGGAGTCCATGTATGCCTCTTGGTAACCTTCCTTTTCTTCTTTGATTGTCTTGTTCTACCTATCAAGAAGAAAGTGCCATAGATCAGATTCTCATCTTATGTTACATTGCAGAGGCTAATGTCACTGATCTCAATTGAAGCTGAGCAGTGGCGGAGCGTCCATACAGTTAGTGGGGGGGGGGGGGGGCGGATGCCCCCTGACGGACTCAAATGGACTGCTGGCGCCCTTTTCAGCTCTTTACTACTTTTTACTTATTCGCGATTATTGACTTTTTTATTGCGCTCTCATCTACCTTTTGACATTTGTCACATTTTGTTGGTGTAATTTGGCGTTGACACCTATTTATTTTTCGTTTATCTGCAAATTAGCCAGGCCCGGAAAGGGTCATTTCCGGCGATCTAGGGAGTATATTTATCCACGCCAACCTGTGGTGGTGCTCCGCTTAGATAGTGTCAAAAGCGCCCCTACAGACCATTCTCGCCCCTCCTGACCAACTGAAGCTGAGTAAAATAACATCATAGCTGGCTGGTGGTGTACTTTTACATCCTTAGTAGACTCGTAGGAAAAGAAACATTTGAATCACCAATTTTACATTTCATGATTAGTAGGGGAAACAGAACCTCAAATACAAGATGCCTTCACTTTTTGACCACTCCTGGTTATCAACTTCCAGCATTTTTTCGTAAAATACCTTTACCTATGTCCTACTTTTGAAACAAAAATTCCCACCCATACACATTAATTTTTGCTTTTGAACATTACATTTAGTACTCTGAGACTTACATGTACCCAAAGATTCTTCTTCTTCCTGGGGTAAATCAGGCAGCTATTCCTCCTCAGCCTCAGAGTCACTACAGTAGTTAGAGTGTTCAAACTGCTCTTCATCTTCATCTGTTGGTTCACCCACAGTGGCGCCATTAAGTCTTGGGTCCATCAAGAAGCTCTTCAAAGAAAGGAAATATGCAAAACCACCAAAAACTCCTGAACAATGTATTTATTGCTTTAGGGCGCGGATGCAAATAACAGTGTCATTTTTTCTTGACACACTGGTATATCAGCACTGGGAATGAGTGCAAATAAATGTTCCCAACTTTTGGACAGATATTACCTACAGATTGGTTAGTTTTCATGAACATGCATATTCAAAGAGTTTGGACTTTGGGCAAGAAGCACTGTGAATGCTGAGCAACAAAGGTTTCAGCAATGGAGTTGATTGTTTTCAGTGTTAACATGAAATAGTGGGTTTGAAGTTATATAAACGCCACATGTACTGTACCCAGAACAACAACACTGTCATGGCATGATCAGGCCAAATAACACAACATGAAGGTTTCAACCACAGTAAAAGGGAATTTAGTGTAGAAGAATCCTTGAAAAATACCTTCAAACTGGATATCCTCCAGTTTCTTGTTCTTGAACCGTCCAATATGCCCCGAATCCATCATCAGCAGTAACTTAGTGATATCAATCCTCTCAATTATGTCCATGGTGGAACGGTAATGAAAGTGATGAATGTCCAACGTGTGGCCCATGTGGTCCACTACCCATTGTTGCTGCTGGGCAGATATGTTGAGTCCCTGCATGAGAGGACAACAAAATATTATCCTACTTATACGTATTTTCTGTTCAGATAACTATGTGCATCCGGTTTAGACATGAAAGTGAAACAGATAACTCATATGATCAATAGAACTGTGATAAGTTGTTTCATTCACTACATTAAAGAGAACAGTTTTCAAGTTTTCTTTTATAATCTCTAGGTTTGACAAATAGCCGCTTAATGTTTAAGAATGTCACATTTAGTTCTATTTCATACAGAAATTTTCATCGTTCACGACCCGAAACCACCAGCTGCCACCTTCATTAGAGGACACAATTCAAGTACAGACCGGAAAAACAGAACAAGACAAACTGTAGTGAGGCATAATACATACACATAACAAAATCTTCATGACTAAACCAGGTCCGTGGTGAATAAAAAAAGTAGTCTCGCCGTCCGTCTGTCCGTCCGTCTATATATCTATCTATCTGCTATCTATTTATCTAGAGCCGTTGGTCACCCCTTGAACACACAGACAGACCTCTTAGTCAGATTACTCTTGCAGTGAGGACAACAGCTCAACTGTTACCTTAATGAAAGTACTTTTCACCACCAAACATGCATTTTACATGTTAATTCGGCAGCTGCTAACTACAATTTGACATCTTACAGCTCACTTTGGTAGCTGCATACATACCTTTGGTAGGGAATACCTTAAACTTCTGTATGTGTACTTTGAAATGCTTTCAAGATCATTACAACATATGCAATCATGCCTTTAAGCAGGAAAATTGAAACATGTTGCGGATACTCGACCTGAACAGATTATTCTTAACATGGGTTGACTATGTAAATTTTATATCAATTGGGCATATATACTGGTTACAAGTCTCAATATATCAATGTTTACAAACATGTTATTGTATACATCAAATTCATATGAAATCAGGATATGATAAAAATTTAAAAAAATACTTACCCATGTACATCATGTTAGCAACTGCTATGTTTACCAACGAACTCCTGCATTCTGCATTCAGATATGTTGACACTGCAATTGGCTAAAACAGCGACCACCTGCATGACTTTTCTGAAGAACTGCCAAGATGACTGAGCTTTAAATTAGGTGTGGAAAACAAAATACAAGTATTCTTGAAAATTGAAATGCAAGAGATTCATAATCAGAGCTTATATAAGATAAATTATAGGCCTACAGAACTTTCATTATTCTTTTTTATGTAATATGAGTATTGTTCTTCCAAGTCCTGGCGTGTTTAAAGTTCTCGGATACTCAAAGACCTTGCGATATCCACTTATAATTTTCAACCCCTTCAACCCATAATTGTTCAGGACACCTGTTTGATAGTTAAAGATTGTTTAAGAATCATCCACGTTAATATAGCAAAGTTGAAACGTCTTTCAAAAGTAAAATTACTCCTGTCAACTGATGGGGAATCTGCGATTTGAACACCTCAAATGTTATATTTGAAGGAACCGGGAAAACCTTCCCATGAACAAAGGTAGGCTTAATTAGTGTGTTTGACGAAAAAAACATCCCCCAACTTTTATGCACACACTTCGAAACACTGCTGATTATTCATGTCAACAGAATATTTTGGATAGGTTGGAGCGAAATTGTCACTTACCCCACATTCCATCTCTCTTTACTACTTTGATGGCTGTGTTTGCCTCCATTTCAATGAGAGGTACGAAAGCATCTTTGTTGATCTCTGCTTCATCCTCTTTATCCACAAGGACACCATCTTTGGTGATAACATAAATGAAAGAAAATATTGATAACAGCCTAGTATTTGAAACAAACTTGTTTACACCATTGTTAGGTTTTAGCCATGCATATTACGTGCGGCTAATATTGCCTGTGGAATTGTATGCCTAAACCCCCTCCCCCCCCTCATCTCAAGTATGTGCTAGCTACTACTAGTGCTACTACTATAGTGCTAGTTCACTAGTTTTGTAGGCAAACATCCGTACCGCAACTATACTACTAGTACTAGTTCACAAGTTCGCAATAAGTATAGGCCTAATGTTAGGCCTAGTCAACCTTCCTCAATATGTAATGTTACCTCAACTATGGCCAAGCCTATAGTATAGGCAATAACAAGGCGTAGTACTACGGGCCTAGTCATATATAGCAAGGTGTAATATCTTGATAGTAATACTATCATTATCTGTAGGCTGACCGAAGTCGCGTACGTACAACCGCCTCTCCGTAACGGTATGGTATCTTTTGATAAGAAGTTATAAACATACTCAATATTAACTCCAAAATAAATGCCTACCGGTTCCAACTAAATCTCTGAATTCCCTGAATACCACAACTTTCCTTGTTTCCCGTCTCGTCTCATCGCGGCAATGTATCATACTGTCCTATAATAACTACTGGTACTACTTTGGACCAATAAGGAGTGACGGTTTCAATGACGTAATCTATTTGCACGGTAAGAAGATAAACATGAAGGGGGAAGGGCACTTTTACAACAAATTCAGCTGACATTTTGTTTCTGAAATTTCGGCTTCCTCGAAATTTGGAGACTTTTTATCTCGCAACATCGACTGTTCATCTTGAAATATTCAATTCAGTTTCAATCTGAAATTCAATCTGAAGCGGAGAAAATTATCATTTGCCGCTAATAAAAATGATCCAGCTGTTTGATCTATCACTGCCGTGGAGTGCATGTATCCCAAAATATATACCCATTGACGTCATTGACGAAGTCACTCAACCACAAGAAAAGATACGCAGAACGTACAGGGGTTACTTGGTCTAGCTTCCAACAGCTTAGTGTAGGGTGTTCCGAAAGTTCGTTCCGCCCTCTCCCCATTTAAAAAAAAAGAAGATCTTTAAAGCTACACTAAACACCATGGGCGTCAACAGGTGGGGGACGGGGGGTCATGTACCCCCACTTTCAAAAGTGGAGGGGATATCATATCATTTGTCCCACCCACTTTTCAGAGTAGTTATTAAAAAAAATCACATGCATATGCGCGATTTTCTATTTAAGGTCAAGAAATCTGGACTCCCTGGGCCCCTGCTATCTATCACTTGCACCGTCATTTATCTCCCATTCTCACAATATCCTAAATCTGCCCATTTAATTCGTTCGGGGGGGGGGGGGAGACCATTCGAAAGTGTATTGAATCTTGCACACATGTTGTTTGTATGGGTTCCAAGGGATTAGGTAAGCCATACAGGTAGATGGTGATGAGTTACTATGTTCATATCACTACCTCCAGTCCCTTGGACTGGACTGACGAATAGGGGTGTAGAGGTTAAGTAATTAAGGCTACATGTATTCGCCGGATATGGTAGATCTTTATTGTTGAGTGCCGGCTAGGCGCTACACACGCTCTGCGCGGTGCCTTTTTCTGATTATTATTATCTAAGTACCTGGGCACAAAACAACTGACGTCTCGCACCTACATGCATGTATTATATATACCACTGCACTCATCCCGGAGGTGACGGCGACACTTTTTCAATATTTCGTTTGAGATGGACGCTGTGTAATTCGTCTCCCTTGGTGTCAGAACGGCATCTTTCTACCAGTACTTTCTGTCGGGATTTAGTTTTGTGAGACAAAATTTCTCCTCACAGATCTGGTTCTGATGTAACTAAAAACGACTCAGGAAGGCCGTCTCCTGCGATCTCCTGCGTCTTATGTACCCAAAATTTTCTGGTACGCTACGCGCCAACCAATGGTGGCGCTCCGCTTAGATAGTATAGTGTCCCCCTCACTTTCTGAAACCTGCTGACACCCATGCTAAACACCATGCATACGGTAATTGTTATTGTTTTATATAGGCTACATATATATGTATAGATGTAGTAGAGCCAGTTTCTTTATTTGTTTTCCCTTTCTTCCGCTATTCCCTAGCAAGTTCCCTCTCTTTTTCCAAGCCACTGTTGTTTCCCTTAGGCGCCATATTGTTATGCGTTGAGGTTTGTGTACCTATACAATTCACCATGTGTACGTTGTGTGTCCGTACAAGAAAAGTTAATTACTCACTGAGTTCGTTACAGTGTGTGTTCCATAGGCAATTCGTACCGAGTATCACGGACGGGTTGAAATTGATGGGGCTATTGTAGTATGGCTGAGATGATGAAGGGAAGATGGAACACCTTATATGTATAGTTGACTGACTTTGATGAAAGACAAGACAAGAAATATCCATATTCATGAGGTAAGGCACGCGACAGACGCGCTGGGCGGGAAATTCAATTCATTCAGACTTTAGGAAGAGAATTAGTAGTGTAACCTTGTTTACAGACTTTGTATACAGAATGCGGGCTGCTTTGCAGTAAGGGTAAGTTGAAGAATCTAAAAAGAGTATCTTAATTAAGTTACTTTTCATTTGTTTTGGCTGAGGAATGCAACATATCTTAAAGAAATTGTTAATAATGTGCGTAACTGTAAAATAATTACAACACCATATGCACGTAAACGATGTCAGATAGTTTAAGTGCGACGTTGTTGGCCTTTACTCAATGGTAATGCTAAGAGTAGGCCTAATCTGTATAAGCCTATAGCCAGTAAAGATCAGCTTACATCCAGGAATGTATAGTCACATATTCCTGGTCTACTGTTTGTAAAGATGCAAAGCGAGAAATACGTCAGTAGAGCATATACTGCCCAGGAATTTCTGAGTGCCGGGTATACTGATCGCCGTCCTGGGGAGGGGTGTAAGGGGGAGGGTGTGTCCCCATCCCCCGATTTTTGAAGGTGCTCATATGCCAAATGCTGGCACTTCTGTAGCTTTTTAAGCAAATACACAAGTACTAGTTTTGCTAAAAACTTCCTTTTTAAATTTTTTTTGTTGGTGAAATATATTACGTACCTGGTAAAAGTTATTAGTTTGTTTCAAAGAGATTTTACAAGGGACCGATTGAGAGCCGCAAGTAATGTTTCTCGCATGCGTAACTGATGCATTATTAGTCTGTATGATTTTGGCATAGACCAGGCCCAATTAATGTTGAACATAATGTTAGGAATGTCGGGATTTTAGATGAAAATAGTGCTGGGCGGGATTCACGATTTTTAAGACAGTGATGGGCGGTAATTTTTAGTGCTGGGCGGGGCCAACCAGTGCCGCCCAGTGTGGGCACATCCTTGTACTTCCATGGTGTTTGTTCCATCTCTGTCTTGGATTTTCTTCATTCATACTTTCTCTTTGGTTTTCTTTCGACACAATCCCTCGAGAAAATAGCTGTCGATCATGTTAAAGAGGTTCAATATTTGAGGTTCAACATTTGTTCAAAAACAAATTTACACAAAAGCCATCATTTATGCAAACATAACAGATGTAATTATTAAAGGACAATAGAAGAACAATGAATCACATGTGGTTCTATGATGTCATATGTAAACTTGGTTAGTTATCCAGCCTTATGTGTAAAGAAGTATTAAATCTATATCATATCTCATAAATGAAATAAGATTTTTCTTAGATGTTTAAAGAAATTATGCATGGCATATATCACATGAACCAAGAATGATTTTAGGGTTATTGTCTTCTTTAATAGAGTAGTACAAACTCTAGCTAAAATGCTCTACTACTAATTGATGTTCTTAGATACCCTTCATATTTAATACGAGAAACATGTTATCTTTTACCATAGCCTACTTGTTCATGCGGTTAAGCAGGCTATACGTCTATATATGTTATGACAAGAAACCAAATGTTAACAGTTACTGTCTATTAATCCAGTTGTAGTAACCTATGAACAAGTAAAGGTGCCGTCAAAATGTTAAAATCCTTTTCTGGATTATTGCTGCAAAATGTTGAACTGATAGCATTCTGTTGGAGGCGTAATCAATCCTTTTGTTGAATATGTTGAAATGACGTCATCAATTTTTGCTGCAAATTGTCAATGGTAATGATGAATTTCTGATGTGCGCATAAGTAATCTTTTTGTTTCCAAATGTTGAAGTGGGTGACACTTGATAAATAGTAATGTTGGCGTTTTGCAGCACAAAGTTAATTTCCTCAGTTATTACACTTAAGAAATTTCTCATTTTGCTGCAAAATGTCAATATATTGACTTGAAGATGAAATTTTTGACGGTATGTTCTAGAACGTTTCTTATTTGATGGGACTTTCTTTCTTGGATACGTCTGCTGGTACCAGGAAACCTGCAAGGATTTCCCTTATTTAGCAACCAGCATTATTACGAATATTGCAATTTAAATTTAGGACATACTCGAACTAAAATTAAAGAGAAACTTAATGTACAACTCTACTGGTTTGCTTCTAGAATGATGACAATGCGGACGAGGACCAAGACGACAGATCGACCGAAGAACGAAAGGAACCATGATATGAACTAAACAGAAGAAGAACCAAAAATGGTGTAGTACTGGGATGAATTGAAAACAAGTTTTAATTGCTCATTTCTAGTTTATATATTGCAGGTGTTACAGGTTTCCACCATCCACTAGCCACATGCCACCAGCCAACAGCCACCAGCCCTTTTGCCACAAGCAAAACAGTAATGTGTATTTGTATTGCAATGACGTTATTACATATATTTATGCAGATTTGTTAAAGAAATGCCTGATTGTTCTTTCTAGTTTATATTTTATAGATTTTCCAGACCACTCCAGCCACCAACTAACAAATACCACCACCTTCCACCACCTTCCACCACCTTCCACCACCTTCCACCACCTTCCACCACCTTCCACCACCTTCCACCAGCTACCTTCACCCAGCCTTTTGCCACCAGCAAAAGAGTAATAACGTATGTGTGTTGGTATTGCAATGATTTTATTATATATTTGTTATGCCGATTTGAAGAGTGTTTAAACTAAAATAAAATGCCTGATTGTTCTTTTCCAGTTTATATATTTATAGATGTTCCAGACGTCTCCAGCAACCAACTAACAAATACCAGCACCAACCAAATTCCACCAGCTTCCAGCTACCGCCCCAGCCATTTGCCACGAGCAAAAGAGTAATAACGTATGTGTGTTGGTATTGCAATGATTTTACTATATATATTTTTTATGCCGATTTGAAGAGTGTTTAAACTAAAATAAAATGCCTGATTGTTCTTTTCCAGTTTATATCTTTATAGATGTTCCAGACGTCTCCAGCAACCAACTAACAAATACCAACACCAACCACATTCCACCAGCTTCCAGCTACCGCCCCAGCCTTTTGCCACGATCAAAAGAGTAATAACGTATGTGTGTTGGTATTGCAATGATTTTACTATATATTTGTTATGCCGATTTGAAGAGTGTTTAAACTAAAATAAAATGCCTGATTGTTCTTTTCCAGTTTACATATTTATAGATGTTCCAGACGTCTCCAGCAACCAACTAACAAATACCAGCACCAACCAAATTCCACCAGCTTCCAGCTACCGCCCCAGCCATTTGCCACGAGCAAAAGAGTAATAACGTATGTGTGTTGGTATTGCAATGATTTTACTATATATATTTTTTATGCCGATTTGAAGAGTGTTTAAACTAAAATAAAATGCCTGATTGTTCTTTTCCAGTTTATATCTTTATAGATGTTCCAGACGTCTCCAGCAACCAACTAACAAATACCAACACCAACCACATTCCACCAGCTTCCAGCTACCGCCCCAGCCTTTTGCCACGATCAAAAGAGTAATAACGTATGTGTGTTGGTATTGCAATGATTTTACTATATATTTGTTATGCCGATTTGAAGAGTGTTTAAACTAAAATAAAATGCCTGATTGTTCTTTTCCAGTTTATATATTTATAGATGTTCCAGACGTCTCCAGCAACCAACTAACAAATACCAGCACCAACCAAATTCCACCAGCTTCCAGCTACCGCCCCAGCCATTTGCCACGAGCAAAAGAGTAATAACGTATGTGTGTTGGTATTGCAATGATTTTACTATATATATTTTTTATGCCGATTTGAAGAGTGTTTAAACTAAAATAAAATGCCTGATTGTTCTTTTCCAGTTTATATCTTTATAGATGTTCCAGACGTCTCCAGCAACCAACTAACAAATACCAACACCAACCACATTCCACCAGCTTCCAGCTACCGCCCCAGCCTTTTGCCACGATCAAAAGAGTAATAACGTATGTGTGTTGGTATTGCAATGATTTTACTATATATTTGTTATGCCGATTTGAAGAGTGTTTAAAATAAAATAAAATGCCTGATTGTTCTTTATAGTTTATATTTTTATAGATGTTCCAGACGTCTCCAGCAACATACTAACAAATACCTTCACCAACCACATTCCACCAGCTTCCAGCTACCGCCCCAGCCTTTTTGCCACAAGCAAAAGAGTAAAGTATGTGTTTGTATTGCAATGAGTTTATTATATGTTTTTATTTCAATTTGCAGTGTTTTGAATAAAATATTGCATATTGCATAACCATTTCTGTCACAATTTCCATCACCATTTCCATCACCCTTTATTTATCACAAATTCATCACCATTTCATCATCATTTCATCAACATTTCATTACCATTTCCATCACCATTTCATCACCATTTCCATCACCATTTCCATCACCTTTTCCATCACCATTTCCATCACCAATTTTGTTATCATCCTTTTTTTATTACCATTTTTTTTATCACCATTTCATCACCATTTCATCACCTTTTTATCACCATTTCATCACAATTTAATCACCATATCCATCACAATTTCCATCGTAATTTCCATCACCATTTCCCATCACCATTTCCATCACCATTTCCATCACCATTTTTGTTATCACCATTTTTGTTATCATCATTTTTTGTTATCATCATTTTTTGTTATCACTATTTTTTTATCACCAACTCATCACCATTTCATTCTCATTTCATCACCATTTCATCACCATTACCATCACCATTTCCATCACCACTTCCATCACCATTTTTCTTTATCACCATTTTTTTATCACCATTTTTTTTATCACAATTTCATCATAATTTCATCACCATTGCACCCCAATTTCATCACCATTTAATCACCATTTCATCACCATTTCCATCAGCATTTCTATCACCATTTCTATCACCATTTCCATCACCATTTTTTGTATCACCATTTCATCACCATTTTATCATCAATTCATCACCACTTCATCACCATTCCATCACCGATTCCATTTCCATCACCAATTTCCATCACCATTTCCATCACCATTTCATCACCATTTCCATCACCATTTTTGTAATCACAATTCTTTTATCACCATTTCCATCACCATTTCCATCACCATTTCCATCACCATTTCCATCACCATTTTTATAATCAACATTTCATCATCATTATATCATCATTTTATCATCATTTTATCATCAGTTTATCATGATTTCATCATCATCATTTTATCATCATCATTTTATCATCATCATTTTATCATCATCATTTTATCATCATCATTTTATCATCATTATTTTATTATCATCATTTTATCATCATCATTTTTTCATCATCATTTTATCACCATCATTTTATCATGATCACTTTCTCATCATCATTTTATCACCATCATTTTCTCATCATCATTTTCTCATCATCATTTTCTCATAATCATTTCATCACCATCATATTATCACCATCATTTTATCACCATCATTTTATCACCATCGTTTTATCACCATCATATTACCACCTTCATTTTATCATCATCAATTTATCATCATCATTTTAACACCATCATTTTATCATCATCATTTTATCATCATCATTTTATCATCATCATTTTATCATCATCATTTTATCACCATCATTTTATCATCATCATTTTATCATGATCACTTTCTCATCATCATTTTATCACCATCATTTTCTCATCATCATTTTATCATCATCATTTTATCACCATCATTTTATCACCATCATTTCATCACCATCATTTTATCATCATCATTTTATCACCATCATTTTATCATCATCAATTTATCACCATCATTTTATCATCATCAGTTTATCACCATCATTTTATCACCATCATTTTATCTCCATCTTTTTATCATCATCAGTTTATCACCATCATTTTATCACCATCATTTTATCACCATCATTTTATCACCATCTTTTTATAATCATCCTTTTATCATCATCCTTTCATCATAATCATCATTTTATCATCATCATTTTATCATCATCATTTTATCATCATCCTTTAATCATCATCATTTTATCACCATAATTTTATCATCATCATTTCATCACCATCATTTTATCACCATCATTTTATCATCATCATTTTATCACCATCATTTTATCATCATCATTTTATCACTATCATTTTATCACCATCATTTTATCACCATCATTTTATCACCATCATTTTATCATCATCATTTTAGCATCATCATTTAATCATCATCATTTTATCATCATCATTTTATCATCATCATTTTATCATCATCATTTTATAATCATTATTTTATCATCATCATTTTTTCATCATCATTTTATCACCATCATTTTATCACCATCATTTTATCACCATCATTTTATCACCATCATTTTATCACCATCATTTTATCACCATCAGTTTATCACCATCTTTTTATCATCATCATTTTATCATCATCATTTTATCACCATCATTTTATCACAATCATTTTATCACCATCATTTTATCACCATCATTTTATCATCATCATTTTATCACCATCAGTTTATCACCATCTTTTTATCATCATCATTTTATCATCATCATTTTATCATCATCATTTAATCATCATCATTTTATCATCATCATTTAATCATCATCATTTTATCACCATCATTTTATCACAATCATTTTATCACCATCATTTTATCACCATCATTTTATCACTATCATTTTATCACCATCATTTTATCATCATCATCATTTTATCACCATCTTTTTATCATCATCCTTTTATCACCATCATTTTATCATCATCATTTTATCATCATCATTTTATCACCATCATTTTATCACCATCATTTCATCACCATCATTTTATCATCATCATTTTATCATCATCCTTTTCTCATCATCATTTTATCATCATCAATTTATCATCATCATTTCATCACCATCATTTGATCACCATCATTTTATCATCATCAATTTATCACCATCATTTTATCATCATCAGTTTATCACCATCATTTTATCATCATCATTTTATCTCCATCTTTTTATCATCATCAGTTTATCACCATCATTTTATCACCATCATTTTATCACCATCATTTTATCACCATCTTTTTATAATCATCCTTTTATCATCATCCTTTCATCATAATCATTTTATCATCATCATTTTATCATCATCCTTTAATCATCATCATTTTATCACCATAATTTTATCATCATCATTTCATCACCATCATTTTATCACCATCATTTTATCATCATCATTTTATCACCATCATTTTATCATCATCATTTTATCATCATCAATTTATCACCATCATTTTATCACCATCATTTTATCATCATCCTTTTATCACCATCATTTTTTCACCATCATTTCATCATCATCATTTTATCACAATCATTTTATCACCATCATTTTATCATCATCCTTTTATCATCATCCTTTTATCATCATCCTTTTATCATTATCATTTTATCACCATCATTTTATCATCATCATTTCATCATCATCATTTTATCATCATCCTTTCATCACCATCATTTTATCATCATCATTTTATCACCATCTTTTTATCATCATCATTTTATCATCATCATTTTATCATCATCATTTTATCACCATCATTTTATCACCATCATTTTATCACCATCATTTTATCACCATCATTTTATCACCATCATTTTATCACTATCATTTTATCACCATCATTTTATCACCATCTTTTTATCATCATCATTTTATCACCATCATTTTATCATCATCTTTTTATCATCATCATTTTATCATCATCCTTTCATCATAATCATTTTATCATCATCCTTTTATCATCATCATTTTATCACCATAATTTTATCATCATCATTTCATCACCATCATTTTATCACCATCATTTTATCATCATCATTTTATCACCATCATTTTATCATCATCATTTTATCATCATCAATTTATCACCATCATTTTATCACCATCCTTTTATCATCATCCTTTTATCACCATCATTTTTTCACCATCATTTCATCATCATCATTTTATCACAATCATTTTATCACCATCATTTTATCATCATCCTTTTATCATCATCCTTTTATCATCATCCTTTTATCATTATCATTTTATCACCATCATTTTATCACCATCATTTTATCACCATCATTTTATCACCATCATTTTATCATCATCATTTCATCATCATCATTTTATCATCATCCTTTCATCACCATCATTTTATCATCATCATTTTATCACCATCTTTTTATCATCATCATTTTATCATCATCATTTTATCATCATCATTTTATCACCATCATTTTATCACCATCATTTTATCACCATAATTTTATCACCATCATTTCATCACCATCTTTTTATCACCATCATTTTATCACCATCATTTTATCACCATCTTTTTATCATCATCAATTTATCATCATCATTTCATCACCATCATTTGATCACCATCATTTTATCATCATCAATTTATCACCATCATTTTATCATCATCAGTTTATCACCATCATTTTATCACCATCATTTTATCTCCATCTTTTTATCATCATCAGTTTATCACCATCATTTTATCACTATCATTTTATCACCATCATTTTATCACCATCTTTTTATAATCATCCTTTTATCATCATCCTTTCATCATAATCATCATTTTATCATCATCATTTTATCATCATCATTTTATCATCATCCTTTAATCATCATCATTTTATCACCATAATTTTATCATCATCATTTCATCACCATCATTTTATCACCATCATTTTATCATCATCATTTTATCACCATCATTTTATCATCATCATTTTATCACTATCATTTTATCACCATCATTTTATCACCATCATTTTATCACCATCATTTTATCATCATCATTTTAGCATCATCATTTAATCATCATCATTTTATCATCATCATTTTATCATCATCATTTTATCATCATCATTTTATAATCATTATTTTATCATCATCATTTTTTCATCATCATTTTATCACCATCATTTTATCACCATCATTTTATCACCATCATTTTATCACCATCATTTTATCACCATCATTTTATCACCATCAGTTTATCACCATCTTTTTATCATCATCATTTTATCATCATCATTTTATCACCATCATTTTATCACCATCATTTTATCACCATCATTTTATCACCATCATTTTATCATCATCATTTTATCACCATCAGTTTATCACCATCTTTTTATCATCATCATTTTATCATCATCATTTTATCATCATCATTTAATCATCATCATTTAATCATCATCATTTTATCATCATCATTTAATCTTCATCATTTTATCACCATCATTTTATCACAATCATTTTATCACCATCATTTTATCACCATCATTTTATCACTATCATTTTATCACCATCATTTTATCATCATCATCATTTTATCACCATCTTTTTATCATCATCCTTTTATCACCATCATTTTATCATCATCATTTTATCATCATCATTTTATCACCATCATTTTATCACCATCATTTCATCACCATCATTTTATCATCATCATTTTATCATCATCCTTTTCTCATCATCATTTTATCATCATCAATTTATCATCATCATTTCATCACCATCATTTGATCACCATCATTTTATCATCATCAATTTATCACCATCATTTTATCATCATCAGTTTATCACCATCATTTTATCATCATCATTTTATCTCCATCTTTTTATCATCATCAGTTTATCACCATCATTTTATCACCATCATTTTATCACCATCATTTTATCACCATCTTTTTATAATCATCCTTTTATCATCATCCTTTCATCATAATCATTTTATCATCATCATTTTATCATCATCCTTTAATCATCATCATTTTATCACCATAATTTTATCATCATCATTTCATCACCATCATTTTATCACCATCATTTTATCATCATCATTTTATCACCATCATTTTATCATCATCATTTTATCATCATCAATTTATCACCATCATTTTATCACCATCCTTTTATCATCATCCTTTTATCACCATCCCTTTTTCACCATCATTTCATCATCATCATTTTATCACAATCATTTTATCACCATCATTTTATCATCATCCTTTTATCATCATCCTTTTATCATCATCCTTTTATCATTATCATTTTATCACCATCATTTTATCACCATTATTTTATCACCATCATTTTATCACCATCATTTTATCATCATCATTTCATCATCATTATTTTATCATCATCCTTTCATCACCATCATTTTATCATCATCATTTTATCACCATCTTTTTATCATCATCATTTTATCATCATCATTTTATCATCATCATTTTATCATCATCATTTTATCACCATCATTTTATCACCATCATTTTATCACCATCATTTTATCACCATCATTTTATCACCATCATTTTATCACCATCATTTTATCACCATCATTTTATCACCATCTTTTTATCATCATCATTTTATCACCATCATTTTATCATCATCTTTTTATCATCATCATTTTATCATCATCCTTTCATCATAATCATTTTATCATCATCCTTTAATCATCATCATTTTATCACCATAATTTTATCATCATCATTTCATCACCATCATTTTATCACCATCATTTTATCATCATCATTTTATCACCATCATTTTATCATCATCATTTTATCATCATCAATTTATCACCATCATTTTATCACCATCCTTTTATCATCATCCTTTTATCACCATCATTTTTTCACCATCATTTCATCATCATCATTTTATCACAATCATTTTATCACCATCATTTTATCATCATCCTTTTATCATCATCCTTTTATCATCATCCTTTTATCATTATCATTTTATCACCATCATTTTATCACCATCATTTTATCACCATCATTTTATCACCATCATTTTATCATCATCATTTCATCATCATCATTTTATCATCATCCTTTCATCACCATCACTTTATCATCATCATTTTATCACCATCTTTTTATCATCATCATTTTATCATCATCATTTTATCATCATCATTTTATCACCATCATTTTATCACCATCATTTTATCACCATCATTTTATCACCATCTTTTTATCATCATCAGTTTATCATCATCATTTTATCATCATCATTTTATCACCAGAATTTTATCACCATCATTTTATCACCATCCTTTTATCACCATCCTTTTATCATCATCATTTTATCATCATCATTTTATAATCATCATTTTATCATCATCATTTTATCATCATCAATTTATCACCATCATTGTATCACCATCCTTTTATCATCATCCTTTTATCATCATCATATCATCATCATCATTTTATCACCATCAATTTATCATCATCATTTTATCATCATCATTTTATCACCATCATCATTTTATCACCATCATTTAATCATCATTCGATCAGCATTATTTTATCATCATCATTTTATCATCATCATTTTATCATGATCATCATTTTATCATCATCATCATTTTATCATCATCATCATTTTATCACCATCATTTTATCATCATCCTTTTATCATCATCATTTTATCACCATCTTTTTATCATCATAATTTTATCATTATCATTTTATCACCATCATTTTATCATCATCATTTTATCACCAAGATTTTATCACCATTATTTTATCACCATCATTTTATCACCATCTTTTTATCATCATCATTTTATCATCATAATTTTATCATCATCATTTTATCACCATCATTTTATCCCCATCATTTTATCACCATCATTTTATCACCATCATTTTATCACCATCATTTTATCACCATCATTTTATTACCATCATTTTATCACCATCTTTTTATGATCATCAGTTTATCATCATCATTTTATCATCATCATTTTATCACCAGCATTTTATCACCATCATTTTATCACCATCCTTTTATCACCATCATTTTATCACCATCATTTTATCACCATCCTTTTATCATCATCATTTTATCATCATCATTTTATCATCATCATTTTATCATCATCATTTTATCACCATCATTTTATAACCATCATTTTATCACCATCATTTTATCATCATCATTTTATCACCATCCTTTTATCATCATCATTTTATCACCATCATTTTATCACCATCTTTTTATCATCATCCTTTTATCATCATCATTTTATCATCATCATTTTATCACCATCATTTTATCATCATCATTTCATCATCATCATTTCATCATCATCATTTCATCATCATCATTTTATCACCATCATTTTATCATCATCATTTTATCATGATCATTTTATCACCATCATTTTATCACCATTTTATCACCATCATTTTATCACCATCATTTTATCACCATCATTTTATCATCATCATTTTTTCACCATCATTTTATCACCATCATTTTATCAACATCATTTTATCACCATCCTTTTATCACCATCATTTTATCACCATCATTTTATCACCATCATTTTATCACCATCATTTTATCATCATCCTTTAATCATCATCATTTTATCATCATTATTTTATGATCATCATTTTATCACCATCATTTTATCATCATCATTTTATCACCATCATTTTATCACCATCATTTTATCACCATCTTTTTATGATCATCATTTTATGACCATCATTTTATCACCATCATTTTATCCTTATCATTTTATCACCATCATTTTATCATCATCATCATTTTATCACCATTATTTTATCACCATCATTTTTTTCACCATCATTTTATCATCATCCTTTTATCATCATCCTTTTATCATCATTATTTTATCATCATCATTTTATCACCATCATTTTATCACCATCATTTTGTCACCATCATTTTATAACCATCATTTTATCACCATCATTTTATCACCATCATTTTATCATCATCATTTTATCATCATCATTTTATCATCATCATTTCATCATCATCATTTTATCATCATCATTTCATCACCATCATTTTATCACCATCATTTTATCACCATCATTTTATCACCATCATTTTATCACCATCGTTTTATCACCATCATTTTATCACCATCATTTTATCACCATCATTTTATCACCATCATTTTATCGACATCATTTTATCACCATCATTTTATCATCATCATTTTATCACCATCATTTTATTACCATCATTTTATCATCATCTTTTTATCATCATCATTTTATCATTTTATCACCATCATTTTATCCTTATCATTTTATCACCATCATTTTATCATCATCATTTTATCACCATTATTTTATCACCATCATTTTATCACAATCCTTTAATCACCATCCTTTTATCATCATCCTTTTATCATCATCATTTTATCACCATCATTTTATCATCATCATTTCATCATCATCATTTTATCATCATCATTTCATCACCATCATTTTATCACCATCATTTTATCACCATCATTTTATCACCATCATTTTATCACCATCATTTTATCACCATCATTTTATCACCATCATTTTATCACCATCATTTTATCACCATCATTTTATCACCATCATTTTATCATCATCATTTTATCACCATCATTTTATCACCATCATTTTATCACCATCGTTTTATCAACATCATTTTATCACCATCATTTTATCACCATCATTTTATCATCATCATTTTATCACCATCATTTTATCACCATCATTTTATCACCATCTTTTTATCATCATCATTCTATCATTTTATCACCATCATTTTATCCTTATCATTTTATCACCATCATTTTATCATCATCATTTTATCACCATTATTTTATCACCATCATTTTATCACCATCCTTTAATCACCATCCTTTTATCATCATCCTTTTATCATCATCATTTTATCATCATCATTTTATCACCATCATTTTATTACCATCATTTTATCACCATCATTTTATCATCATCATTTTATCATCATCATTTTATCATCATCATTTTATCACCATCATTTTATCACCATCATTTTATCACCATCATTTTATCACCATCATTTTATCACCATCATTTTATCATCATCATTTTTTCATCATCATTTTATCACCATCATTTTATCAACATCATTTTATCACCATCCTTTTATCACCATCATTTTATCACCATCATTTCATCACCATCCTTTTATCATCATCATTTTATCATCATCATTTTCTCATCATCATTTTATCATCATCAATTTATCATCATCATTTCATCACCATCATTTGATCACCATCATTTTATCATCATCAATTTATCACCATCATTTTATCATCATCAGTTTATCACCATCATTTTATCACCATCCTTTTATCTCCATCTTTTTATCATCATCAGTTTATCACCATCATTTTATCACCATCATTTTATCACCATCATTTTATCACCATCTTTTTATAATCATCCTTTAATCATCATCCTTTCATCATAATCATTTTATCATCATCATTTTATCATCATCATTTTATCATCATCCTTTAATCATCATCATTTTATCACCATCATTTTATCATCATCATTTCATCACCATCATTTTATCACCATCATTTTATCATCATCATTTTATCACCATCATTTTATCATCATCATTTTATCACTATCATTTTATCACCATCATTTTATAACCATCATTTTATCACCATCATTTTATCATCATTATTTTAGCATCATCATTTAATCATCATCATTTAATCATCATCATTTTATCATCATCATTTTATCATCATCATTTTATCATCATCATTTTTTCATCATCATTTTATCACCATCATTTTATCACCATCATTTTATCACCATCATTTTATCACCATCATTTTATCACCATCATTTTATCACCATCAGTTTATCACCATCTTTTTATCATCATCATTTTATCATCATCATTTTATCACCATCATTTTATCACCATCATTTTATCACCATCATTTTATTACCATCATTTTATCACCATCTTTTTATCATCATCAGTTTATCATCGTCATTTTAACATCATTATTTTATCACCATCATTTTATCACCATCATTTTATCACCATCATTTTATCACAATCCTTTTATCATCATCATTTTATCATCATCATTTTATCATCATCATTTTATCACCATCATTTTATCATCATCATTTTATCATCATCATTTTATCATCATCAATTTATCACCATCATTTTATCACCATCCTTTTATCATCATCCTTTTATCACCATCATTTTTTCACCATCATTTCATCATCATCATTTTATCACAATCATTTTATCACCATCATTTTATCATCATCCTTTTATCATCATCCTTTTATCATCATCCTTTTATCATTATCATTTTATCACCATCATTTTATCACCATCATTTTATCACCATCATTTTATCACCATCATTTTATCATCATCATTTCATCATCATCATTTTATCATCATCCTTTCATCACCATCATTTTATCATCATCATTTTATCACCATCTTTTTATCATCATCATTTTATCATCATCATTTTATCATCATCATTTTATCACCATCATTTTATCACCATCATTTTATCACCATCATTTTATCACCATCATTTTATCACCATCATTTTATCACCATCATTTCATCACCATCTTTTTATCATCATCATTTTATCACCATCATTTTATTACCATCATTTTATCACCATCATTTTATCACCATCATTTTATCACCATCATTTTATCACCATCTTTTTATCATCATCAGTTTATCATCATCACTTTATCATCATCATTTTATCACCAGCATTTTATCACCATCATTTTATCACCATCCTTTTATCACCATCCTTTTATCATCATCATTTTATCATCATCATTTTATCACCATCATTTTATCATCATCATTTTATCATCATCAATTTATCACCATCATTTTATCACCATCCTTTTATCATCATCCTTTTATCATCATCATTTCATCATCATCATTTTATCACCATCATTTTATCATCATCATTTTATCATCATCATTTTATCACCATCATCATTTTATCATCATCATTTAATCATCATTCGATCAGCATTATTTTATCATCATCATTTTATCATCATCATTTTATCATGATCATCATTTTATCATCATCATCATTTTATCAACATCATCATTTTATCACCATCATTTTATCATCATCATCATTTTATCATCATCATCATTTTATCACCATCATTTTATCACCATCATTTTATCATCATCATCATTTTATCACCATCATTTTATCATCATCCTTTTATCATCATCATTTTATCACCATCATTTTATCACCATCATTTTATCACCATCATTTTATCACCATCATTTTGTCATCATCATTTTATCACCATCATTTATCACCATCATTTTATCACCATCATTTTATCACCATCATTTTATCACCACCATTTTATCATCACCCTTTTATCATCATCATTTTAACATCATCATTTTATCATCATCATTTTATCACCATCATTTTATCACCATCATTTTATCACCATCATTTTATCACCATCATTTTATCACCATCATTTTATCACCATCATTTTATCATCATCATTTTATCACCATCATTTTATCATCATCATTTTATCAACTATTTTTTATCATCTTCCTTTTATCATAATCATTTTATCATCATCATTTTATCATCATCATTTTATCATCATCATTTTATCATCATTTTTATCACCATAATTTTATCACTATCATTTTATCACCATCTTTTTATCATCATAATTTTATCATTATCATTTTATCACCATCATTTTATCATCATCATTTTATCACCATCCTTTTATCACCATCCTTTTATCATCATCATTTTATCATCATCATTTTATCACCATCATTTTATCATCATCATTTTATCATCATCAATTTATCACCATCATTTTATCACCATCCTTTTATCATCATCCTTTTATCATCATCATTTCATCATCATCATTTTATCACCATCATTTTATCATCATCATTTTATCATCATCATTTTATCACCATCATCATTTTATCATCATCATTTAATCATCATTCGATCAGCATTATTTTATCATCATCATTTTATCATCATCATTTTATCATGATCATCATTTTATCATCATCATCGTTTTATCAACATCATCATTTTATCACCATCATTTTATCATCATCATCATTTTATCATCATCATCATTTTATCACCATCATTTTATCACCATCATTTTATCATCATCATCATTTTATCACCATCATTTTATCATCATCCTTTTATCATCATCATTTTATCACCATCATTTTATCACCATCATTTTATCACCATCATTTTATCACCATCATTTTGTCACCATCATTTTATCACCATCATTTATCACCATCATTTTATCACCATCATTTTATCACCATCATTTTATCACCACCATTTTATCATCATCCTTTTATCATCATCATTTTAACATCATCATTTTATCATCATCCTTTTATCACCATCATTTTATCACCATCATTTTATCACCATCATTTTATCACCATCATTTTATCACCATCATTTTATCACCATCATTTTATCATCATCATTTTATCACCATCATTTTATCATCATCATTTTATCAACTATTTTTTATCATCTTCCTTTTATCATAATCATTTTATCATCATCATTTTATCATCATCATTTTATCATCATCATTTTATCATCATTTTTATCACCATAATTTTATCACTATCATTTTATCACCATCATTTTATCACCATCATTTTATCACCATCCTTTTATCACCATCCTTTTATCATCATCATTTTATCATCATCATTTTATCACCATCATTTTATCATCATCATTTTATCATCATCAATTTATCACCATCATTTTATCACCATCCTTTTATCATCATCCTTTTATCATCATCATTTCATCATCATCATCATTTTATCACCATCATTTTATCATCATCATTTTATCATCATCATTTTATCACCATCATCATTTTATCATCATCATTTAATCATCATTCGATCAGCATTATTTTATCATCATCATTTTATCATCATCATTTTATCATGATCATCATTTTATCATCATCATCATTTTATCAACATCATCATTTTATCACCATCATTTTATCATCATCATCATTTTATCATCATCATCATTTTATCACCATCATTTTATCACCATCATTTTATCATCATCATCATTTTATCACCATCATTTTATCATCATCCTTTTATCATCATCATTTTATCACCATCATTTTATCACCATCATTTTATCACCATCATTTTATCACCATCATTTTGTCATCATCATTTTATCACCATCATTTATCACCATCATTTTATCACCATCATTTTATCACCATCATTTTATCACCACCATTTTATCATCATCCTTTTATCATCATCATTTTAACATCATCATTTTATCATCATCATTTTATCACCATCATTTTATCACCATCATTTTATCACCATCATTTTATCACCATCATTTTATCACCATCATTTTATCACCATCATTTTATCATCATCATTTTATCACCATCATTTTATCATCATCATTTTATCAACTATTTTTTATCATCTTCCTTTTATCATAATCATTTTATCATCATCATTTTATCACCATCTTTTTATCATCATAATTTTATCATTATCATTTTATCACCATCATTTTATCATCATCATTTTATCACCAAGATTTTATCACCATTATTTTATCACCATCATTTTATCACCATCTTTTTATCATCATCATTTTATCATCATAATTTTATCATCATCATTTTATCACCATCATTTTATCCCCATCATTTTATCACCATCATTTTATCACCATCATTTTATCACCATCATTTTATCACCATCATTTTATTACCATCATTTTATCACCATCTTTTTATGATCATCAGTTTATCATCATCATTTTATCATCATCATTTTATCACCAGCATTTTATCACCATCATTTTATCACCATCCTTTTATCACCATCATTTTATCACCATCATTTTATCACCATCCTTTTATCATCATCATTTTATCATCATCATTTTATCATCATCATTTTATCATCATCATTTTATCACCATCATTTTATCACCATCATTTTATCACCATCATTTTATCATCATCATTTTATCACCATCCTTTTATCATCATCATTTTATCACCATCATTTTATCACCCTCTTTTTATCATCATCCTTTTATCATCATCATTTTATCATCATCATTTTATCACCATCATTTTATCATCATCATTTCATCATCATCATCATTTCATCATCATCATTTCGTCATCATCATTTTATCACCATCCTTTTATCATCATCATTTTATCATCATCATTTTATCATCATCATTTTATCATCATCATTTTATCACCATCATTTTATCACCATCATTTTATCATCATAATTTTATCATTATCATTTTATCACCATCATTTTATCATCATCATTTTATCACCATCCTTTTATCACCATCCTTTTATCATCATCATTTTATCATCATCATTTTATCACCATCATTTTATCATCATCATTTTATCATCATCAATTTATCACCATCATTTTATCACCATCCTTTTATCATCATCCTTTTATCATCATCATTTCATCATCATCATTTTATCACCATCATTTTATCATCATCATTTGATCATCATCATTTTATCACCATCATCATTTTATCATCATCATTTAATCATCATTCGATCAGCATTATTTTATCATCATCATTTTATCATGATCATCATTTTATCATCATCATCATTTTATCAACATCATCATTTTATCACCATCATTTTATCATCATCATCATTTTATCATCATCATCATTTTATCACCATCATTTTATCACCATCATTTTATCATCATCATCATTTTATCACCATCATTTTATCATCATCCTTTTATCATCATCATTTTATCACCATCATTTTATCACCATCATTTTATCACCATCATTTTATCACCATCATTTTGTCACCATCATTTTATCACCATCATTTATCACCATCATTTTATCACCATCATTTTATCACCATCATTTTATCACCACCATTTTATCATCATCCTTTTATCATCATCATTTTAACATCATCATTTTATCATCATCATTTTATCACCATCATTTTATCACCATCATTTTATCACCATCATTTTATCACCATCATTTTATCACCATCATTTTATCACCATCATTTTATCATCATCATTTTATCACCATCATTTTATCATCATCATTTTATCAACTATTTTTTATCATCTTCCTTTTATCATAATCATTTTATCATCATCATTTTATCATCATCATTTTATCATCATCATTTTATCATCATTTTTATCACCATAATTTTATCACTATCATTTTATCACCATCTTTTTATCATCATAATTTTATCATTATCATTTTATCACCATCATTTTATCATCATCATTTTATCACCAAGATTTTATCACCATTATTTTATCACCATCATTTTATCACCATCTTTTTATCATCATCATTTTATCATCATAATTTTATCATCATCATTTTATCACCATCATTTTATCCCCATCATTTTATCACCATCATTTTATCACCATCATTTTATCACCATCATTTTATCACCATCATTTTATTACCATCATTTTATCACCATCTTTTTATGATCATCAGTTTATCATCATCATTTTATCATCATCATTTTATCACCAGCATTTTATCACCATCATTTTATCACCATCCTTTTATCACCATCATTTTATCACCATCATTTTATCACCATCCTTTTATCATCATCATTTTATCATCATCATTTTATCATCATCATTTTATCATCATCATTTTATCACCATCATTTTATCACCATCATTTTATCACCATCATTTTATCATCATCATTTTATCACCATCCTTTTATCATCATCATTTTATCACCATCATTTTATCACCCTCTTTTTATCATCATCCTTTTATCATCATCATTTTATCATCATCATTTTATCACCATCATTTTATCATCATCATTTCATCATCATCATCATTTCATCATCATCATTTCGTCATCATCATTTTATCACCATCATTTTATCATCATCATTTTATCATCATCATTTTATCATCATCATTTTATCACCATCATTTTATCACCATCATTTTATCACCATCATTTTATCAACATCATTTTATCACCATCCTTTTATCACCATCATTTTATCACCATCATTTTATCACCATCATTTTATCACCATCATTTTATCTTCATCGTTTTATCATCATCATTTTATCATCATCATTTTATCACCATCATTTTATCACCATCATTTTATCATGATCATTTTATCACCATCATTTTATCACCATCATTTTATCACCATCTTTTTATGATCATCAGTTTATGATCATCATTTTATCACCATCATTTTATCCTTATCATTTTATCACCATCATTTTATCATCATCATCATTTTATCACCATTATTTTATCACCATCATTTTATCACCATCATTTTATCATCATCCTTTTATCATCATCCTTTTATCATCATTATTTTATCATCATCATTTTATCACCATCATTTTATCACCATCATTTTGTCACCATCATTTTATAACCATCATTTTATCACCATCATTTTATCACCATCATTTTATCATCATCATTTTATCATCATCATTTTATCATCATCATTTCATCATCATCATTTTATCATCATCATTTTATCATCATCATTTTATCACCATCATTTTATCACCATCATTTTATCACCATCATTTTATCATCATCATTTTATCACCATCATTTTATCACCATCATTTTATCATCATCATTTTATCACCATCATTTTATTACCATCATTTTATCACCATCTTTTTATCATCATCATTCTATCATTTTATCACCATCATTTTATCCTTATCATTTTATCACCATCATTTTATCATCATCATTTTATCACCATTATTTTATCACCATCATTTTATCACCATCCTTTAATCACCATCCTTTCATCATCATCCTTTTATCATCATCCTTTTATCATCATTATTTTATCATCATCATTTTATCACCATCATTTTATCACCATCATTTTGTCACCATCATTTTATAACCATCATTTTATCACCATCATTTTATCACCATCATTTTATCATCATCATTTTATCATCATCATTTTATCATCATCTTTTCATCATCATCATTTTATCATCATCATTTCATCACCATCATTTTATCACCATCATTTTATCATCATCATTTTATCACCATCATTTTATCACCATCATTTTATCACCATCATTTTATCACCATCATTTTATCACCATCATTTTATCACCATCATTTTATCACCATCATTTTATCACCATCATTTTATCACCATCATTTTATCATCATCATTTTATCACCATCATTTTATCACCATCATTTTATCACCATCATTTTATCATCATCATTTTATCACCATCATTTTATCACCATCATTTTATCATCATCATTTTATCACCATCATTTTATTACCATCATTTTATCACCATCTTTTTATCATCATCATTCTATCATTTTATCACCATCATTTTATCCTTATCATTTTATCACCATCATTTTATCATCATCATTTTATCACCATTATTTTATCACCATCATTTTATCACCATCCTTTAATCACCATCCTTTTATCATCATCCTTTTATCATCATCATTTTATCATCATCATTTTATCATCATCATTTCATCATCATCATTTTATCATCATCATTTCTTCACCATCATTTTATCACCATCATTTTATCACCATCATTTTATCACCATCATTTTATGATCATCGTTTTATCACCATCATTTTATCACCATCATTTTATCACCATCATTTTATCATCATCATCATTTTATCACCATTATTTTATCACCATCATTTTATCACCATCATTTTATCATCATCCTTTTATCATCATCCTTTTATCATCATTATTTTATCATCATCATTTTATCACCATCATTTTATCACCATCATTTTGTCACCATCATTTTATAACCATCATTTTATCACCATCATTTTATCACCATCATTTTATCATCATCATTTTATCATCATCATTTTATCATCATCATTTCATCATCATCATTTTATCATCATCATTTCATCACCATCATTTTATCACCATCATTTTATCATCATCATTTTATCACCATCATTTTATCACCATCATTTTATCACCATCATTTTATCACCATCATTTTATCACCATCATTTTATCACCATCATTTTATCATCATCATTTTATCACCATCATTTTATTACCATCATTTTATCACCATCTTTTTATCATCATCATTCTATCATTTTATCACCATCATTTTATCCTTATCATTTTATCACCATCATTTTATCATCATCATTTTATCACCATTATTTTATCACCATCATTTCATCACCATCCTTTAATCACCATCCTTTTATCATCATCCTTTTATCATCATCATTTTATCATCATCATTTTATCATCATCATTTCATCATCATCATTTTATCATCATCATTTCTTCACCATCATTTTATCACCATCATTTTATCACCATCATTTTATCACCATCATTTTATCACCATCATTTTATCACCATCATTTTATCACCATCATTTTATCACCATCATTTTATCACCATCATTTTATCATCATCATCATTTTATCATCATCAGTTTATCATCATCATTTTATCACCATCATTTTATCACCATCGTTTTATCATCATCATTTTATCACCATCATTTTATCACCATCATTTTATCACCATCATTTTATCACCATCATTTTATCACCATCATTTTATCACCATCATTTTATCATCATCATTCTATCATTTTATCACCATCATTTTATCCTTATCATTTTATCACCATCATTTTATCATCATCATTTTATCACCATTATTTTATCACCATCATTTTATCACCATCCTTTAATCACCATCCTTTTATCATCATCCTTTTATCATCATCATTTTATCATCATCATTTTATCACCATCATTTTATCCTTATCATTTTATCACCATCATTTTATCACCATCATTTTATCACCATCATTTTATCATCATCATCTTATCACCATAACTTTATCACCATCATTTTATCAACTTCTTTTTATCATCTTCCTTTTATCATAATCATTTTATCATCATCATTTTATCACCATCATTTTATAACCATCATTTTATCATCATCATTTTAAACTTCTTTTTATCATCATCCTTTTATCATAATCATTTTATCATCATCATTTTATCACCATCATTTTATCATCATTTTATCACCATCATTTTATCACCATTATTTTATCACCATCATTTTATCACCATCTTTTTATTATCATCATTTTATCATCATCATTTTATCATCATCATTTTATCACCATCATTTTATCACCATCATTTTATCACCATCATTTTATCACCATCATTTTATTACCATCATTTTATGACCATCTTTTTATCATCATCAGTTTATCATCGTCATTTTAACATCATTATTTTATCACCATCATTTTATCACCATCATTTTATCACCATCATTTTATCACAATCCTTTTATCATCATCATTTTATCATCATCATTTTATCATCATCATTTTATCACCATCATTTTATCATCATCATTTTATCATCATCAATTTATCACCATCATTTTATCACCATCCTTTTATCATCATCCTTTTATCACCATCATTTTTTCACCATCATTTCATCATCATCATTTATCACAATCATTTTATCACCATCATTTTATCATCATCCTTTTATCATCATCCTTTTATCATTATCATTTTATCACCATCATTTTATCACCATCTTTTTATCATCATCATTCTATCATTTTATCACCATCATTTTATCCTTATCATTTTATCACCATCATTTTATCATCATCATTTTATCACCATTATTTTATCACCATCATTTTATCACCATCCTTTAATCACCATCCTTTTATCATCATCCTTTTATCACCATCATTTTATCAACTTCTTTTTATCATCATCCTTTTATCATAATCATTTTATCACCATTATTTTATCACCATTATTTTATCATCATCATTTTATCACCATCATTTTATCACCATTATTTTATCACCATCATTTTATCACCATCTTTTTATCATCATTATTTTATCATCATCATTTTATCATCATCATTTTATCACCATCATTTTATCACCATCTTTTTATCACCATCATTTTATCACCATCATCTTATCACCATCATTTTATCACCATCATTTTATTACCATCATTTTATCACCATCTTTTTATCATCATCAGTTTATCATCATCATTTTATCATCATCATTTTATCACCATCATTTTATCACCATCATTTTATCACCATCCTTTTATCACCATCCTTTTATCATCATCATTTTATCATCATCATTTTATCATCATCATTTTATCATCATCATCATTTTATCATCATCATCATTTTATCACCATCATTTTATCACAATCATTTTATCACCATCATTTTATCATCATCATTTTATCACCATCATTTTATCATCATCATTTTATCACCATCATTTTATCATCATCATTTTATCATCATCATCATTTTATCACCATCATTTAATCATCATTCGATCACCATTATTTTACCACCATCATTTTATCATCATCATTTTATCATCATCATCATTTTATCATCATCATCATTTTATCATCATCATCATTTTATTACCATCATTTTATCATCATCATCATTTTATCATCATCATTTTATCACCATCATTTTATCACCATCATTTTATCATCATCATCATTTCATCACCATCATTTTATCATCATCATTTTATCATCATCATTTTATCATCATCATTTTATCACCATCATTTTATCATCATCATTTTATCATCATCATTTTATCATCATTTTATCATCATTTCATCCTTTATACCCTTCATGTAAGCCTCAGATATCCATAATTTAATTTAACTATATTTTAGTTTAACTATAATTTAGTTTATCAATTCGTTACTATTGTAACTTACAGATATTCATAATTTAAGTTTAATTTCTTAAAAGTGTTGTTAGTCAAAGATATTCATAAGTAAGTTAAACTATTCCTAGATATTTTAAGCCACATATATTGATAATTAGGTTTAATTACTTTCAAGTATTGTAAGCCACAGATATTTATAAGTAAGTTGAACTATTTGTAAGTAATGTAAGCCACAGATAATCATAAGTAAGTTCAACTATTGGTCAGTATCGTGAGCCACATATATGCATAAGTACGTTTAGCTATTCTTAAATATTTTAAGCCACATATATTTCTAAGTGAATTTAAGTATTCGTAAGTAAGGTGAAAAACAGATATTCATTAGTAATTTTATTTACTCGTAAGTAATGTAAGCCACAGAAATACATAAGTTAGTTGAACTATTTGTTAGTATTGTAAGCCACAGATATTCATCATTTAGTTTGGCTATTCGTTATTACTGTAAGCCACAGATATTCATATGTAAGTTTTACTATTCGTAGGTATTTTAAGCTACATATATTCAAGATTAAGTTTCATTACTTATAAGTTTTGTAAGCCAAAGATATACATAAGTAAGTTTAACTATTTGTTTGTGTTGTCAGCCACAGATATTAATTTAACTATTCGTTACTATTGTAAGCTACAGATATTCATAAGTAAGTTTAACTACTCTTAGGTATTTTAAGCCACAGAGATACATAAGTAAGCAAAACCATTCCTAAGTATTTTAAGCGACAGATATTCATAAGTAAGTTTAACTATTCCTAAGTATTGTAAGCCACAGATATTCATAAATAAGCTTAACTATACGTGAGTGTTATAAGCCACAAGTATTCATAAGTAAGTTTAACTATTTGTAAGTATTGTAAGCCACATATATTCTTACGTAAGTTTAACTATTCGTAAGTAATGTAAGCCACATATATTTATAAGAGAATTTAACTTTTCGTAAGTAAGCTAAACAACTGATATTCATAAGTAACTTTGACTATTCGTCTCTATTGTAAGCCACAGATATTCATAAGTAAGTTTAACTATTCTTTGGAATTTTAAGCCACAGATATAGTTAATTAATTTAAACCATTTTGTATTGTAAGTCACAGACTTTCATCCTACCATGATACCATATAACCAGGCAACATTGCTACATTGCTACCATGCTACCATGCTACCGAGCTACCGTGCTACCATGCTACCATGCTACGGGAAAATACAACAGGTATCCATATTGAGTAATTTTAACTATTTCTAACTATGTAAGCCACAGATATTCTTACGTAAGTTTAACTATTCTTAGGTATTTTAAGCCACAAATATACATAAGTAAGTTTAACTATTCCTAAGTATTGTAAGCCTCATATATTCATAAGTAAGTTTTCCTATTCGTAGGTATACTAAGCCACAGATTTTCATAAGTCATATTAACTATTCGTAAGTATCGTGAGCCAAAGATATTCCTTAGTAAGTTAAACCATTCACAAGTATTGTCCGCCAATGTATGCATAAGTAAGGTAAACTATTCGTAGGTATATTGTAAGCCACAGATATTCATAAGTAAGTTAAACTATTCGCTACTATTGTAAGCCACATATATTCATAAGTAAGTTTAAGTTTAACTATTCGTGGGTATTGTAAGCCACATATATTAATCCTTAAGTTGAACTATTCGGAATATAGAAAGCCACAGATATTCATAATTAAGTTTAATTACTTATAAGTATTGTAAGCCAAAGATATTCATAAGTTAGTTGAACTATTTGTTATTCTGGTAAGCCACAGATATTCATGAATTAGTTTAACTATTCGTTACTATTGTAAGCCAAATATATTCATAAGTAAGTTTAACTATTCGTAGGTATTTTAAGCCACAGATATTCATAAGTAAGTTAATTTACTTGTAAGTATTGTAAGCCACAGATATTCATAATTTAGTTTGGCTATTTGTTATATTTGTAAGCCACAGATATTCATAATTATGTTTAATTACTTCTAAGTATTGTATGCCACCGATATTCATAAGTAAGTTAAACTATTCCTTACTATTGTAAGGCATCAATATTTATAAGTAAGTTTAAATATTCGTGGGTATTGTAAGCCACATATATTAACCCTTAAGTTTTACTATTCGGAATATAGTAAGCAACATATATTTATAAATAAGTTTACTATTCCTAGGTATTGTAAGCCACAGATATTCATAATTTAGTTGAACTATTCGTTACTATTGTAAGCCTCAGATATTGATAATTAGGATTAATTACTTTCAAGTATTGTAAGCCACAGATATTTATCAGTAAGTTTAACTATTTGTTACTTTTGTAGGCCACAGATATTCTAAGAACATGTAACTATTCATTACTATTGTAAGCCACATATATTCATAAGTGAGTTTAATAACTTATAAGTATTGTAAGCCACAGATATTCATGAATTAGTTTAACTATTCGTTACTATTGTAAGCCACATATATTGATAAGTAAGTTTAACTATTCGTAGGTATTTTAATGCCACAGATATTCATAATTAAGTTAATTTACTTATAAGTATTGTAAGCCAAAGATATTCATAAGTAAGTTAAACTATTCATTAGTATTGTAAGCCACAGATATTCATAATTTAGTTTAGCTATTCGTGACTATTTAAGCCACAGATATTTTTTAAGTAAGTTTAACTATTCGTTACTATTGTAAGCCACAGATATTGATAATTAGGTTTTATCACTCTCAAGTATTGTAAGCCACATATATTATAAGTAATTTTAACTATTTGTTGCTATTGTAAGCCACAGATATTCATAAGTAAGTTTAACAATGATTAAGTTTTGTAAGCCACAGATATTCATAATTTAGTTTAACTATTCGTTACTATTTAAGCCACAGATATTCATAATTAGGTTTAATTAATTTTAAGAATTGTAAGCCACAGATATTTATAAGTAAGTTGAACTATTTGTTAGTGTTTTAAGCCACAGATATTCATAATTTAGTAAGGCTATTTGTTATATTTGTAAGCCAAAGATATTCATAATTAGGTTAAATTACTTCTAAGTATTGTAAGCCACAGATATTCATAAGTAAGTTTTACTATTTGTGACTAAGCCACAGATATTCATTAGTAAGTTTAACTATTCGTTACTATCGTAAGCCACATATATTCATAATTAAGAATACTTACATATAAGTATTTTAAGCCACAGATATTCATAAGTAACTTAAACTATTTGCTAGTGTTGTAAGCCACAGATATTCATAAATAAGTTTCACTCTTCGTTACTATTTAAGCCACAGATATTCATAAGTCAGTTTAACTATTCGTTACTATTGTAAGCCACAGATATTGATAATTAGATTTTATCACTCTCAAGTATTGTAAGCCACATATATTATAAGTAATTTTAACTATTTGTTACTATTGTAAGCCACAGATATTCATAAGTAAGTTTAACAATGATTAAGTTTTGTAAGCCACAGATATTCATAATTTAGTTTAACTATTCGTTACTATTTAAGCCACAGATATTCATAATTAGGTTTAATTAATTCTAAGAATTGTAAGCCACAGATATTTATAAGTAAGTTGAACTATTTGTTAGTGTTTTAAGCCACAGATATTCATAATTTAGTTAGGCTATTTGTTATATTTGTAAGCCAAAGATATTCATAATTAGGTTAAATTACTTCTAAGTATTGTAAGCCACAGATATTCATAAGTAAGTTTTACTATTTGTGACTAAGCCACAGATATTCATTAGTAAGTTTAACTATTCGTTACTATCGTAAGCCACATATATTCATAATTAAGAATACTTACATATAAGTATTTTAAGCCACAGATATTCATAAGTAACTTAAACTATTTGCTAGTGTTGTAAGCCACAGATATTCATAAATAAGTTTCACTCTTCGTTACTATTTAAGCCACAGATATTCATAAGTCAGTTTAACTATTCGTTACTATTGTAAGCCACAGATATTCATAAGTTATTTTAACTATTCGTGGGTAATGTAAGCCACAGATATTCATAAGTCAGTTTAACTATTCGTTACTATTTAAGCAACAGATATTCATAAGTCAGTTTAACTATTCCTTACTATTGTAAGCCACAGATATTCATAAGTTATTTTAACTATTCGTGGGTAATGTAAGCCACATATATTAATCCTTAAGTTTAACTATTCAGAATATAGTAAGCCACAGATATTCATAAGTAAGTTTACTATTCTTAGGTATTTTAAGCCACAGATATTCATAAGTAACTTAAACTATTTGCTAGTGTTGTAAGCCACAGATAATCATAATTTAGTTTAACTATTCGTTACTATTTAAGCCATAGATATTGATAAGTAATTTTCACTATTCGTTACTCTTTAAGCCACAGTTATTCATAAGTCAGTTTCACTATTCGTTACTATTTAAGCCACAGATATTCATAAGTCAGTTTAACTATTCGTTACTATTGTAAGCCACAGATATTCATAAGTAATTTTAACTATTCGTGGGTAATGTAAGCCACATATATTAATCTTTAAGTTTAACTATTCGGAATATAGTAAGCCACAGATATTTATAAGTAAGTTTACTATTCGTTACTCTTTAAGCCACAGATATTCATAAGTCAGTTTAACGATTCGTTACTATTTAAGCCACAGATATTCATAAGTCAGTTTAACTATTCCTTACTATTGTAAGCCACAGATATTCATAAGTTATTTTAACTATTCGTGGGTAATGTAAGCCACATATATTAATCCTTAAGTTTAACTATTCAGAATATAGTAAGCCACATATATTTATAAGTAAGTTTTTTATTCTTAGGTATTTTAAACCACAGATATTCATAAGTAAGTTTACTATTCCTAGGTATTTTAAGCCAGAGATATTCATAAGTAACTTAAACTATTTGCTAGTGTTGTAAGCCACAGATAATCATAATTTAGTTTAACTATTCGTTACTATTTAAGCCACAGATATTCATAAGTCAGTTTCACTATTCGTTACTATTTAAGCCACAGATATTAATAAATCAGTTTCACTAATCGTTACTATTTAAGCCACAGATATTCATAAGTCAGTTTCACTATTCGTTACTATTTAAGCCACAGATATTCATAAGTAAGTTTCACTATTCGTTACTATTTAAGCCACAGATATTCATAACTAAGTTTCACTATTCGTTACTATTTAAGCCACAGATATTCATAAGTCAGTTTCACTATTCGTTACTCTTTAAGCCACAGATATTCATAAGTCAGTTTAACTATTCGTTACTATTTAAGCCACAGATATTCATAAGTCAGTTTCACTATTCGTTACTAATTAAGCCACAGATATTCATAAGTCAGTTTCACTATTCGTTACTCTTTAAGCCACAGATATTCATAAGTCAGTTTAACTATTCGTTACTATTTAAGCCACAGATATTCATAAGTAATTTTCACTATTCGTTACTATTTAAGCCACAGATATTCATAAGTCAGTTTCACTATTCGTTACTATTTAAGCCACAGATATTCATAAGTCAGTTTCACTGTTCGTTACTATTTAAGACACAGATATTCATAACTAAGTTTCACTATTCTTTACTATTTAAGCCACAGATATTCATAAGTCAGTTTCACTATTCGTTACTATTTAAGCCACAGATATTCATAAGTCAGTTTCACTATTCGTTACTATTTAAGCCACAGATATTCATACGTCAGTTTCACTATTCGTTACTCTTTAAGCCACAGTTATTCATAAGTAAGTTAAACTATTCGTTACTATTTAAGCCACAGATATTCATAAGTAAGTTTCACTATTCGATACTATTTAAGCCACAGATATTCATAAGTCAGTTTAACTATTCCTTACTATTGTAAGCCACAGATATTCATAAGTTATTTTAACTATTCGTGGGTAATGTAAGCCACATATATTAATCCTTAAGTTTAACTATTCGGAATATAGTAAGCCACAGATATTCATAAGTAAGTTTACTATTCCTAGGTATTTTAAGCCAGAGATATTCATAAGTAACTTAAACTATTTGCTAGTGTTGTAAGCCACAGATAATCATAATTTAGTTTAACTATTCGTTACTATTTAAGCCACAGATATTCATAAGTAAGTTAAACTATTCGTTACTATTTAAGCCACAGATATTCATAAGTAAGTTTCACTATTCGTTACTATTTAAGATACAGATATTCATAAGTCAGTTTAACTATTCCTTACTATTGTAAGCCACAGATATTCATAAGTTATTTAACTATTCGTGGGTAATGTAAGCCACATATATTAATCCTTAAGTTTAACTATTCGGAATATAGTAAGCCACAGATATTCATAAGTAAGTTTACTATTCCTAGGTATTTTAAGCCAGAGATATTCATAAGTAACTTAAACTATTTGCTAGTGTTGTAAGCCACAGATAATCATAATTTAGTTTAACTATTCGTTACTATTTAAGCCACAGATATTCATAAGTAAGTTTCACTATTCGTTACTATTTAAGCCACAGATATTCATAATTAGGTTTAATTACTTCTAAGTATTGTAAGCCACAGATATTCATAAGTAAGTTTCACTATTCGTTACTATTTAAGCCACAGATATTCATAAGTCAGTTTCACTATTCGTTACTATTTAAGCCGCAGATATTCATAAGTCAGTTACACTATTCGTTACTCTTTAAGCCACAGATATTCATAAGTCAGTTTAACTATTCGTTACTATTTAAGCCACAGATATTCATAAGTAACTTTCACTATTCGTTACTATTTAAGCCACAGATATTCATAAGTCAGTTTCACTATTCGTTACTATTTAAGCCGCAGATATTCATAAGTCAGTTACACTATTCGTTACTCTTTAAGCCACAGATATTCATAAGTCAGTTTAACTATTCGTTACTATTTAAGCCACAGATATTCATAAGTAACTTTCACTATTCGTTACTATTTAAGCCACAGATATTCATAAGTCAGTTTCACTATTCGTTACTGTTTAAGCCACAGATATTCATAACTAAGTTTCACTATTCGTTACTCTTTAAGCCACAGATATTCATAAGTCAGTTTCACTCTTCGTTACTATTTAAGCCACAGATATTCATAAGTCAGTTTCACTATTCGTTACTCTTTAAGCCACAGTTATTCATAAGTCAGTTTCACTATTCGTTACTATTTAAGCCACAGATATTCATAAGTCAGTTTCACTATTCGTTACTATTTAAGCCACAGATATTCATAACTAAGTTTCACTATTCGTTACTATTTAAGCCACAGATATTCATAAGTCAGTTTCACTATTCGTTACTCTTTAAGCCACAGTTATTCATAAGTCAGTTTCACTATTCGTTACTATTTAAGCCACAGATATTCATAAGTCAGTTTCACTATTCGTTACTATTTAAGCCACAGATATTCATAAGTCAGTTTAACTATTCGTTACTATTGTAAGCCATAGATATTCATAAGTTATTTTAACTATTCGCGGGTAATGTAAGCCACATATATTAATCCTTAAGTTTAACTATTCGGAATAGAGTAAGCCACAGATATTTATATGTAAGTTTACTATTCCTAGGTATTTTAAGCCACAGATATTCATAAGTAACTTAAACTATTTGCAAGTGTTGTAAGCCACAGATAATCATAATTTAGTTTAACTATTTGTTACTATTTAAGCCACAGATATTCATAAGTAAGTTTCACTATTCGTTACTATTTAAGCCACAGATATTCATAATTAGGTTGAATTACTTATAAGTATTGTAAGCCAAAGATAGTCATAAGTAAGTTGAACTATTTGTTAGTGTGGTAAGCCACAGATATTCAGGAATTAGTTTAACTATTCGTTACTATTTAAGCCACAGATATTCATAAGTAAGTTTAATTACTTCTAAGTATTGTAAGTCACAGATGTTCATAAGTTAGTTGAACTATTTGTTAGTGTTGTAAGCCACAGATATTCATAATTTAGTTTGGCTATTTGTTATATTTGAAAGCCACAGATATTCATAATTAGGTTAAATTACTTATAAGTATTGTAAGCCAAAGATAGTCATTAGTAAGTTTTACTATTTGTTACTAAGCCACAGATATTCATAAGTAAGTTACACTATTCGTTACTATTGTAAGCCACAGATATTCATAATTAAGTTGAATTACTTTCAAGAATTGGGAGCCACAGATATTCATAATTTAGTTTAACTATTCGTTACTATTTAAGCCACAGATATTCATAAGTAAGTTTAATTACTTATAAGTATTGTAAGCCAAAGATAGTCATTAGTAAGTTGAACTATTTGTTAGTGTGGTAAGCCACAGATATTAAGGAATTAGTTTAACCATTCGTTACTATGGTAAGCCACATATATTCATAAGTAAGTTAAACTATTCGTAGGTATTTTAAGCCACAGATATTAATCCTCAAGTTTAACTATTCGGAACATAGTTAGCCACAGATATTTATAAGTATGTTTACCCTTCGTAGGTATTTTCAGCCACACATATTCAAAATTAAGTTAATCTACTCGTAAGTAATGTAAGCCAAAGATATTCATAAGTAAGTTAAACTATTTATTAGTATTGTAAACCACAGATATTCATAATTTAGTTTAACTATTCGTTACTATTGTAAGTCACAGATATTCATAAGTAAGTTAAAACTATATATTAGTATTGCAAGCCACAGATATTTATCATATATTCACCATTTTACCATTTTACCATTTTACCATTTTACCATTTTACCATTTTACCATTTTACCATTTTACCATTTTACCATTTTACCATTTTACCATTTTATTATTTTATCATTTTATCATTTTACCATTTTACCATTTTACCATTTTACCATCTTACCATTTTACCCATTTTACCCACTTACTATTTTACCATTTTACCATTTTACACATTTTACCATTTTACCATTTTACCATTTTACACATTTTACCATTTTACCATTTTACACATTTTACCATTTTACCATTTTACCATTTTACCATTTTACACATTTTACCATTTTACCATTTTACCATTTTACACATTTTACCATTTTACCATTTTACCATTTTACACATTTTACCATTTTACCATTTTACCATTTTACAATTTTACAATTTTACCATTTACCATTTTACCATTTTACCATTTTACCATTTTACCATTTTACCATTTTACCATTTTACCATTTTACCATTTTACCATTTTACCATTTTACCATTTTACCATTTTACCATTTTAACATTTTACCATTTTACCATTTTACCATTTTACCATTTTACCATTTTACCATTTTACCATTTTACCATTTTACCATTTTACCCACTTACCATTTTACCATTTTACCATTTTACCATTTTACCATCTTACCATCTTACCATCTTACCATTTTACCCATTTTACCCACTTACCATTTTACCATTTTACACATTTTACCCACTTACCATTTTACCATTTTACACATTTTACCATTTTACCATTTTACCATTTTACAATTTTACAATTTTACCATTTTATCATTTTACCATTTTACCATTTTATCATTTTATCATTTTACCATTTTACCATTTTACCATTTTACCATTTTACCATTTCACCATTTTACCATTGCACCCTTTGATATAAGCCTCAGATAATCATAATTTAGTTTAACTATATTGTAGTTTAACTAAAATTTAGTTTAACTATTCGTTACTATTTAAGCCACAGATATTCATAAGTCAGTTTAACTATTCGTTACTATTGTAAGCCACAGATATTTTTAAGTTATTTTAACTATTCGTGGGTAATGTAAGCCACATATATTAATCCTTAAGTTTAACTATTCAGAATATAGTAAGCCACAGATATTCGTATGTAAGTTTAATTACTTTCAAGCATTGGAAGCCACAGATATTCATAAGTCAGTTTAATTATTCGTTACTATTGTAAGCCACAGATATTTTTAAGTTATTTTAACTATTCGTGGGTAATGTAAGCCACATATATTAATCCTTAAGTTTAACTATTCAGAATATAGTAAGCCACAGATATTTATAAGTAAGTTTACTATTCCTAGGTATTTTAAGCCACAGATATTCATAAGTAACTTAAACTGTTTGCTAGTGTTGTAAGCCACAGATAATCATAATTTAGTTTAACTATTCGTTACTATTTAAGCCATAGATATTCATAAGTAAGTTTCACTATTCGTTACTATTTAAGCCACAGATATTCATAAGTCAGTTTCACTATTCGTTACTATTAAAGCCACAGATATTCAAAAGTCAGTTTAACTATTCGTTACTATTGTAAGCCACAGATATTCATAAGTTATTTTAACTATTCGTGGGTAATGTAAGCCACATATATTAATCCTTAAGTTTAACTATTCGGAATATAGTAAGCCACAGATATTCATAAGTAACTTAAACTATTTGCTAGTGTTGTAAGCCACAGATAATCATAATTTAGTTTAACTATTCGTTACTCTTTAAGCCACAGATATTCATAAGTAAGTTTCACTATTCGTTACTATTTAAGCCACAGATATTCATACTTAGGTTTAATTACTTCTAAGTATTGTAAGCCACAGTTATTCATAAGTCAGTTTCACTATTCGTTACTATTTAAGCCACAGATATTCATAAGTAAGTTTCACTATTCGTTACTATTTAAGCCACAGATATTCATAATTAGGTTTAATTACTTCTAAGTATTGTAAGCCACAGTTATTCATAAGTAATTTTCACTATTCGTTACTATTTAAGCCACAGATATTCATAAGTCAGTTTCACTATTCGTTACTGTTTAAGCCACAGATATTCATAAGTCAGTTTCACTATTCGTTACTATTTAAGCCACAGATATTCATAACTAAGTTTCACTATTCGTTACTATTTAAGCCACAGATATTCATAAGTCAGTTTCACTATTCGTTACTCTTTAAGCCACAGTTATTCATAAGTCAGTTTCACTATTCGTTACTATTTAAGCCACAGATATTCATAAGTCAGTTTAACTATTCCTTACTATTGTAAGCCACAGATATTCATAAGTTATTTTAACTATTCGTGGGTAATGTAAGCCACATATATTAATCCTTAAGCTTAACTATTCAGAATATAGTCAGCCACATATATTTATAAGTAAGTTTTTTATTCTTAGGTATTTTAAACCACAGATATTCATAAGTTAGTTTACTATTGCTAGGTATTTTAAGCCAGAGATATTCATAAGTAACTTAAACTATTTGCTAGTGTTGTAAGCCACAGATAATCATAATTTAGTTTAACTATTCGTTACTATTTAAGCCACAGATATTCATAAGTCAGTTTCACTATTCGTTACTCTTTAAGCCACAGATATTCATAAGTCAGTTTAACTATTCGTTACTATTTAAGCCACAGATATTCATAAGTAATTTTACACTATTTGTTACTATTTAAGCCACAGATATTCATAAGTCAGTTTCACTATTCGTTACTCTTTAAGCCACAGTTATTCATAAGTCAGTTTCACTATTCGTTACTATTTAAGCCACAGATATTCATAAGTCAGTTTCACTATTCGTTACTATTTAAGCCACAGATATTCATAAGTCAGTTTAACTATTCGTTACTATTGTAAGCCATAGATATTCATAAGTTATTTTAACTATTCGCGGGTAATGTAAGCCACATATATTAATCCTTAAGTTTAACTATTCGGAATAGAGTAAGCCACAGATATTTATATGTAAGTTTACTATTCCTAGGTATTTTAAGCCAGAGATATTCATAAGTAACTTAAACTATTTGCTAGTGTTGTAAGCCACAGATAATCATAATTTAGTTTAACTATTCGTTACTATTTAAGCCACAGATATTCATAAGTCAGTTTCACTATTCGTTACTGTTTAAGCCACAGATATTCATAACTAAGTTTCACTATTCGTTACTCTTTAAGCCACAGATATTCATAAGTCAGTTTCACTCTTCGTTACTATTTAAGCCACAGATATTCATAAGTCAGTTTCACTATTCGTTACTCTTTAAGCCACAGTTATTCATAAGTCAGTTTCACTATTCGTTACTATTTAAGCCACAGATATTCATAAGTCAGTTTCACTATTCGTTACTCTTTAAGCCACAGTTATTCATAAGTCAGTTTCACTATTCGTTACTATTTAAGCCACAGATATTCATAAGTCAGTTTAACTATTCCTTACTATTGTAAGCCACAGATATTCATAAGTTATTTTAACTATTCGTGGGTAATGTAAGCCACATATATTAATCCTTAAGCTTAACTATTCAGAATATAGTCAGCCACATATATTTATAAGTAAGTTTTTTATTCTTAGGTATTTTAAACCACAGATATTCATAAGTTAGTTTACTATTGCTAGGTATTTTAAGCCAGAGATATTCATAAGTAACTTAAACTATTTGCTAGTGTTGTAAGCCACAGATAATCATAATTTAGTTTAACTATTCGTTACTATTTAAGCCACAGATATTCATAAGTCAGTTTCACTATTCGTTACTCTTTAAGCCACAGATATTCATAAGTCAGTTTCACTATTCGTTACTATTTAAGCCACAGATATTCATAAGTAATTTTACACTATTTGTTACTATTTAAGCCACAGATATTCATAAGTCAGTTTCACTATTCGTTACTCTTTAAGCCACAGTTATTCATAAGTCAGTTTCACTATTCGTTACTATTTAAGCCACAGATATTCATAAGTCAGTTTCACTATTCGTTACTATTTAAGCCACAGATATTCATAAGTCAGTTTAACTATTCGTTACTATTGTAAGCCATAGATATTCATAAGTTATTTTAACTATTCGCGGGTAATGTAAGCCACATATATTAATCCTTAAGTTTAACTATTCGGAATAGAGTAAGCCACAGATATTTATATGTAAGTTTACTATTCCTAGGTATTTTAAGCCAGAGATATTCATAAGTAACTTAAACTATTTGCTAGTGTTGTAAGCCACAGATAATCATAATTTAGTTTAACTATTCGTTACTATTTAAGCCACAGATATTCATAAGTCAGTTTCACTATTCGTTACTCTTTAAGCCACAGATATTCATAAGTCAGTTTCACTATTCGTTACTATTTAAGCCACAGATATTCATAATTAGGTTTAATTACTTCTAAGTATTGTAAGCCACAGATATTCATAAGTAAGTTTCACTATTCGTTACTATTTAAGCCACAGATATTCATAAGTCAGTTTCACTATTCGTTACTATTTAAGCCGCAGATATTCATAAGTCAGTTACACTATTCGTTACTCTTTAAGCCACAGATATTCATAAGTCAGTTTAACTATTCGTTACTATTTAAGCCACAGATATTCATAAGTAACTTTCACTATTCGTTACTATTTAAGCCACAGATATTCATAAGTCAGTTTCACTATTCGTTACTATTTAAGCCGCAGATATTCATAAGTCAGTTACACTATTCGTTACTCTTTAAGCCACAGATATTCATAAGTCAGTTTAACTATTCGTTACTATTTAAGCCACAGATATTCATAAGTAACTTTCACTATTCGTTACTATTTAAGCCACAGATATTCATAAGTCAGTTTCACTATTCGTTACTGTTTAAGCCACAGATATTCATAACTAAGTTTCACTATTCGTTACTCTTTAAGCCACAGATATTCATAAGTCAGTTTCACTCTTCGTTACTATTTAAGCCACAGATATTCATAAGTCAGTTTCACTATTCGTTACTCTTTAAGCCACAGTTATTCATAAGTCAGTTTCACTATTCGTTACTATTTAAGCCACAGATATTCATAAGTCAGTTTCACTATTCGTTACTATTTAAGCCACAGATATTCATAACTAAGTTTCACTATTCGTTACTATTTAAGCCACAGATATTCATAAGTCAGTTTCACTATTCGTTACTCTTTAAGCCACAGTTATTCATAAGTCAGTTTCACTATTCGTTACTATTTAAGCCACAGATATTCATAAGTCAGTTTCACTATTCGTTACTATTTAAGCCACAGATATTCATAAGTCAGTTTAACTATTCGTTACTATTGTAAGCCATAGATATTCATAAGTTATTTTAACTATTCGCGGGTAATGTAAGCCACATATATTAATCCTTAAGTTTAACTATTCGGAATAGAGTAAGCCACAGATATTTATATGTAAGTTTACTATTCCTAGGTATTTTAAGCCACAGATATTCATAAGTAACTTAAACTATTTGCAAGTGTTGTAAGCCACAGATAATCATAATTTAGTTTAACTATTTGTTACTATTTAAGCCACAGATATTCATAAGTAAGTTTCACTATTCGTTACTATTTAAGCCACAGATATTCATAATTAGGTTGAATTACTTATAAGTATTGTAAGCCAAAGATAGTCATAAGTAAGTTGAACTATTTGTTAGTGTGGTAAGCCACAGATATTCAGGAATTAGTTTAACTATTCGTTACTATTTAAGCCACAGATATTCATAAGTAAGTTTAATTACTTCTAAGTATTGTAAGTCACAGATGTTCATAAGTTAGTTGAACTATTTGTTAGTGTTGTAAGCCACAGATATTCATAATTTAGTTTGGCTATTTGTTATATTTGAAAGCCACAGATATTCATAATTAGGTTAAATTACTTATAAGTATTGTAAGCCAAAGATAGTCATTAGTAAGTTTTACTATTTGTTACTAAGCCACAGATATTCATAAGTAAGTTACACTATTCGTTACTATTGTAAGCCACAGATATTCATAATTAAGTTGAATTACTTTCAAGAATTGGGAGCCACAGATATTCATAATTTAGTTTAACTATTCGTTACTATTTAAGCCACAGATATTCATAAGTAAGTTTAATTACTTATAAGTATTGTAAGCCAAAGATAGTCATTAGTAAGTTGAACTATTTGTTAGTGTGGTAAGCCACAGATATTAAGGAATTAGTTTAACCATTCGTTACTATGGTAAGCCACATATATTCATAAGTAAGTTAAACTATTCGTAGGTATTTTAAGCCACAGATATTAATCCTCAAGTTTAACTATTCGGAACATAGTTAGCCACAGATATTTATAAGTATGTTTACCCTTCGTAGGTATTTTCAGCCACACATATTCAAAATTAAGTTAATCTACTCGTAAGTAATGTAAGCCAAAGATATTCATAAGTAAGTTAAACTATTTATTAGTATTGTAAACCACAGATATTCATAATTTAGTTTAACTATTCGTTACTATTGTAAGTCACAGATATTCATAAGTAAGTTAAAACTATATATTAGTATTGCAAGCCACAGATATTTATCATATATTCACCATTTTACCATTTTACCATTTTACCATTTTACCATTTTACCATTTTACCATTTTACCATTTTACCATTTTACCATTTTACCATTTTACCATTTTACCATTTTATTATTTTATCATTTTATCATTTTACCATTTTACCATTTTACCATTTTACCATCTTACCATTTTACCCATTTTACCCACTTACTATTTTACCATTTTACCATTTTACACATTTTACCATTTTACCATTTTACCATTTTACACATTTTACCATTTTACCATTTTACACATTTTACCATTTTACCATTTTACCATTTTACAATTTTACCATTTTACCATTTTACCATTTTACCATTTTACCATTTTACCATTTTACCATTTTACCATTTTACCATTTTACCATTTTACCATTTTACCATTTTACCATTTTACCATTTTATTATTTTATCATTTTACCATTTTACCATTTTACCATTTTACCATCTTACCATTTTACCCATTTTACCCACTTACTATTTTACCATTTTACCATTTTACCATTTTACACATTTTACCATTTTACCATTTTACCATTTTACACATTTTACCATTTTACCATTTTACCATTTTACACATTTTACCATTTTACCATTTTACCATTTTACAATTTTACAATTTTACCATTTACCATTTTACCATTTTACCATTTTACCATTTTACCATTTTACCATTTTACCATTTTACCATTTTACCATTTTACCATTTTACCATTTTACCATTTTACCATTTTAACATTTTACCATTTTACCATTTTACCATTTTACCATTTTACCATTTTACCATTTTACCATTTTACCATTTTACCATTTTACCCACTTACCATTTTACCATTTTACCATTTTACCATTTTACCATTTTACCATCTTACCATCTTACCATCTTACCATTTTACCCATTTTACCCACTTACCATTTTACCATTTTACCATTTTACACATTTTACCCACTTACCATTTTACCATTTTACACATTTTACCATTTTACCATTTTACCATTTTACAATTTTACAATTTTACCATTTTATCATTTTACCATTTTACCATTTTATCATTTTATCATTTTACCATTTTACCATTTTACCATTTTACCATTTTACCATTTCACCATTTTACCATTGCACCCTTTGATATAAGCCTCAGATAATCATAATTTAGTTTAACTATATTGTAGTTTAACTAAAATTTAGTTTAACTATTCGTTACTATTTAAGCCACAGATATTCATAAGTCAGTTTAACTATTCGTTACTATTGTAAGCCACAGATATTTTTAAGTTATTTTAACTATTCGTGGGTAATGTAAGCCACATATATTAATCCTTAAGTTTAACTATTCAGAATATAGTAAGCCACAGATATTCGTATGTAAGTTTAATTACTTTCAAGCATTGGAAGCCACAGATATTCATAAGTCAGTTTAATTATTCGTTACTATTGTAAGCCACAGATATTTTTAAGTTATTTTAACTATTCGTGGGTAATGTAAGCCACATATATTAATCCTTAAGTTTAACTATTCAGAATATAGTAAGCCACAGATATTTATAAGTAAGTTTACTATTCCTAGGTATTTTAAGCCACAGATATTCATAAGTAACTTAAACTGTTTGCTAGTGTTGTAAGCCACAGATAATCATAATTTAGTTTAACTATTCGTTACTATTTAAGCCATAGATATTCATAAGTAAGTTTCACTATTCGTTACTATTTAAGCCACAGATATTCATAAGTCAGTTTCACTATTCGTTACTATTAAAGCCACAGATATTCAAAAGTCAGTTTAACTATTCGTTACTATTGTAAGCCACAGATATTCATAAGTTATTTTAACTATTCGTGGGTAATGTAAGCCACATATATTAATCCTTAAGTTTAACTATTCGGAATATAGTAAGCCACAGATATTCATAAGTAACTTAAACTATTTGCTAGTGTTGTAAGCCACAGATAATCATAATTTAGTTTAACTATTCGTTACTCTTTAAGCCACAGATATTCATAAGTAAGTTTCACTATTCGTTACTATTTAAGCCACAGATATTCATAATTAGGTTTAATTACTTCTAAGTATTGTAAGCCACAGTTATTCATAAGTCAGTTTCACTATTCTTTACTATTTAAGCCACAGATATTCATAAGTAAGTTTCACTATTCGTTACTATTTAAGCCACAGATATTCATAATTAGGTTTAATTACTTCTAAGTATTGTAAGCCACAGTTATTCATAAGTAATTTTCACTATTCGTTACTATTTAAGCCACAGATATTCATAAGTCAGTTTCACTATTCGTTACTGTTTAAGCCACAGATATTCATAAGTCAGTTTCACTATTCGTTACTATTTAAGCCACAGATATTCATAACTAAGTTTCACTATTCGTTACTATTTAAGCCACAGATATTCATAAGTCAGTTTCACTATTCGTTACTCTTTAAGCCACAGTTATTCATAAGTCAGTTTCACTATTCGTTACTATTTAAGCCACAGATATTCATAAGTCAGTTTAACTATTCCTTACTATTGTAAGCCACAGATATTCATAAGTTATTTTAACTATTCGTGGGTAATGTAAGCCACATATATTAATCCTTAAGCTTAACTATTCAGAATATAGTCAGCCACATATATTTATAAGTAAGTTTTTTATTCTTAGGTATTTTAAACCACAGATATTCATAAGTTAGTTTACTATTGCTAGGTATTTTAAGCCAGAGATATTCATAAGTAACTTAAACTATTTGCTAGTGTTGTAAGCCACAGATAATCATAATTTAGTTTAACTATTCGTTACTATTTAAGCCACAGATATTCATAAGTCAGTTTCACTATTCGTTACTCTTTAAGCCACAGATATTCATAAGTCAGTTTAACTATTCGTTACTATTTAAGCCACAGATATTCATAAGTAATTTTACACTATTTGTTACTATTTAAGCCACAGATATTCATAAGTCAGTTTCACTATTCGTTACTCTTTAAGCCACAGTTATTCATAAGTCAGTTTCACTATTCGTTACTATTTAAGCCACAGATATTCATAAGTCAGTTTCACTATTCGTTACTATTTAAGCCACAGATATTCATAAGTCAGTTTAACTATTCGTTACTATTGTAAGCCATAGATATTCATAAGTTATTTTAACTATTCGCGGGTAATGTAAGCCACATATATTAATCCTTAAGTTTAACTATTCGGAATAGAGTAAGCCACAGATATTTATATGTAAGTTTACTATTCCTAGGTATTTTAAGCCACAGATATTCATAAGTAACTTAAACTATTTGCAAGTGTTGTAAGCCACAGATAATCATAATTTAGTTTAACTATTTGTTACTATTTAAGCCACAGATATTCATAAGTAAGTTTCACTATTCGTTACTATTTAAGCCACAGATATTCATAATTAGGTTGAATTACTTATAAGTATTGTAAGCCAAAGATAGTCATAAGTAAGTTGAACTATTTGTTAGTGTGGTAAGCCACAGATATTCAGGAATTAGTTTAACTATTCGTTACTATTTAAGCCACAGATATTCATAAGTAAGTTTAATTACTTCTAAGTATTGTAAGTCACAGATGTTCATAAGTTAGTTGAACTATTTGTTAGTGTTGTAAGCCACAGATATTCATAATTTAGTTTGGCTATTTGTTATATTTGAAAGCCACAGATATTCATAATTAGGTTAAATTACTTATAAGTATTGTAAGCCAAAGATAGTCATTAGTAAGTTTTACTATTTGTTACTAAGCCACAGATATTCATAAGTAAGTTACACTATTCGTTACTATTGTAAGCCACAGATATTCATAATTAAGTTGAATTACTTTCAAGAATTGGGAGCCACAGATATTCATAATTTAGTTTAACTATTCGTTACTATTTAAGCCACAGATATTCATAAGTAAGTTTAATTACTTATAAGTATTGTAAGCCAAAGATAGTCATTAGTAAGTTGAACTATTTGTTAGTGTGGTAAGCCACAGATATTAAGGAATTAGTTTAACCATTCGTTACTATGGTAAGCCACATATATTCATAAGTAAGTTAAACTATTCGTAGGTATTTTAAGCCACAGATATTAATCCTCAAGTTTAACTATTCGGAACATAGTTAGCCACAGATATTTATAAGTATGTTTACCCTTCGTAGGTATTTTCAGCCACACATATTCAAAATTAAGTTAATCTACTCGTAAGTAATGTAAGCCAAAGATATTCATAAGTAAGTTAAACTATTTATTAGTATTGTAAACCACAGATATTCATAATTTAGTTTAACTATTCGTTACTATTGTAAGTCACAGATATTCATAAGTAAGTTAAAACTATATATTAGTATTGCAAGCCACAGATATTTATCATATATTCACCATTTTACCATTTTACCATTTTACCATTTTACCATTTTACCATTTTACCATTTTACCATTTTACCATTTTATTATTTTATCATTTTATCATTTTACCATTTTACCATTTTACCATTTTACCATCTTACCATTTTACCCATTTTACCCACTTACTATTTTACCATTTTACCATTTTACACATTTTACCATTTTACCATTTTACACATTTTACCATTTTACCATTTTACACATTTTACCATTTTACCATTTTACCATTTTACAATTTTACCATTTTACCATTTTACCATTTTACCATTTTACCATTTTACCATTTTACCATTTTACCATTTTACCATTTTACCATTTTACCATTTTACCATTTTACCATTTTACCATTTTACCATTTTACCATTTTACCATTTTACCATTTTACCATTTTACCATTTTACCATTTTACCATTTTACCATTTTATTATTTTATCATTTTACCATTTTACCATTTTACCATTTTACCATCTTACCATTTTACCCATTTTACCCACTTACTATTTTACCATTTTACCATTTTACCATTTTACACATTTTACCATTTTACCATTTTACCATTTTACACATTTTACCATTTTACCATTTTACCATTTTACACATTTTACCATTTTACCATTTTACCATTTTACAATTTTACAATTTTACCATTTACCATTTTACCATTTTACCATTTTACCATTTTACCATTTTACCATTTTACCATTTTACCATTTTACCATTTTACCATTTTACCATTTTACCATTTTACCATTTTAACATTTTACCATTTTACCATTTTACCATTTTACCATTTTACCATTTTACCATTTTACCATTTTACCATTTTACCCACTTACCATTTAACCATTTTACCATTTTACCATTTTACCATCTTACCATCTTACCATCTTACCATTTTACCCATTTTACCCACTTACCATTTTACCATTTTACCATTTTACACATTTTACCCACTTACCATTTTACCATTTTACACATTTTACCATTTTACCATTTTACCATTTTACAATTTTACAATTTTACCATTTTATCATTTTACCATTTTACCATTTTATCATTTTATCATTTTACCATTTTACCATTTTACCATTTTACCATTTTACCATTTCACCATTTTACCATTGCACCCTTTGATATAAGCCTCAGATAATCATAATTTAGTTTAACTATATTGTAGTTTAACTAAAATTTAGTTTAACTATTCGTTACTATTTAAGCCACAGATATTCATAAGTCAGTTTAACTATTCGTTACTATTGTAAGCCACAGATATTTTTAAGTTATTTTAACTATTCGTGGGTAATGTAAGCCACATATATTAATCCTTAAGTTTAACTATTCAGAATATAGTAAGCCACAGATATTCGTATGTAAGTTTAATTACTTTCAAGCATTGGAAGCCACAGATATTCATAAGTCAGTTTAATTATTCGTTACTATTGTAAGCCACAGATATTTTTAAGTTATTTTAACTATTCGTGGGTAATGTAAGCCACATATATTAATCCTTAAGTTTAACTATTCAGAATATAGTAAGCCACAGATATTTATAAGTAAGTTTACTATTCCTAGGTATTTTAAGCCACAGATATTCATAAGTAACTTAAACTGTTTGCTAGTGTTGTAAGCCACAGATAATCATAATTTAGTTTAACTATTCGTTACTATTTAAGCCATAGATATTCATAAGTAAGTTTCACTATTCGTTACTATTTAAGCCACAGATATTCATAAGTCAGTTTCACTATTCGTTACTATTAAAGCCACAGATATTCAAAAGTCAGTTTAACTATTCGTTACTATTGTAAGCCACAGATATTCATAAGTTATTTTAACTATTCGTGGGTAATGTAAGCCACATATATTAATCCTTAAGTTTAACTATTCGGAATATAGTAAGCCACAGATATTCATAAGTAACTTAAACTATTTGCTAGTGTTGTAAGCCACAGATAATCATAATTTAGTTTAACTATTCGTTACTCTTTAAGCCACAGATATTCATAAGTAAGTTTCACTATTCGTTACTATTTAAGCCACAGATATTCATAATTAGGTTTAATTACTTCTAAGTATTGTAAGCCACAGTTATTCATAAGTCAGTTTCACTATTCGTTACTATTTAAGCCACAGATATTCATAAGTCAGTTTCACTATTCGTTACTCTTTAAGCCACAGATATTCATAACTAAGTTTCACTATTCGTTACTATTTAAGCCACAGATATTCATAAGTCAGTTTCACTATTCGTTACTCTTTAAGCCACAGTTATTCATTAGTCAGTTTAACTATTCGTTACTATTTAGGCCACGGATATTCATAAGTAATTTTCACTATTCGTTACTATTTAAGCCACAGATATTCATAAGTCAGTTTCACTATTCGTTACTGTTTAAGCCACAGATATTCATAAGTCAGTTTCACTATTCGTTACTATTTAAGCCACAGATATTCATAACTAAGTTTCACTATTCGTTACTATTTAAGCCACAGATATTCATAAGTCAGTTTCACTATTCGTTACTCTTTAAGCCACAGTTATTCATAAGTCAGTTTCACTATTCGTTACTATTTAAGCCACAGATATTCATAAGTCAGTTTAACTATTCCTTACTATTGTAAGCCACAGATATTCATAAGTTATTTTAACTATTCGTGGGTAATGTAAGCCACATATATTAATCCTTAAGTTTAACTATTCAGAATATAGTCAGCCACATATATTTATAAGTAAGTTTTTTATTCTTAGGTATTTTAAACCACAGATATTCATAAGTTAGTTTACTATTGCTAGGTATTTTAAGCCAGAGATATTCATAAGTAACTTAAACTATTTGCTAGTGTTGTAAGCCACAGATAATCATAATTTAGTTTAACTATTCGTTACTATTTAAGCCACAGATATTCATAAGTCAGTTTCACTATTCGTTACTCTTTAAGCCACAGATATTCATAAGTCAGTTTAACTATTCGTTACTATTTAAGCCACAGATATTCATAAGTAATTTTACACTATTTGTTACTATTTAAGCCACAGATATTCATAAGTCAGTTTCACTATTCGTTACTCTTTAAGCCACAGTTATTCATAAGTCAGTTTCACTATTCGTTACTATTTAAGCCACAGATATTCATAAGTCAGTTTCACTATTCGTTACTATTTAAGCCACAGATATTCATAAGTCAGTTTAACTATTCGTTACTATTGTAAGCCATAGATATTCATAAGTTATTTTAACTATTCGCGGGTAATGTAAGCCACATATATTAATCCTTAAGTTTAACTATTCGGAATAGAGTAAGCCACAGATATTTATATGTAAGTTTACTATTCCTAGGTATTTTAAGCCACAGATATTCATAAGTAACTTAAACTATTTGCAAGTGTTGTAAGCCACAGATAATCATAATTTAGTTTAACTATTTGTTACTATTTAAGCCACAGATATTCATAAGTAAGTTTCACTATTCGTTACTATTTAAGCCACAGATATTCATAATTAGGTTGAATTACTTATAAGTATTGTAAGCCAAAGATAGTCATAAGTAAGTTGAACTATTTGTTAGTGTGGTAAGCCACAGATATTCAGGAATTAGTTTAACTATTCGTTACTATTTAAGCCACAGATATTCATAAGTAAGTTTAATTACTTCTAAGTATTGTAAGTCACAGATGTTCATAAGTTAGTTGAACTATTTGTTAGTGTTGTAAGCCACAGATATTCATCATTTAGTTTGGCTATTTGTTATATTTGAAAGCCACAGATATTCATAATTAGGTTAAATTACTTATAAGTATTGTAAGCCAAAGATAGTCATTAGTAAGTTTTACTATTTGTTACTAAGCCACAGATATTCATAAGTAAGTTACACTATTCGTTACTATTGTAAGCCACAGATATTCATAATTAAGTTGAATTACTTTCAAGAATTGGGAGCCACAGATATTCATAATTTAGTTTAACTATTCGTTACTATTTAAGCCACAGATATTCATAAGTAAGTTTAATTACTTATAAGTATTGTAAGCCAAAGATAGTCATTAGTAAGTTGAACTATTTGTTAGTGTGGTAAGCCACAGATATTAAGGAATTAGTTTAACCATTCGTTACTATGGTAAGCCACATATATTCATAAGTAAGTTAAACTATTCGTAGGTATTTTAAGCCACAGATATTAATCCTCAAGTTTAACTATTCGGAACATAGTTAGCCACAGATATTTATAAGTATGTTTACCCTTCGTAGGTATTTTCAGCCACACATATTCAAAATTAAGTTAATCTACTCGTAAGTAATGTAAGCCAAAGATATTCATAAGTAAGTTAAACTATTTATTAGTATTGTAAACCACAGATATTCATAATTTAGTTTAACTATTCGTTACTATTGTAAGTCACAGATATTCATAAGTAAGTTAAAACTATATATTAGTATTGCAAGCCACAGATATTTATCATATATTCACCATTTTACCATTTTACCATTTTACCATTTTACCATTTTACCATTTTACCATTTCACCATTTTACCATTTTACCATTTTACCATTTTACCATTTTACCATTTTACCATTTTACCATTTTATTATTTTATCATTTTATCATTTTACCATTTTACCATTTTACCATTTTACCATCTTACCATTTTACCCATTTTACCCACTTACTATTTTACCATTTTACCATTTTACACATTTTACCATTTTACCATTTTACCATTTTACACATTTTACCATTTTACCATTTTACACATTTTACCATTTTACCATTTTACCATTTTACAATTTTACCATTTTACCATTTTACCATTTTACCATTTTACCATTTTACCATTTTACCATTTTACCATTTTACCATTTTACCATTTTACCATTTTACCATTTTATTATTTTATCATTTTACCATTTTACCATTTTACCATTTTACCATCTTACCATTTTACCCATTTTACCCACTTACTATTTTACCATTTTACCATTTTACACATTTTACCATTTTACCATTTTACCATTTTACACATTTTACCCACTTACCATTTTACCATTTTACCATTTTACCATTTTACCATTTTACCATCTTACCATCTTACCATTTTACCCATTTTACCCACTTACCATTTTACCATTTTACCATTTTACACATTTTACCCACTTACCATTTTACCATTTTACACATTTTACCATTTTACCATTTTACCATTTTACAATTTTACAATTTTACCATTTTATCATTTTACCATTTTACCATTTTATCATTTTATCATTTTACCATTTTACCATTTTACCATTTTACCATTTTACCATTTCACCATTTTACCATTGCACCCTTTGATATAAGCCTCAGATAATCATAATTTAGTTTAACTATATTGTAGTTTAACTAAAATTTAGTTTAACTATTCGTTACTATTTAAGCCACAGATATTCATAAGTCAGTTTAACTATTCGTTACTATTGTAAGCCACAGATATTTTTAAGTTATTTTAACTATTCGTGGGTAATGTAAGCCACATATATTAATCCTTAAGTTTAACTATTCAGAATATAGTAAGCCACAGATATTCGTATGTAAGTTTAATTACTTTCAAGCATTGGAAGCCACAGATATTCATAAGTCAGTTTAATTATTCGTTACTATTGTAAGCCACAGATATTTTTAAGTTATTTTAACTATTCGTGGGTAATGTAAGCCACATATATTAATCCTTAAGTTTAACTATTCAGAATATAGTAAGCCACAGATATTTATAAGTAAGTTTACTATTCCTAGGTATTTTAAGCCACAGATATTCATAAGTAACTTAAACTGTTTGCTAGTGTTGTAAGCCACAGATAATCATAATTTAGTTTAACTATTCGTTACTATTTAAGCCATAGATATTCATAAGTAAGTTTCACTATTCGTTACTATTTAAGCCACAGATATTCATAAGTCAGTTTCACTATTCGTTACTATTAAAGCCACAGATATTCAAAAGTCAGTTTAACTATTCGTTACTATTGTAAGCCACAGATATTCATAAGTTATTTTAACTATTCGTGGGTAATGTAAGCCACATATATTAATCCTTAAGTTTAACTATTCGGAATATAGTAAGCCACAGATATTCATAAGTAACTTAAACTATTTGCTAGTGTTGTAAGCCACAGATAATCATAATTTAGTTTAACTATTCGTTACTCTTTAAGCCACAGATATTCATAAGTAAGTTTCACTATTCGTTACTACTTAAGCCACAGATATTCATAATTAGGTTTAATTACTTCTAAGTATTGTAAGCCACAGTTATTCATAAGTCAGTTTCACTATTCGTTACTATTTAAGCCACAGATATTCATAAGTCAGTTTCACTATTCGTTACTCTTTAAGCCACAGATATTCATAACTAAGTTTCACTATTCGTTACTATTTAAGCCACAGATATTCATAAGTCAGTTTCACTATTCGTTACTCTTTAAGCCACAGTTATTCATTAGTCAGTTTAACTATTCGTTACTATTTAGGCCACGGATATTCATAAGTAATTTTCACTATTCGTTACTATTTAAGCCACAGATATTCATAAGTCAGTTTCACTATTCGTTACTGTTTAAGCCACAGATATTCATAAGTCAGTTTCACTATTCGTTACTATTTAAGCCACAGATATTCATAACTAAGTTTCACTATTCGTTACTATTTAAGCCACAGATATTCATAAGTCAGTTTCACTATTCGTTACTCTTTAAGCCACAGTTATTCATAAGTCAGTTTCACTATTCGTTACTATTTAAGCCACAGATATTCATAAGTCAGTTTAACTATTCCTTACTATTGTAAGCCACAGATATTCATAAGTTATTTTAACTATTCGTGGGTAATGTAAGCCACATATATTAATCCTTAAGTTTAACTATTCAGAATATAGTCAGCCACATATATTTATAAGTAAGTTTTTTATTCTTAGGTATTTTAAACCACAGATATTCATAAGTTAGTTTACTATTGCTAGGTATTTTAAGCCAGAGATATTCATAAGTAACTTAAACTATTTGCTAGTGTTGTAAGCCACAGATAATCATAATTTAGTTTAACTATTCGTTACTATTTAAGCCACAGATATTCATAAGTCAGTTTCACTATTCGTTACTCTTTAAGCCACAGATATTCATAAGTCAGTTTAACTATTCGTTACTATTTAAGCCACAGATATTCATAAGTAATTTTACACTATTTGTTACTATTTAAGCCACAGATATTCATAAGTCAGTTTCACTATTCGTTACTATTTAAGCCACAGATATTCATAAGTCAGTTTCACTATTCGTTACTATTTAAGCCACAGATATTCATAAGTCAGTTTCACTATTCGTTACTCTTTAAGCCACAGATATTCATAAGTCAGTTTAACTATTCGTTACTATTTAAGCCACAGATATTCATAAGTAACTTTCACTATTCGTTACTATTTAAGTTACAGATATTCATAAGTAACTTTCACTATTCGTTACTATTTAAGGCACAGATATTCATAAGTCAGTTTCACTATTCGTTACTATTTAAGCCACAGATATTCATAACTAAGTTTCACTATTCGTTACTATTTAAGCCACAGATATTCATAAGTCAGTTTCACTATTCGTTACTCTTTAAGCAACAGTTATTCATAAGTCAGTTTCACTATTCGTTACTATTTAAGCCACAGATATTCATAAGTAAGTTTCACTATTCGTTACTATTTAAGCCACAGATATTCATCAGTCAGTTTCACTATTCGTTACTATTTAAGCCACAGATATTCATAAGTCAGTTTCACTATTCGTTACTATTGTAAGCCACAGATATTCATAAGTTATTTTAACTATTCGTTACTATTTAAGCCACAGTTATTCATAAGTCAGTTTCACTATTCGTTACTATTTAAGCCACAGATATTCATAAGTCAGTTTCACTATTCGTTACTATTTAAGCCACAGATATTCATAAGTCAGTTTAACTATTCGTTACTATTGTAAGCCATAGATATTCATAAGTTATTTTAACTATTCGTGGGTAATGTAAACCACATATATTAATCCTTAAGTTTAACTATTCGGAATAGAGTAAGCCACAGATATTTATAATTCAGTTTTACTATTCCTAGGTATTTTAAGCCACAGATACTCATAAGTAACTTAAACTATTTGCAAGTGTTGTAAGCCACAGATAATCATAATTTAGTTTAACTATTCGTTACTATTTAAGCCACAGATATTCATAAGTAAGTTTCACTATTCGTTACTATTTAAGCCACAGATATTCATAATTAGGTTGAATTACTTTCAAGAATTGGAATCCACAGATATTCATAATTTAGTTTAACTATTCGTTACTATTTAAGCCACAGATATTCATAAGTAAGTTTAATTACTTATAAGTATTGTAAGCCAAAGATAGTCATAAGTAAGTTGAACTATTTGCTAGTGTGGTAAGCCACAGATATTCAGGAATTAGTTTAACTATTCGTTACTATTTAAGCCACAGATATTCATAAGTAAGTTTAATTACTTCTAAGTATTGTAAGTCACAGATGTTCATAAGTTAGTTGAACTATTTGTTAGTGTTGTAAGCCACAGATATTCATCATTTAGTTTGGCTATTTGTTATATTTGAAAGCCACAGATATTCATAATTAGGTTAAATTACTTCTAAGTATGGTAAGCCACAGATATTCATAAGTAAGTTTTACTATTTGTTACTAAGCCACAGATATTCATAAGTAAGTTACACTATTCGTTACTATTGTAAGCCACAGATATTCATAATTAAGTTGAATTACTTTCAAGAATTGGGAGCCACAGATATTCATAATTTAGTTTAACTATTCGTTACTATTTAAGCCGCAGATATTCATAAGTAAGTTTAATTACTTATAAGTATTGTAAGCCAAAGATAGTCATAAGTAAGTTGAACTATTTGTTAGTGTGGTAAGCCACAGATATTCAGGAATTAGTTTAACCATTCGTTACTATGGTAAGCCACATATATTCATAAGTAAGTTAAACTATTCGTAGGTATTTTAAGCCACAGATATTAATCCTCAAGTTTAACTATTCGGAACATAGTTAGCCACAGATATTTATAAGTATGTTTACCCTTCGTAGGTATTTTCAGCCACACATATTCAAAATTAAGGTAATCTTCTGGTAAGTAATGTAAGCCAAAGATATTCATAAGTAAGTTAAACTATTTATTAGTATTGTAAACCACAGATATTCATAATTTAGTTTAACTATTCGTTACTATTGTAAGTCACAGACATTCATAAGTAAGTTAAAACTATATATTAGTATTGCAAGCCACAGATATTTATCATATATTCACCATTTTACCATTTTACCATTTTACCATTTTACCATTTTTCCATTTTACCATTTTACCTTTTTACCTTTTTACCATTTTACCAGTTTACCATTTTACCATTTTACACATTTTACCATTTTACCATTTTACCATTTTACACATTTTACCATTTTACCATTTTACCATTTTACCATTTTAATATTTTTCCATTTTACCATTTTACCATTTTACCATTTTACCATTTTACAATTTTACAATTTTACAATTTTACCATTTTATCATTTTATCATTTTACCATTTTACCATTTTACCCACTTACAATTTTACCATTTTACCATTTTACCGTTTTACCATTTTACCATTTTACACATTTTACCATTTTACCATTTTACCATTTTACACATTTTACCATTTTACCATTTTACCATTTTACCATTTTACCATTTTACAATTTTACAATTTTACCATTTTACCATGTTACCATTTTATAATTTTACCATTTTACCATTTTACCATTTTACCATTTTACCATTTTACCATTTTACCCACTTACCATTTTACCATTTTATCATTTTATCATTTTATCATTTTACCATTTTACCATTTTACCATTTTACCATTTTACCATTTTACCATTTTACACATTTTACCATTTTACCATTTTACCATTTTACCATTTTACCATTTTACCATTTTACCATTTTACCATTTTACCATTTTACCATTTTACCATTTTACCATTTTACCATTTTACAATTTTAAAATTTTACCATTTTACCATTTTATCATTTTACCATTTTACCATTTTAACATTTTACCATTTTACCCACTTACCATTTTACCATCTTACCATTTTACACATTTTACCATTTTACCATTTTACCATTTTACCATTTACACATTTTACCATTTTACCATTTTACCATTTTACCATTTTACAATTTTACAATTTTACAATTTTACAATTTTACAATTTTACAATTTTACAATTTTACAATTTTACAATTTTACAATTTTACCATTTTACCATTTTACCATTTTACCATTTTACCATTTTACCATTTTACCATTTTACCATGTTACCATTTTACCATTTCACCATTTTACCATTGCACCCTTTGATATAAGCCTCAGATAATCATAATTTAGTTTAACTATATTGTAGTTTAACTAAAATTTAGTTTAACAATTCGTTACTATTTTAAGCCACAGATATTCATAAGTAAGTTTATCTACTCGTAAGTAATTTAAGCCAAAGATATTCATAAGTAAGTTAAACTATTCATAAGTAATGTAAGCCACAGAAATACATCAGTGTGTTGAACTATTTGTAAGTATTGTAAGCCACAGATATTCATAAGTCAGTTTAACTATTCGATACTAGTGTAAGCCACAGATATTCGTAAGTAAGTTTAATTACTTTCAAGCATTGGAAGCCACAGATATTCATAAGTCAGTTTAATTATTCGTTGCTATTGTAAGCCACAGATATTTTTAAGTTATTTTAACTATTCGTGGGTAATGTAAGCCACATATATTAATCCTTAAGTTTAACTATTCAGAATATAGTAAGCCACAGATATTTATAAGTAAGTTTACTATTCCTAGGTATTTTAAGCCACAGATATTCATAAGAAACTTAAACTGTTTGCTAGTGTTGTAAGCCACAGATAATCATAATTTAGTTTAACTATTCGTTACTATTTAAGCCAAAGATATTCATAATTAGGTTTAATTACTTCTAAGTATTGTAAGCCACAGTTATTCATAAGTCAGTGTCACTATTCGTTACTATTTAAGCCACAGATATTCATAAGTCAGTTTCACTATTCGTTACTATTTAAGCCACAGATATTCATAACTAAGTTTCACTATTCGTTACTCTTTAAGCCACAGATATTCATAAGTCAGTTTCACTATTCGTTACTCTTTAAGCCACAGTTATTCATAAGTCAGTTTCACTATTCGTTACTATTTAAGCCACAGATATTCATAAGTAATTTTCACTATTCGTTACTATTTAAGCCACAGATATTCATAAGTCAGTTTCACTATTCGTTACTCTTTAAGCCACAGATATTCATAAGTCAGTTTCACTATTCGTTACTATTTAAGCCACAGATATTCATAACTAAGTTTCACTATTCGTTACTATTTAAGCCACATATATTCATAAGTCAGTTTCACTATTCGTTACTCTTTAAGCCACAGTTATTCATAAGTCAGTTTAACTATTCGTTACTATTTAAGCCACAGATATTCATAAGTAATTTTCACTATTCGTTGGTAATGTAAGCCACATATATTAATCCTTAAGTTTAACTATTCGGAATATAGTAAGCCACAGATATTTATAAGTAAGTTTACTATTCCTAGGTATTTTAAGCCACAGATATTCATAAGTCAGTTTAACGATTCGTTACTATTTAAGCCACAGATATTCATAAGTCAGTTTAACTATTCCTTACTATTGTAAGTCACAGATATTCATAAGTTATTTTAACTATTCGTGGGTAATGTAAGCCACATATATTAATCCTTAAGTTTAACTATTCAGAATATAGTAAGCCACATATATTTATAAGTAAGTTTTTTATTCCTAGGTATTTTAAACCACAGATATTCATAAGTAAGTTTACTATTCCTAGGTATTTTAAGCCAGAGATATTCATAAGTAACTTAAACTATTTGCTAGTGTTGTAAGCCACAGATAATCATAATTTAGTTGAACTATTCGTTACTATTTAAGCCACAGATATTCATAAGTCAGTTTCACTATTCGTTACTATTTAAGCCACAGATATTCATAAGTCAGTTTCACTATTCGTTACTATTTAAGCCACAGATATTCATAAGTCAGTTTCACTATTCGTTACTATTTAAGCCACAGATATTCATAAGTCAGTTTCACTATTCGTTACTATTTAAGCCACAGATATTCATAAGTCAGTTTCACTATTCGTTACTCTTTAAGCCACAGATATTCATAAGTTATTTTAACTATTCGTAGGTAATGTAAGCCACATATATTAATCCTTAAGTTTAACTATTCGGAATATAGTAAGCCACAGATATTCATAAGTAAGTTTACTATTCCTAGGTATTTTAAGCCACAGATATTCATAAGTAACTTAAACTATTTGCTAGTGTTGTAAGCCACAGATAATCATAATTTACTTTAACTATTCGTTACTATTTAAGCCACAGATATTCATAAGTAAGTTTAATTACTTCTAAGTATTGTAAGCCACAGATATTCATAAGTAAGTTTCACTATTCGTTACTATTTAAGCCACAGATATTCATAAGTCAGTTTCACTATTCGTTACTATTGTAAGCCACAGATATTCATAAGTCAGTTTCACTATTCGTTACTATTTAAGCCACAGATATTCATAAGTCAGTTTCACTATTCGTTACTATTTAAGCCACAGATATTCATAAGTCAGTTTCACTATTCGTTACTATTTAAGCCACAGATATTCATAAGTCAATTTCACTATTCGTTACTATTTAAGCCACAGATATTCATAAGTCAGTTTCACTATTCGTTACTATTTAAGCCACAGATATTCATAAGTCAGTTTCACTATTCGTTAAACTTTAAGCCACAGTTATTCATAAGTCAGTTTCACTCTTCGTTACTATTTAAGCCACAGATATTCATAAGTAAGTTTCACTATTCGTTACTATTTAAGCCACAGATATTCATAAGTCAGTTTCACTATTCGTTACTATTTAAGCCACAGATATTCATAAGTCAGTTTCACTATTCGTTACTATTTAAGCCACAGATATTCATAAGTCAGTTTCACTATTCTTTACTATTTAAGCCACAGATATTCATAAGTCAGTTTCACTATTCGTTACTCTTTAAGCCACAGTTATTCATAAGTCAGTTTCACTATTCGTTACTATTTAAGCCACAGATATTCATAAGTCAGTTTCACTATTCGTTACTATTTAAGCTACAGATATTCATAAGTCAGTTTCACTATTCGTTACTATTTAAGCCACAGATATTCATAAGTCAGTTTCACTATTCGTTACTATTTAAGCCACAGATATTCATAACTAAGTTTCACTATTCTTTTTCTATTTAAGCCACAGATATTCATAAGTCAGTTTCACTATTCGTTACTCTTTAAGCCACAGTTATTCATAAGTCAGTTTCACTATTCGTTACTATTTAAGCCACAGATATTCATAAGTCAGTTTCACTATTCGTTACTATTTAAGCTACAGATATTCATAAGTCAGTTTCACTATTCGTTACTATTTAAGCCACAGATATTCATAAGTAAGTTTAACTATTAGTTACTATTGTAAGCCACAGATATTCATAAGTCAGTTTCACTATTCGTTACTATTTAAGCCACAGATATTCATAACTAAGTTTCACTATTCGTTACTATTTAAGCCACAGATATTCATAAGTTATTTTAACTATTCGTAGGTAATGTAAGCCACATATATTAATCCTTAAGTTTAACTATTCGGAATATAGTAAGCCACAGATATTCATAAGTAAGTTTGCTATTCCTAGGTATTTTAAGCCACAGATATTCATAAGTAACTTAAACTATTTGCTAGTGTTGTAAGCCACAGATAATCATAAGTCAGTTTCACTATTCGTTACTATTTAAGCCACAGATATTCATAAGTAAGTTTCACTATTCGTTACTATTTAAGCCACAGATATTCATAATTAGGTTTAATTACTTCTAAGTATTGTAAGCCACAGATATTCATAAGTAAGTTTCACTATTCGTTACTATTTAAGCCACAGATATTCATAAGTCAGTTTCACTATTCGTTACTATTGTAAGCCACAGATATTCATAAGTCAGTTTAACTATTCGTTACTATTTAAGCCACAGATATTAATAAGTCAGTTTAACTATTCGTTACTATTTAAGCCACAGATATTCATAAGTAACTTTCACTATTCGTTACTATTTAAGCCACAGATATTCATAAGTCAGTTTCACTATTCGTTACTATTTAAGCCACAGATATTCATAAGTCAGTTTCACTATTCGTTACTATTTAAGCCACAGATATTCATAAGTCAGTTTCACTATTCGTTACTATTTAAGCCACAGATATTCATAAGTCAGTTTCACTATTCGTTACTATTTAAGCCACAGATATTCATAACTAAGTTTCACTATTCGTTACTATTTAAGCCACAGATATTCATAAGTCAGTTTCACTATTCGTTACTCTTTAAGCCACAGATATTCATAAGTTATTTTAACTATTCGTGGGTAATGTAAGCCACATATATTAATCCTTAAGTTTAACTATTCGGAATATAGTAAGCCACAGATATTCATAAGTAAGTTTACTATTCCTAGGTATTTTAAGCCACAGATATTCATAAGTCAGTTTAACGATTCGTTACTATTTAAGCCACAGATATTCATAAGTCAGTTTAACTATTCCTTACTATTGTAAGCCACAGATATTCATAAGTTATTTTAACTATTCGTGGGTAATGTAAGCCACATATATTAATCCTTAAGTTTAACTATTCAGAATATAGTAAGCCACATATACTTATAAGTAAGTTTTTTATTCTTAGGTATTTTAAACCACAGATATTCATAAGTAAGTTTACTATTCCTAGGTATTTTAAGCCAGAGATATTCATAAGTAACTTAAACTATTTGCTAGTGTTGTAAGCCACAGATAATCATAATTTAGTTGAACTATTCGTTACTATTTAAGCCACAGATATTCATAAGTCAGTTTCACTATTCGTTACTATTTAAGCCACAGATATTCATAAGTCAGTTTCACTATTCGTTACTATTTAAGCCACAGATATTCATAAGTCAGTTTCACTATTCGTTACTATTTAAGCCACAGATATTCATAAGTCAGTTTCACTATTCGTTACTCTTTAAGCCACAGATATTCATAAGTCAGTTTCACTATTCGTTACTATTTAAGCCACAGATATTCATAAGTCAGTTTCACTATTCGTTACTCTTTAAGCCACAGATATTCATAAGTTATTTTAACTATTCGTAGGTAATGTAAGCCACATATATTAATCCTTAAGTTTAACTATTCGGAATATAGTAAGCCACAGATATTCATAAGTAAGTTTACTATTCCTAGGTATTTTAAGCCACAGATATTCATAAGTAACTTAAACTATTTGCTAGTGTTGTAAGCCACATATAATCATAATTTACTTTAACTATTCGTTACTATTTAAGCCACAGATATTCATAAGTAAGTTTAATTACTTCTAAGTATTGTAAGCCACAGATATTCATAAGTAAGTTTCACTATTCGTTACTATTTAAGCCACAGATATTCATAAGTCAGTTTCACTATTCGTTACTATTTAAGCCACAGATATTCATAAGTCAGTTTCACTATTCGTTACTCTTTAAGCCACAGATATTCATAAGTTATTTTAACTATTCGTGGGTAATGTAAGCCACATATATTAATCCTTAAGTTTACCTATTCGGAATATAGTAAGCCACAGATATTCATAAGTAAGTTTACTATTCCTAGGTATTTTAAGCCAGAGATATTCATAAGTAACTTAAACTATTTGCTAGTGTTGTAAGCCACAGATAATCATAATTTACTTTAACTATTCGTTACTATTTAAGCCACAGATAGTCATAAGTAAGTTTTACTATTCGTTACTATTTAAGCCACAGATATTCATAATTAGGTTTAATTACTTCTAAGTATTGTAAGCAACAGATATTCATAAGTAATTTTCACTATTCGTTACTATTTAAGCCACAGATATTCATAAGTCAGTTTCACTATTCGTTACTATTTAAGCCACAGATATTCATAAGTCAGTTTAACTATTCGTTACTATTGTAAGCCACAGATATTCATAAGTTATTTTAACTATTCGTGGGTAATGTAAGCCACATATATTAATCCTTAAGTTTAACTATTCGGAATATAGTAAGCCACAGATATTTATAAGTAAGTTTACTATTCCTAGGTATTTTAAGCCACAGATATTCATAAGTCAGTTTAACGATTCGTTACTATTTAAGCCACAGATATTCATAAGTCAGTTTAACTATTCCTTACTATTGTAAGCCACAGATATTCATAAGTTATTTTAACTATTCGTGGGTAATGTAAGCCACATATATTAATCCTTAAGTTTAACTATTCAGAATATAGTAAGCCACATATATTTATAAGTAAGTTTTTTATTCTTAGGTATTTTAAACCACAGATATTCATAAGTAAGTTTACTATTCCTAGGTATTTTAAGCCAGAGATATTCATAAGTAACTTAAACTATTTGCTAGTGTTGTAAGCCACAGATAATAATAATTTAGTTGAACTATTCGTTACTATTTAAGCCACAGATATTCATAAGTCAGTTTCACTATTCGTTACTATTTAAGCCACAGATATTCATAAGTCAGTTTCACTATTCGTTACTATTTAAGCCACAGATATTCATAAGTCAGTTTCACTATTCGTTACTATTGTAAGCCACAGATATTCATAACTAAGTTTCACTATTCGTTACTCTTTAAGCCACAGATATTCATAAGTCAGTTTAACTATTCGTTACTATTTAAGCCACAGATATTCATGAGTCAGTTTCACTATTCGTTACTATTTAAGCCACAGATATTCATAAGTCAGTTTCACCATTCGTTACTATTTAAGCCACAGATATTCATAAGTCAATTTCACTATTCGTTACTATTTAAGCCACAGATATTCATAAGTCAGTTTCACTATTCGTTACTATTTAAGCCACAGATATTCATAACTAAGTTTCACTATTCGTTACTATTTAAGCCACAGTTATTCATAAGTCAGTTTCACTCTTCGTTACTATTTAAGCCACAGATATTCATAAGTAAGTTTCACTATTCGTTACTATTTAAGCCACAGATATTCATAAGTCAGTTTCACTATTCGTTACTATTTAAGCCACAGATATTCATAAGTCAGTTTCACTATTCGTTACTATTTAAGCCACAGATATTCAAAACTAAGTTTCACTATTCTTTACTATTTAAGCCACAGATATTCATAAGTCAGTTTCACTATTCGTTACTCTTTAAGCCACAGTTATTCATAAGTCAGTTTCACTATTCGTTACTATTTAAGCCACAGATATTCATAAGTCAGTTTCACTATTCGTTACTATTTAAGCTACAGATATTCATAAGTCAGTTTCACTATTCGTTACTATTTAAGCCACAGATATTCATAAGTAAGTTTAACTATTAGTTACTATTGTAAGCCACAGATATTCATAAGTCAGTTTCACTATTCGTTACTATTTAAGCCACAGATATTCATAACTAAGTTTCACTATTCGTTACTATTTAAGCCACAGATATTCATAAGTTATTTTAGCTATTCGTAGGTAATGTAAGCCACATATATTAATCCTTAAGTTTAACTATTCGGAATATAGTAAGCCACAGATATTCATAAGTAAGTTTGCTATTCCTAGGTATTTTAAGCCACAGATATTCATAAGTAACTTAAACTATTTGCTAGTGTTGTAAGCCACAGATAATCATAATTTACTTTAACTATTCGTTACTATTTAAGCCACAGATATTCATAAGTAAGTTTAACTATTCGTTACTATTTAAGCCACAGATATTCATAATTAGGTTTAATTACTTCTAAGTATTGTAAGCCACAGATATTCATAAGTCAGTTTCACTATTCGTTACTATTTAAGCCACAGATATTCATAAGTCAGTTTCACTATTCGTTACTATTGTAAGCCACAGATATTCATAACTAAGTTTAACTATTCGTTACTATTTAAGCCACAGATATTCATAAGTCAGTTTAACTATTCGTTACTATTTAAGCCACAGATATTCATAAGTAACTTTCACTATTCGTTACTATTTAAGCCACAGATATTCATAAGTCAGTTTCACTATTCGTTACTATTTAAGCCACAGATATTCATAAGTCAGTTTCACTATTCGTTACTATTTAAGCCACAGATATTCATAGGTCAGTTTCACAATTCGTTACTATTTAAGCCACAGTTATTCATAACTAAGTTTCACTATTCGTTACTATTTAAGCCACAGATATTCATAAGTCAGTTTCACTATTCGTTACTCTTTAAGCCACAGATATTCATAAGTTATTTTAACTATTCGTGGGTAATGTAAGCCACATATATTAATCCTTAAGTTTAACTATTCGGAATATAGTAAGCCACAGATATTCATAAGTAAGTTTACTATTCCTAGGTATTTTAAGCCACAGATATTCATAAGTAACTTAAACTATTTGCTAGTGTTGTAAGCCACATATAATCATAATTTACTTTAACTATTCTTTACTATTTAAGCCACAGATATTCATAAGTAAGTTTAATTACTTCTAAGTATTGTAAGCCACAGATATTCATAAGTAAGTTTCACTATTCGTTACTATTTAAGCCACAGATATTCATAAGTCAGTTTCACTATTCGTTACTATTGTAAGCCACAGATATTCATAAGTCAGTTTCACTATTCGTTACTATTTAAGCCACAGATATTCATAAGTCAGTTTAACTATTCGTTACTATATAAGCCACAGATATTCATAAGTAACTTTCACTATTCGTTACTATTTAAGCCACAGATATTCATAAGTCAGTTTCACTATTCGTTACTATTTAAGCCACAGATATTCATAAGTCAGTTTCACTATTCGTTACTATTTAAGCCACAGATATTCATAAGTCAGTTTCACTATTCGTTACTATTTAAGCCACAGATATTTATAAGTCAGTTTCACTATTCGTTACTCTTTAAGCCACAGTTATTCATAAGTCAGTTTCACTATTCGTTACTATTTAAGCCACAGATATTCATAAGTCAGTTTCACTATTCGTTACTATTTAAGCCACAGATATTCATAAGTCAGTTTCACTATTCGTTACTATTTAAGCCACAGATATTCATAAGTCAGTTTCACTATTCGTTACTATTGTAAGCCACAGATATTCATAAGTCAGTTTCACTATTCGTTACTCTTTAAGCCACAGATATTCATAAGTCAGTTTAACTATTCGTTACTATTTAAGCCACAGATATTCATAAGTCAGTTTCACTATTCGTTACTATTTAAGCCACAGATATTCATAAGTCAGTTTCACTATTCGTTACTATTTAAGCCACAGATATTCATAAGTCAATTTCACTATTCGTTACTATTTAAGCCACAGATATTCATAACTAAGTTTCACTATTCGTTACTATTTAAGCCACAGATATTCATAACTAAGTTTCACTATTCGTTACTATTTAAGCCACAGATATTCATAAGTCAGTTTCACTATTCGTTACTATTTAAGCCACAGATATTCATAACTAAGTTTCACTATTCTTTACTATTTAAGCCACAGATATTCATAAGTCAGTTTCACTATTCGTTACTCTTTAAGCCACAGTTATTCATAAGTCAGTTTCACTATTCGTTACTATTTAAGCCACAGATATTCATAAGTCAGTTTCACTATTCGTTACTATTTAAGCTACAGATATTCATAAGTCAGTTTCACTATTCGTTACTATTTAAGCCACAGATATTCATAAGTAAGTTTAACTATTAGTTACTATTGTAAGCCACAGATATTCATAAGTCAGTTTCACTATTCGTTACTATTTAAGCCACAGATATTCATAACTAAGTTTCACTATTCGTTACTATTTAAGCCACAGATATTCATAAGTTATTTTAACTATTCGTGGGTAATGTAAACCACATATATTAATCCTTAAGTTTAACTATTCGGAATAGAGTAAGCCACAGATATTAATAAGTAAGTTTACTATTCCTAGGTATTTTAAGCCACAGATATTCAGAAGTAACTTAAACTATTTGCAAGTGTTGTAAGCCACAGATAATCATAATTTAGTTTAACTATTCGTTACTATTTAAGCCACAGATATTCATAAGTAAGTTTCACTATTCGTTACTATTTAAGCCACAGATATTCATAATTAGGTTTAATTACTTCTAAGTATTGTTAGTCACAGATGTTCATAAGTTAGTTGAACTATTTGTTAGTGTTGTAAGCCACAGATATTCATAATTTAGTTTGGCTATTTGTTATATTTGAAAGCCACAGATATTCATAATTAGGTTAAATTACTTCTAAGTATGGTAAGCCACAGATATTCATAAGTAAGTTTTACTATTTGTTACTAAGCCACAGATATTCATAAGTAAGTTACACTATTCGTTACTATTGTAAGCCACAGATATTCATAATTAAGCTGAACTACTTTCAAGAATTGGAAGCCACAGATATTCATAATTTAGTTTAACTATTCGTTACTATTTAAGCCACAGATATTCATAAGTAAGTTTAATTACTTATAAGTATTGTAAGCCAAAGATAGTCATAAGTAAGTTGAACTATTTGTTAGTGTGGTAAGCCACAGATATTCAGGAATTAGTTTAACTATTCGTTACTATGGTAAGCCACATATATTCATAAGTAAGTTAAACTATTCGTAGGTATTTTAAGCCACAGATATTAATCCTCAAGTTTAACTATTCGGAACATAGTTAGCCACAGATATTTATAAGTATGTTTACCCTTAGTAGGTATTTTCAGCCACACATATTCAAAATTAAGTTAATCTACTCGTAAGTAATGTAAGCCAAAGATATTCATAAGTAAGTTAAACTATTTATTAGTATTGTAAACAACAGATATTCATAATTTAGTTTAACTATTCGTTACTATTGTAAGTCACAGATATTCATAAGTAAGTTAAAACTATATATTAGTATTGCAAGCCACAGATATTTATCATATATTCACCATTTTACCATTTTACCATTTTACCTTTTTACCATTTTACCATTTTACCATTTTACCATTTTACCATTTTACCATTTTACCATTTTACCATTTTACCATTTTACCATTTTACCCATTTTACCATTTTACCATTTTACCATTTTACCCATTTTACCCATTTTACCCATTTTACCATTTTACCATTTTACCATTTTACCATTTTACCCATTTTACCCATTTTACCCATTTTACCATTTTACCATTTTACCCATTTTACCCATTTTACCATTTTACCATTTTACCATTTTACAATTTTACCATTTTATCATTTTATCATTTTATCATTTTATCATTTTACCATTTTACCATTTTACCATTTTATCATTTTACCATTTTACAATTTTACAATTTTACTATTTTACCATTTTATCATTTTATCATTTTACCATTTTACCATTTTACCCACTTACCATTTTACCATTTTACCTTTTTACCTTTTTACCATTTTACCATTTTACCATTTACCATTTTACCATTTTACCATTTTACCATTTTACCATTTTACCATTTTACTATTTTTCCAATTTACCATTTTACAATTTTACCATTTTACCATTTTACAATTTTACCATTTTACCATTTTACAATTTTACAATTTTACCATTTTACCATTTTACCATTTTATCATTTTATCATTTTACCATTTTACCCACTTACCATTTTACCATTTTACCGTTTTACCATTTTACCATTTTACACATTTTACCATTTTACCATTTTACCGTTTTACCATTTTACACATTTTACCATTTTACCATTTTACCATTTTATCATTTTACCATTTTACCATTTTACCATTTTTTCATTTTATCATTTTACCATTTTACCATTTTACCATTTTACAATTTTACCATTTTACCATTTTATCATTTTATCATTTTACCATTTTACCATTTTACCCACTTACCATTTTACCATTTTACACATTTTACCATTTTACCATTTTACCATTTTACCATTTTACCATTTTACACATTTTACCATTTTACCATTTTACCATTTTACACATTTTACCATTTTACCATTTTACCATTTTACCATTTTACAATTTTACAATTTTACCATTTTACCATTTTACCATTTTATTATTTTATTATTTTATCATTTTATCATTTTATCATTTTACCATTTTACCATTTTACCATTTTACCATTTTACCATTTTACCATTTTACCATTTTACCATTTTACCATTTTACCATTTTACCATTTTAGCATTTTATCATTTTACCATTTCACCATTTTACCATTTTACACATTTTACCATTTTACCATTTTACCATTTTACCATTTTACCATTTTACCATCTTACCATTTTACCCATTTTACCCACTTACTATTTTACCATTTTACCATTTTACCATTTTACACATTTTACCATTTTACCATTTTACCATTTTACACATTTTACCATTTTACCATTTTACCATTTTACACATTTTACCATTTTACCATTTTACAATTTTACCATTTACCATTTTACCATTTTACCATTTTACCATTTTACCATTTTACCATTTTACCATTTTACCATTTTACCATTTTACCATTTTAGCATTTTATCATTTTACCATTTCACCATTTTACCATTGCACCCTTTGATATAAGCCTCAGATAATCATAATTTAGTTTAACTATATTGTAGTTTAACTAAAATTTAGTTTAACAATTCGTTACTATTTTAAGCCAAAGATATTCATAAGTAAGTTTATCTACTCGTAAGTAATTTAAGCCAAAGATATTCATAAGTAAGTTAAACTATTCATAAGTAATGTAAGCCACAGAAATACATCAGTGTGTTGAACTATTTGTAAGTATTGTAAGCCACAGATATTCATAAGTCAGTTTAACTATTCGATACTAGTGTAAGCCACAGATATTTTTAAGTTATTTTAACTATTCGTGGGTAATGTAAGCCACACATATTAATCCTTAAGTTTAACTATTCAGAATATAGTAAGCCACAGATATTTATAAGTAAGTTTACTATTCCTAGGTATTTTAAGCCACAGATATTCATAAGTAACTTAAACTGTTTGCTAGTGTTGTAAGCCACAGATAATCATAATTTAGTTTAACTATTCGTTACTATTTAAGCCACAGATATTCATAAGTAAGTTTCACTATTCGTTACTATTTAAGCCACAGATATTCATAAGTCAGTTTCACTATTCGTTACTATTTAAGCCACAGATATTCAAAAGTCAGTTTAACTATTCCTTACTATTGTAAGCCACAGATATTCATAAGTTATTTTAACTATTCGTGGGTAATGTAAGCCACATATATTAATCCTTAAGTTTAACTATTCGGCATATAGTAAGCCACAGATATTCATAAGTAACTTAAACTATTTGCTAGTGTTGTAAGCCACAGATAATCATAATTTAGTTTAACTATTCGTTACTATTTAAGCCACAGATATTCATAAGTAAGTTTCACTATTCGTTACTATTTAAGCTACAGATATTCATAATTAGGTTTAATTACTTCTAAGTATTGTAAGCCACAGATATTCATAAGTCAGTTTCACTATTCGTTACTATTTAAGCCACAGATATTCATAAGTCAGTTTCAATATTCGTTACTATTTAAGCCACAGATATTCATAAGTCAGTTTCACTATTCGTTACTCTTTAAGCCACAGTTATTCATAAGTCAGTTTAACTATTCGTTACTATTTAAGCCACAGATATTCATAAGTAATTTTCACTATTCGTTACTATTTAAGCCACAGATATTCATAAGTCAGTTTCACTATTCGTTATTGTTTAAGCCACAGATATTCATAAGTCAGTTTCACTATTCGTTACTATTTAAGCCACAGTTATTCATAAGTCAGTTTAACTATTCGTTACTATTTAAGCCACAGATATTCATAAGTCAGTTTCACTATTCGTTACTATTTAAGCCACAGATATTCATAAGTCAGTTTCACTATTCGTTACTATTTAAGCCACAGATATTCATAAGTCAGTTTAACTATTCGTTACTATTGTAAGCTACAGATATTCATAAGTTATTTTAACTATTCGTGGGTAATGTAAGCCACATATATTAATCCTTAAGTTTAACTATTCGGAATATATTAAGCCACAGATATTCATAAGTCAGTTTAACGATTCGTTACTATTTAAGCCACAGATATTCATAAGTCAGTTTAACTATTCCTGACTATTGTAAGCCACAGATATTCATAAGTTATTTTAACTATTCGTGGGTAATGTAAGCCACATATATTAATCCTTAAGTTTAACTATTCGGCATATAGTAAGCCACAGATATTCATAAGTAACTTAAACTATTTGCTAGTGTTGTAAGCCACAGATAATCATAATTTAGTTTAACTATTCGTTACTATTTAAGCCACAGATATTCATAAGTAAGTTTCACTATTCGTTACTATTTAAGCTACAGATATTCATAATTAGGTTTAATTACTTCTACGTATTGTAAGCCACAGATATTCATAAGTCAGTTTCACTATTCGTTACTATTTAAGCCACAGATATTCATAAGTCAGTTTCAATATTCGTTACTATTTAAGCCACAGATATTCATAAGTCAGTTTCACTATTCGTTACTATTTAAGCCACAGATATTCATAAGTCAGTTTCACTATTCGTTACTATTTAAGCCACAGATATTCATAAGTCAGTTTCACTATTCGTTACTATTTAAGCCACAGATATTCATAAGTCAGTTTCACTATTCGTTACTATTTAAGAGACAGATATTCATAACTAAGTTTCACTATTCGTTACTATTTAAGCCACAGATATTCATAAGTCAGTTTCACTATTCGTTACTCTTTAAGCCACAGATATTCATAAGTCAGTTTAACTATTCGTTACTATTTAAGCCACAGATATTCATAAGTAGTTTTCACTATTCGTTACTATTTAAGCCACAGATATTCATAAGTCAGTTTCACTATTCGTTACTATTTAAGCCACAGATATTCATAAGTCAGTTTCACTATTCGTTACTATTTAAGCCACAGATATTCATAAGTCAGTTTCACTATTCGTTACTATTCGTCACTATTCGTTATTGTTTAAGCCACAGATATTCATAAGTCAGTTTCACTATTCGTTACTATTTAAGCCACAGTTATTCATAAGTCAGTTTAACTATTCGTTACTATTTAAGCCACAGATATTCATAAGTCAGTTTCACTATTCGTTACTATTTAAGCCACAGATATTCATAAGTCAGTTTCACTATTCGTTACTATTTAAGCCACAGATATTCATAAGTCAGTTTAACTATTCGTTACTATTGTAAGCTACAGATATTCATAAGTTATTTTAACTATTCGTGGGTAATGTAAGCCACATATATTAATCCTTAAGTTTAACTATTCGGAATATATTAAGCCACAGATATTTAAAAGTAAGTTTACTATTCCTAGGTCTTTTAAGCCACAGATATTCATAAGTCAGTTTAACGATTCGTTACTATTTAAGCCACAGATATTCATAAGTCAGTTTAACTATTCCTGACTATTGTAAGCCACAGATATTCATAAGTTATTTTAACTATTCGTGGGTAATGTAAGCCACATATATTAATCCTTAAGTTTAACTATTCGGCATATAGTAAGCCACAGATATTCATAAGTAACTTAAACTATTTGCTAGTGTTGTAAGCCACAGATAATCATAATTTAGTTTAACTATTCGTTACTATTTAAGCCACAGATATTCATAAGTAAGTTTAACTATTCGTTACTATTTAAGCCACAGATATTCATAATTTAGTTTAACCATTTGTTACTATTCAAGCCACAGATATTCATAAGTCAGTTTCACTATTCGTTACTATTTAAGCCACAGTTATTCATAAGTCAGTTTCACTATTCGTTACTATTTAAGCCACAGATATTCATAAGTCAGTTTCACTATTCGTTACTATTTAAGCCACAGATATTCATAAGTCAGTTTCACTATTCGTTACTATTTAAGAGACAGATATTCATAACTAAGTTTCACTATTCGTTACTATTTAAGCCACAGATATTCATAAGTCAGTTTCACTATTCGTTACTCTTTAAGCCACAGATATTCATAAGTCAGTTTAACTATTCGTTACTATTTAAGCCACAGATATTCATAAGTAGTTTTCACTATTCGTTACTATTTAAGCCACAGATATTCATAAGTCAGTTTCACTATTCGTTACTATTTAAGCCACAGATATTCATAAGTCAGTTTCACTATTCGTTACTATTTAAGCCACAGATATTCATAAGTCAGTTTCACTATTCGTTACTATTCGTCACTATTCGTTATTGTTTAAGCCACAGATATTCATAAGTCAGTTTCACTATTCGTTACTATTTAAGCCACAGTTATTCATAAGTCAGTTTAACTATTCGTTACTATTTAAGCCACAGATATTCATAAGTCAGTTTCACTATTCGTTACTATTTAAGCCACAGATATTCATAAGTCAGTTTCACTATTCGTTACTATTTAAGCCACAGATATTCATAAGTCAGTTTAACTATTCGTTACTATTGTAAGCTACAGATATTCATAAGTTATTTTAACTATTCGTGGGTAATGTAAGCCACATATATTAATCCTTAAGTTTAACTATTCGGAATATATTAAGCCACAGATATTTAAAAGTAAGTTTACTATTCCTAGGTCTTTTAAGCCACAGATATTCATAAGTCAGTTTAACGATTCGTTACTATTTAAGCCACAGATATTCATAAGTCAGTTTAACTATTCCTGACTATTGTAAGCCACAGATATTCATAAGTTATTTTAACTATTCGTGGGTAATGTAAGCCACATATATTAATCCTTAAGTTTAACTATTCGGCATATAGTAAGCCACAGATATTCATAAGTAACTTAAACTATTTGCTAGTGTTGTAAGCCACAGATAATCATAATTTAGTTTAACTATTCGTTACTATTTAAGCCACAGATATTCATAAGTAAGTTTCACTATTCGTTACTATTTAAGCTACAGATATTCATAATTAGGTTTAATTACTTCTAAGTATTGTAAGCCACAGATATTCATAAGTCAGTTTCACTATTCGTTACTATTTAAGCCACAGATATTCATAAGTCAGTTTCAATATTCGTTACTATTTAAGCCACAGATATTCATAAGTCAGTTTCACTATTCGTTACTCTTTAAGCCACAGTTATTCATAAGTCAGTTTAACTATTCGTTACTATTTAAGCCACAGATATTCATAAGTAATTTTCACTATTCGTTACTATTTAAGCCACAGATATTCATAAGTCAGTTTCACTATTCGTTATTGTTTAAGGCACAGATATTCATAAGTCAGTTTCACTATTCGTTACTATTTAAGCCACAGTTATTCATAAGTCAGTTTAACTATTCGTTACTATTTAAGCCACAGATATTCATAAGTCAGTTTCACTATTCGTTACTATTTAAGCCACAGATATTCATAAGTCAGTTTCACTATTCGTTACTATTCGTCACTATTCGTTATTGTTTAAGCCACAGATATTCATAAGTCAGTTTCACTATTCGTTACTATTTAAGCCACAGTTATTCATAAGTCAGTTTAACTATTCGTTACTATTTAAGCCACAGATATTCATAAGTCAGTTTCACTATTCGTTACTATTTAAGCCACAGATATTCATAAGTCAGTTTCACTATTCGTTACTATTTAAGCCACAGATATTCATAATTAGGTTTAATTACTTCTAAGTATTGTAAGTCACAGATGTTCATAAGTTAGTTGAACTATTTGTTAGTGTTGTAAGCCACAGATATTCATAAGTAAGTTTAACTACTTATAAGTATTGTAAGCCAAAGATAGTCATAAGTAAGTTGAACTATTTGTTAGTGTCGTAAGCCACAGATATTCATAATTAGGTTAAATTACTTCTTAGTATTGTAAGCCACAGATATTCATAAGTAAGTTTTACTATTTGTTACTATGCCACAGATATTCATAAGTAAGTTACACTATTCGTTACTATTGTAAGCCACAGATATTCATAATTAAGTTGAATTACTTTCAAGAATTGTGAAGCCACAGATATTCATAATTTAGTTTAACCATTTGTTACTATTCAAGCCACAGATATTCATAAGTAAGTTTAACTACTTATAAGTATTGTAAGCCAAAGATAGTCATAAGTAAGTTGAACTATTTGTTAGTGTCGTAAGCCACAGATATTCATTATTTAGTTTAACTATTCGTTACTATTGTAAGCCACGTAATATTTATAAGTAAGTGTAACTATTGTAGGTATTTTAGGCCACATATATTGATAATTAATTTTAATCACTCGTAATGTAAGTAATGTAAGCCGCAGATATACATAAGTAAGTTTAACAATACTTACGTGTGCTAAGCCACAGATATTCACAAGTAAGTTATTCGTAACTTATTCGTAAGTTATTCACTATTCGTAAGTAGTGTGAGCCACAGAAATACATAAGTGTGTTGAACTATTTGTAAGTATTGTAAGCCACAGATATTCATAATTAAGTTTAACTATTCGTTACTATTGTAAGCCACATATATTAATCCTTAAATTTAGCTATTCGGAATATAGTAAGCCACAGATATTTATAAGTATGTTTACGATTCGTAGTTATTTTAAGCCACAGATATTCATAATTAAGTTTAATAACTTATTAGTATTGTTAGCCAAAGATATTTATAAGTAAGTTTAACTATGTGTTACTATTGTATGCCACAGATATTCATAAGTAAGTTTAACTATTCGTGGGTATTGTAAGCCACATATATTAATCCTTAGGTTTAACTATTCGGAATATAGTAAGCCACAGATATTCATAAGTCAGTTTAACTATTGTAAGCCACAGATATTCATAAGTAAGTTAAACTAGTCGTTACTATTGCAAGCCACAGATATTCATAATTAATTTTAATTACTTTCAAGTATTGTAGGCCACATATTTATAAATAAGTTTAACTATATAATACTATTGTAAGCAACAGATATTCTTAAGTAAAGTTTAACTATTCGTGGGTATTGTAAATTACATATATAAATCCTTAAGTTTAACTCTTCGGAATATAGTAGGCCACAGATATTTATAAGTAAGTTTACCCTTCGTCGGTATTTTCAGCCACACTTATTAATAATAAAGTTTAATTACTTATAAGTATTGTAAGCCAAAAATATTCATAAGTAATTGAACTATTTGTTAGTGTCGTAAGCCACAGATATTCATTATTTAGTTTAACTATTCGTTACTATTGTAAGCCACATATATTCATAAGTAAGTTTAACTATTTTAGGTATTTTAGGCCACATATATTGATAATTAAATTTAATCACTCGTAATGTAAGTAATGTAAGCCACAGATATACATAAGTAAGTTTAACAATACTTAAGTGTTCTAAGCCACAGATAGTCAGTCATAAGTAAGTAATGTAAGCCACAGAAAAACATAAGTGTGTTGAACTATTTGTCAGTATTGTAAGCCACGATATTTATCTGTTAGTTTAGCTATTCGTTACTATTGTAAGCCAAAGATATTCACAAGTAAGCTTAACTATTCGTTGGTATTTGAAGCCACAGATATACATAAGTAAGTTTAATTACTTATAAGTATTGTAAGGCAAAGATATTCATAAGTAAGTTGAACTATTTGTTAGTGTTGTAAGCCACAGATATTCATAAGTAATTTTAACTATTCGTTACTATTGTAAGCCACAGATTTTCGTAATTATGTTTAATTACTTTCAAGTATTGTAAGCCACATATATTCATAAGTTAGTTTAACTATTCGTTACTATTGTAGGCCACATATATTTATCATATATTCGATTTTACCATTTTACCATTTAACCAGTTTACCATTTTACCTTCATTTAACCTCCTACGATTATAAGTTGAAAGGAACTATTATTAGATCTCGTGCAAGATGGGTAGAGGAAGGGGAAAAACAAGGTATTTTCTTAATCTAGAGAAAAAAATAGGAGTAATTATACAATTCGTAAGCTCATTGGAGAAAACGGCCAAATATATTCAGAGGGTACTGATATTCTAATCAATATTAAAGAATTTTATAAGACATAATATACTTCTAACCATTGCTCCCCATCTAGTTTCGTTAATGACCTAGATCACCCCCAGTTGAACCCAGTTGATTCAAGTTCGTGCGATGGACCTTTAGATTTAGAGGAATGCTTTAGTGCTCTTTCTTCGATGAAGAATGATAATGCCCCTGGGAGCGACGGTCTAACTGTCAATTATGTATAAAAACTTCTGGCATATTATTGGACCAGTGTTTATTAACTCTCTTAACTCCGGTTTTCAGGAGGGTGCTTTAAGGGCTGAACAATCTAGGGTATTATTACTGTCATACTGAAGCCAGGAAAAGACTCAACGCTTCTTAAAAATTATCGACCAATCACACACTCAAACTGGGTTTATGGAAGGCAAGTTCATTGGCGAAGACATCCCTTGTTGTTTTAGATCTTATTGATCATGCGTCAAATCACAACATTCCTGGCTTACTCTTTCTTATAGACTTTGAAAAGGCCTTTGATGAGTTGGAATGGAATTTTATTGATTGCACCCTGTCGGACTTTAGTTTTGGTAATAGCCTCAGAGAGTGGATTACTGTGTTTTATAAGAGGGGAAATGCATGTGTGTGTAACAATGGCTATTCAACGGGATTCTTCACATCCAGAGAGGTGTTAGACCGGGATGTTCTTTGAGTCTTTGTCTTTTTATACTTTGTGCGAAAGTGCTTGCTTTAAAGGTTATTTGTAACATTAACATCAAAGTTATTAGGGTAAGGAATAATGTAATTAAATTATCACAATACGCAGATGACACTACGTTTTTCCTTGATGGTAGTAGGGATTCCTTTAAGGAAACCCTTAGTGTTCTGGACGATTTCAGATTAGCCTCTGGGCTTGCTATCAATATTTCTAAGTGTAATATAATGCCTTTGGGTCCGTATATTTATAACCTCCCTACTTGTGTTAATGATCTAGCTTTGAATGTCACAACTTGTCCTGCTACTATGCTGGGTGTTTCTTTTACTCAAAATAGAGACGATCACTTTCGTTTGAACTACCAACCTAAATTGTCTAGATTGAAAATCTGCCTTCGGGTATGGTCTGGTAGAGACCTGACCCTGATTGGTTGAAATATTATTGTCAAAACGTTTGCTCTTTCTCCACTGGTTTTCCTTTTCTTGGTTTTGCCAAACCCTCCGATTGGATTAATTCAAGAGCTCGAGAGCATTATTATCGATTTCATTTGGGGAGGTAGTTCTGATAAAGTAAAGAAATCATCAATGATAAACCGTTTAACAGATGAAGGGGGGGGGGGGGCTAAAGGTCATTCATATTAATAGTTTATCAATAGCCTTAAGTGCACATGGATCAAACGTTACTGTAACGATATTCAAAGTCCATGGAAAATTTTCTTTGATTTGGAGCTTTACGAACTTGGCAAGCAGTTTCTGTTCCAATGTAACTGCAACAAAAGAGATATAAGCATTGCAAATAACTTCGTAAGTCAGATTATTAGGCTTGGTGTGAAATATCTTTTAATAATCCAACTGATAACTACGGTAATTCTTATATTTTGCTGCTATTCGTTGTAATATTTTTCTAGTCAGGGATTCTTGTGGTTTTGTATTACTTCTGCTAATTACTTTGACTTTTATTTACTTTCTGACTTTATTTACTTTGACTTTTATTTCCTTTGACTTGTATTTACTTTGACTTTTATTTACTTTGACTTTTATTTAAATTGACTTTTATTTATTCTGACTTTAATTTAACTTGACTTTTATTTACGTTGACTGTTATTGAATTTTATTGACTTTGATTTACTTTGACTTTATCGACTTTGACTTTTATTGACTCTGAATTTTATTGACTTTGACTTTATTTAATTTGACTTTTATTTACGTTCACTTTTATGTTACTGTTACTTTCATTTGCTGTTATTTTTATTTACATTTACTTTATTTACTTTTACTTGCTTTATTTTACTTTACTTTTTACTACTTTACTTTACTTTTACATTACTTTTATTTACTTTACCTTTATTTACTTTACTTTTATTTACTTTACTTTATTTACTTTACTTTTATTTACTTTACTTTTATTTACTTTATTTACTTTACTTTTATTTACTCTACCTTTATTTTTACTTGTATTTACTTTACCTTTATTTACTTTACTTTTATTTAAAATTACTTCAAACTTTATATTAGACATTGTATTCTAGGTATTCTAGGTATGCAATTTATTTTCACCAAGAGTGACATTTTCTTTGACTATAAGCTTATTCTAAGTCATCCGTACAATTTTCTCATCCTTAATTTGAAGTACTATATCTTTAGTCAAAAGATGAATAATAAAGTGCCAATGTTAAATGAATTTATCAATAAATTTAAGTTCATCCTTCAAGTAGATAAAAAGTTTGGATAGATCTCATATAACTTATGCAGAGTAAGCTTGAGTAACTTGAGCAAAATAACTTATGATAGCCTTCGTACTGCGTTCAGAAATTGTCATTTAATCCATGAGCTCAGTTAAACGTTTAAATTACTATGTATAAGCGATAGTTTTGAATGATTAGATACGTTAAAAAAAAGCCATTTAATATTCATATGTAAACATGCATGTATTTATAGAATAAATGAGATGGGGGGAAAATACTTTACTTTACTTTTATTTACTTTACCTTTATTTACTTTACTTTTATTTACTTTACTTTTATTTACTTTACCTTTATTTACTTTACTTTTATTTACTTTACTTTTATTTACTTTACTTTTATTTACTTTATTTACTTTACTTTTATTTACTTTACTTTTATTTACTTTACTTTTATTTACTTTACTTTTATTTACTTTACTTTTATTTACTTTACTTTACTTTTATTTACTTTACTTTTATTTACTTTACTTTTATTTACTTTACTTTACTTTTATTTACTTTACTTTTATTTACTTTACTTTGCATTTGCTAATATAGCTTATTTGCTTATGTAGCTTATTTTCTTATTTGCTAATTTAGCTTATTACAATATGCATCAAGGAATATATATGTTTATATATATATATATATATATATATATATATATATATATATATATATATATACATATATATAGCTATATATATATATATATGTTAATATTATATACATATACATTATGTATATATATGTATGTTTGTATGGGTGTATGCATGGTGTGCGTGTGTGTGTGTGTATGTTCGTGTTTTTTTTTTCAATTGCAAACAGCCCGTAATGTCTATACCTATCAGTAGCGAAGATCGCAGCTGTGGGGTTAACCCCACAATGAAGAAAAACCGCACAACGATCGGTCCAACAAAAACATAGTCCCACGTTGTATCTCTTGCAAGAGCATACATACATACATACATACATACATACATACATACACACATACATACATAGCAAGAATGAAGACAGGAACGCTGCCTATAACTGATGCCGGAACAATAATAATCAGCCTATTTGGGTCCCATCATATTACACCGGATAAAATCATGTGACTATGTTTATATCATTTAACCACCCGTATACGAAGCGGGCGGCGGAGGGATTCAATTGGGGAGGGCCGGTGGGAAACGAGCTTCGAGGGGCATCGAGACATGTTGTATTGATTTGAAGGGACAGAAACCAGAAAGTTACCTTAAAACTGGACACTCTGTCCATTCCGACCCACAAGTTCCAGTGCTTAGAAATGTATGCAACAAAGAGCAATGTTTAAATGCACTTTTTCTTTAGTTTTCAACAATGGAAACACTTAACTTAATTATACCTTCATTTCTTTAGATTTTCAACAAAAGGGACAATATTGGTTTACAAGTACTGAGAATGGGATTCTTTACTTCAAAGGGGCGTTGGGGTGTCGCACTTCGGTCTGTGACACAACGTCCGAGGTTCGATTCTCGCCATCGCCTGATGAGTCCCAAATGGACGAGACCTTTTCTTCAAAGGTGGAATTTATCTGGTGTTTTCATCTTTATTATTTTAATATATATCTGTCTTAGCACTTGCTACACATTTATTTTGTTACTGAAAACGGGATCCATATTCTTCAAAGAGGGAACTTTGAGGGGTTTTTCTTGAAAATTGGTTTGTTCCTATGGCTGCGCCGCTTGACAGTTACACCTTTCCTGCCGATTATCAATAAAACACAAACCCTATCAAAATGAACTCACATAGCAACATAGTTACCGATGTGTTTAATAAACATATTATGCAAACCAGATGTTCATGGCTGTAACTATGGTTACCTTACATCTCCTATTAATCATAATGTTCCACTTTTTGCAACGAAAACAGATCGTCACGCTGGCAAAATCAATTATCCCAATTTTTAAAGGTCTCTGCTATACGTCCAACAATATCAATGATTTTGCGACAAGCATTTGAAAGGAGAAAAAAAAAGGAGTGTAAATGTTCCTCGCGTGATTATAGTATTTTTTAGGAAGCTTCATAATGATCATTTTCAACACTGAAAATATGATTGATGGACGCACGGGAGGGGGTGGGGCAGGTGTTGTTAATTGGGTTATATAGTTGCAACAAGTATACTGACCTAACGCTAACGTTTTTCTATATCGCGATATAAGTATTTTGATAAACGTTAGGTACAGTATACCATCGTTTTATGAGCTTAAATATGACGAATTAAGGTAACACTGACCAAGTTATGTGATGTCTCACTTTTCAACCAATGATGACCCTAACTGTGATATGATAACCCTAACTGTATGATATGATAACCCTAACTGTAACATAATAAGCATGGTCTGAGCCAATAGCCACTAAAGTCAACATTCTCAAAATAATGAAATTAATGTGGCACTGTTATTAAACAGATGTGTCGTTTTTCAATCAAGTTACCTTTTTCAAATGATGCAACCTGCAATGTTACTTCCAATTGAGCCAGAAGAACTAGTTTCGAAGATCGCCAACAATTTCGGAACAAACAATGGAATTGCCGATATTTGCGAGAAAAAAAAGGAAATTTCTGAATTAACATAATATAAAACAAATGGCGGAAACTAAAACACCATTTTGTAACCAAGGGTCGCTAAGATGAGAAAGATGAAACTTGAGGTCAACATGCAAAATATAAAAAAAGGCTGGATTTAGAGGGAATGATTATGGAAGTTTACCTTATATACTATTTTTAAAGAAAAATTCATCACCCGACAAGGTAGGCGCATGGGTACAAAAAAAATAAATAAATAAAAACGTGATACACTCTCAATTCAGTCCACATGCATCACCACTATAACCGAGTCTATCAAGGCAACATTATAATTAAAATATATTATTAAATAACATTGAAGCTATAGTTAGTAAGGACAGTACTGAAAGTTACCATATCTAATATCCTTGCATTGATGACTAAATTCTTTGAAGAATGATCACGTGAGTAAAATCACTTCACTGATTGGCTGCTTCGACAGTGCGCAGTTCCTACGGGGAAAGGACACAGGCCAATGGTTTTGCAGCCGTGCGATGATTGTTTGAATAATTAAAACATTTTAATATGCGAGTGCAAGGTTTGGATCAATATTTGACAGTTTTTTGGAAGTAATTAAAAAATGTGACAAAAGTTATAGATCAACATGAAATGTCTCCGTAGGATGAGGATTACTGAGCAAGTTGTTAAAGGCATTGAAGACTCGCCCCAAACCGCTTGCGGCCATCTGAAAAATTTAACTTTCTGTTGCTTGCATGTGACGTTTTGTTCGTGTCGCTACAAAATGCAGACAGTACAGTAATGAAACGTGATAACTTGTTATCTTAAGCTGGACCAGAGATGTCCATCGCTGTATTGTTTGTACACTGTGTTTTGGGTAATGACTACACTAGTGTCTAATTACCGAAGGTAGCAAGCTGTGTGTGTGGATTTTCTGGGATCGATGGTGATGTCTAAAACTTCTGTTACACCTCATCCGAAACTAGGTCAGATTACCGGCATTAGACGTTTCTTTTTGCGCGAGTCTTCACACCCTTTAAGTTCAGAATCTGCTGCTAGACTGTTTTCTTCTCTGAGTGTAGCAAACTGGCCTTGCGAAAAGTGGTATGTGATAAGCAATTTTGTGCAGCTGCTGCTAGTTGATATTTGTAATGAAGTTGATTCATACGGACCCCAGCTAATGGGAGCGTGGTATGCAAATCTTGGCCTTTACCGCGTTGGTAAAAATAGTTCGCATCCCCTGCACCTCTTACACCACTAAGGCTGGTTACGCGCATGAGTCAAATCTTTGAAAAGTTACCCTTATTTCATCATTCTTTGTGCGATTTCTCAGGACTGGAGTAATATTAATAGTTTTTATGTAAATTCTCTTTCATTTTGGAACTGCGTGACATATTTTAACCGTTTTTAATAGTCACAAATACATTATGATTAGAAGACATGTAAAAGCCCAAATCCCAGGGATCGGTTGCGCTTGCGCCGAAAATAGATGGCAGCATTGCTGTTTTGTTGAGGTTTATTTTGTGTGTTGAATTTAGCGACCAGACAACTAAATATAAACTTCCAACTTCGAATCGATCAATTTACCAAAATAACGAAAGAAACTACACGAAAGAAACATGACGTCGAGTTTACTACGTTCTCGAGGTGTGCTAATGTTTTACTTTGACAAACTTGTTTTAACTATCTGTTAATGTTGCAAACAATAATTCCAAATAAAATATGTTCAATAAAAGTATAGGAGCTAATTATAGATAAACTTGGTAGCGAAAATTCAGAAAGGCGAAGCCTAACCCTTACGCTTAACGTTACAACTTACACACTATTCACTGTATACTACGTTACTGTAGGCTAACATTAACAATATGATAGGCTGCAGAATAAGGCTAGATGCTTTGGCTGGAACAAATTGAAATACTAACTACTCTCTTGCTAACGTGCAAGTACAATTTACTTTAGTTATTCCATAGTTGTTCTACTTGTAGGTTGAATTGAACATGTATCATCTATGGACTCTGGAGGGATTTAGTTAAACTTAAACTTTAAAGTCTTTAGCTAGTTTAGGTCATTGATCTTATTCTTACTTTGTCACAACACTACTGAGTGTAACTTAATTGAAGGCAATATGTAGGGCCTATGGCATGAACAACATTTTGCTTTAGGGGCAAAGAAATACAATACTGCACAAATGTCCTTGCATTACATATGGTGGTGTTCGGTAACTTCAGGTGTATGGTTGGCCGTACGGGTCATAACATCTAAACTTTACGTGTTAACTTATAAATTTATGCGTAAAGAAAGACGTTTTGACACGTACAGCTAGGTTGGCCATTCGGGTCATAACGTCGAAACCAAATGCCTAAGCTTTTCATGGTTGGCCGTTTTGAGTCTTAATTATAAGGCAACACAAAATGGACCAGAGCTAGTAGGGTTCAAGCATTGCAGCAAAGACTCCACAACCTCTCTCACTGACTGGCAAACAGGACTCATCCTGCACAACAATCATCGGAAATAGGCCTAGGGGTTTCATCCAAGGATTTCAATAGAAACATATTACTACTAGTACTACCTAGGCCTACTAATGTAAGTGCCAATAAGTTACAAATTGGATCAGAGTTCCTGGTAGGCATACCTATTGAGATTGACAAGTCACAACAAGTTAAAATGACTAATATCAAACTGCCCCCACTAGCCCTGTCACCCTCCCATTCTCTCAGACTTGTCTTACTAAAGTCGATTTGTGACTTATACGTGATGAGAGATAAATTCAGCCAATAGGAAAGATCATGGAAGCTTTTCCAACAAAACTCATCTTGTATGAACTGTGTGATCAGCATTTAGATTCCTGTGGTAATATTTACAGTGGTACATGTATGCACTTTATACTTCTTTTCATGTTTTCTTACATAGCCCTTTTATTGGGACCAAGGTTGATGACTCATCACTTTATAAAACCTGGACAGAGGCCAGTTCTTGCAACCACAATACATACCACTCACGAAAACAATGCACCAGGTTAGTGATTAACATTCCTTATTTTTTCTTCTCCGTAGAATAGATGATGTACAGTTGTGACAAGAATTGTCTCATTTTCTTTTCTTATGTTTAAGTCATGAAGGCATATATCATTTCTCTCTCCCCACCCACTTCTCAAAGTCCAGACCATTTGATACACAGGTTAGCAATTTTTGAATACATGTGTTTATTATTTGTGTAGGGATGGGATAGTGGTGAGGATAGTGCAGGCAAGGATGAAAGATGCTAAGACTAAACTTGGTGTGGCTGGTCTTCATACCGTGTTCAGATGGGCAAAATTCATTAAACCTGTTGAACGTCCCATTCATCATGAAGGGCATTCTTTGATCACCTAAATCAGTCATTTCTTATTTGAAAGATTCTTTAATTATATCTCGTACCATTTTATTGTCTCATTAATGGTAAGTGTTTGTAGAGTTCTGTTCATTCATTTTAGTCTGCAAGTTTTATTGTAAACACTTTTGTTTCTGACACATATGTAGTTTAATTGGATAATAGTCTGATCTTTAATTTGTTTAGCATAACTTCCCAAGGGTTTGTTAGACAAGAGAAGCTGATTTGAAACCCTTTCCATGTGATGATCTTCGATGAACAGCAGATTTGATTAATCCTAATCGTTTCACTGAAATTAATGTGACGGATTGCACTTGTATGTGGTCTTCAGTTCATCACAGCCTCGGTTGGTTTGTCACAAATTCCTTCACCCAACCTTACAGGGAAGTTACCTGTTTGCCCCCTAATGGCATGGCTGAAGATGCTTGTACTGTAATTCTGATTTTTGTTTCCCCCCTCCCTAGGTTCTGGACTCCTCGCATCCACACATTGGAATGCTGAGCGTCTCGTCTCTGTTGGGCTGATTGGTATCATACCCGCAGCCTTTTGCATTCAACATCCTGCTATGGATTATGCCTTAGCCGCTAGTCTTGTCATTCACGGTCACTGGTAAGAACTTGATTAATATGCAAATTTATTCATATATTTTTTTAAGTCTAAAGAATAGAAAAGACCAGAAGTCCACAAAATTTGTACATGATTAACAAGGACAAATCAATGACCATTACTTTCACTATCACTTTATGGATAAAGTCTATAATCATTCCTATTAGTATTAATAGTGCTGTACAGGTAAGGCTATAATCATTCCTGTTGGTAAGCACTGAACAGGTAAGTGCTATAACTATGTCATCGCCCATAGGGAGGAAGAAATATTGTAGTTCCTTATCCTGTTGGGCCATACACAGCTATGACAGTTGCCATGGTAATGGTTAATTTTCCTGAGTAGTTAATCTCATAGGGGTCACCCATGGTGGGGTACCCCAGGGTGACCGGATATACATGACTGAGGGAGGGGTCAAACTTGGTGGGAAGGTACCCCAGGGTGAATTATATTTTTACCTCAGTTTTGTGTCAAATACTCCTCCTAAACTCCTGGGCCAATTTTCTTCAAACTTTGTGGGCAGGTTCCCTAGGGTCTCACAGACCCCCGAAACCAAAGCTCAAAGGTCACATTTAGTTAAAATCAAGTAGTTCATTCCTCCAATATCCATATTGCATAGCTAATGGTTAATTTGTTCATTTGAAATCAGTGTTTGCTGGCAATGAGATATGCAACTTTGTGGATTGCCCTCTTGTTTTCCTGTTGATAGCTATACAGGTATATGCTACAATTATTCCTGTTGATAGCTCTATCAACAGGTATATGTGCTACAATTATTCCTGTTGATAGCTCTGTGCAGGTATATGCTACAATTTTTCCTGTTGATAGCTCTCGACAAGTACAGTATATGCTACATTTGTTCCTGTTGATAGCACTACAACAGGTAAAGGCAATATTATTCTCAATGATTTCACTATACAATTAAAAGCTGTAATTGTTCCTGTCAATATCACCGTACACAGAACAGGCAAATGCAAAATCATTACCTGTTGATAGCGCTGTACAGGTAACCCCTACAATTACTTCCTGTCAATCAATGCAGTTATGATGCCGTTGTAAGATCGATTAATGCGTTCATATTTTTGTTTGTTCCCCCCCCCCCCAATTTCTTTTATACCTCAGGGGAATTGAACAGGTAGTGACAGATTACGTTCACGGGGAGACGTTGCCCAAAGTAGCAAACGCAGCCCTGTTTGCTTTTTCTGCCCTCACATTCGCCGGTCTCTCATACTTCAACTACAATGATGTGGGTCTCACGAAAGCAGTGTTGATGTTATGGTCGTCTTCAACCTAACCGCGCCACTTCTCGATCACACAAAGGAACGCTACAGAACGAGTATGTAAGGACATCAGGAAGATGTAAACCAAAAAAAATGTCATCCTGTGGGATCAACCAGAAGGTGAAAATTAATCCATCAAATATTTGAACTTGTATGGAATTGATCGGAGCAATGGAAAAAAAAGGGGAATTTCTGTGAATTTTCATACAATATTTAGCCAAGATGCTTCATACACAGGTTATGTACGTTTACAGATCTTAGGAATGTAAAGGCTTTTTAAAATATTCAGAAATTAAGGATTTTATTATTGTTTCTTTTTGTTCAAAGATTTATTGATTATCTGATTTATATGTTTGCTATTATTGTAATAGAGTAGGTGATATGGATGTGCCAGACAATTCTTTGGAATGTTTTTTTTTAAGTGCTACCCCATCCCACCCTCCAACAACCACGTCACATGTCTTCTCACCCTGGTCCTCTCAAAGAATGTGACCGTTCAGCATTGCATTTTGTGATGTGATACCAGATATTTGATTGTTTTCAAAAAGTAAATTAGTCTTTTATTTGGTTGTGAAAGTTGTTCCACTGTTGAATTTTTGTTGGATATGGAAAAATGTTTCTTGGGTTTCCATAGTAACAGCCTCCCCCAACCCTGTTGAAGTTTGATTGTTTTTTACATTTGTGATATGAAAAAGGGATTCTAGTAGAATTCAACCTGAAAGAAAATGGATTAAAAAGTTACAAATTTATATGTTATTGGCGAATTGCTTATGCATTGAAGATACTCAAGATACGTGTCTGAAGGGAATGTAAAAATGGTTTCAGGATATGACACATTTGATTTGGAACTATATTTCAGTAATTCCTCGAGGGTGTTGCAAAGAAGGAACTACTATGACTTTCATTGACAACTATTTTTCTACAGTTTCATAGGATGGCCCCATACAAGGAACTATATTTCAGGACTTCCTCAAATGGTGTCACACAGAGAACTATATTTCAATAATTTCATTGGATGTTAATTTCATAGAAGGAGCTACTGTGACTTTCAGTGGGAATTGTAATATACATCAGTAATTCCTCAATGCTCTCCAAAGAAGGGACTATTGCCACTTTCATGCAGAACTATACTTTAGTATTTCTGTAATGTTGTCACACAGATGGAACTACAAATAAAAGGTTCCCAACTAAGTATCAGCTTTTAAACTTGACTAACTAGTTAGACCCAAATGTTGTCCTGTTACAATTATGAGACAACAACCTAAACTTATTCATCCATATCATAGGCACAAACCAATCTTTGTATTCACTGGAGTATGTGATAGAAACAGTTAGCAATGTCCCAAAATAGAGGGAAACATTTCGAATTTGTCCTGAATATGTTATATTATTTTCGTTTGAATTAGTTTCTTTCCTTTTTACTGTTTCACCGGCACAAATTTGATGTACATCCTCATTCGCTCTCCTTGAATATCTGCTAATAGCACCATACGATAGTTCAAATATAAAATGCAAAATTTTATTTTATTTTATAGCGACTGTAGGGTAGGTTTACCATATTTCTTTTGGTTGAAAAGTAGGCTGTTGCATCCTGGTGGAGGACTGGAGGGTTATGCCAGAGAGCATGAACCCAACTGCTTCCCATCCTCAAAGTAATGATATGAAAGACTCATAGAACCATCAGTGAAACGTGTGACTTTTAAGTTGCTGGAACTTAATAATATCGATGAAATGTTAGAAAATAAATCAATTCCAAATGATCTACATGTATATCCATCGACCATTTCAAGTCAAAGAGAAGCTCTCACAGTGAAACAAGCAAATTGTTAGCAATGCTCTCCAATATTCTCCTATAAATATTTGATTTGATTTGATTTATTTGTTTTATCACGTTGTTAAGTACTAAACATATGGTTGATATGTACTTCTCTGTTGGAACCAGTTGACTTAGAACTGTAACGTCTGCACAGCTTTGTCATCAGGAAGTGACTTTTGTGTTTTGGGTCTGCGTTTGCTTCAAAAAAGTGCTGCATAATTTTATTGTTATCTTTCATTTTGTGCTTCATTTGTGTTTTCTCTTTCTGTGTTTGAACGTAACAACTTTTTAAGTTTAACAGTTTATAAGTGATAAATGGAAAAGGATTGTTGAGAAATAGTATAGCAGATGAACGAATAGAGTGGTAATCTTTCTTTTGTTGTCTCTCTGTTTTTCTTGTCTTCAGCTGTGATAAATAGGTGGTCTGTGTTGAAACAGACATGTATTTATGTGGTCAACCATCATCATATTATAAATCCATATAATTTTTGGGTGGATGGGTGACAGGGATTGCTCCCCAGGAGCAAATTCCTCCCAAGACTAATAACCCCCCATCCTCCTCCCCCATCCTATGCCTTTTGAGATGTTAGACAAAACATGTGAGATTCCACAAACTTTGAAAACTTTCAGAAATGGAAGATGTAAACACGAAAAATATAGAACCAAGGATCAGTTTGCTTTGGAAGTTAGTGAATTTATGTACATCTTGATTTTGTAATGAAAGAAAAATGAAGCCTGCATAAACCAATAACAAAGTGGAAGTGTAGGGCATTATTGGTTTTGTCATTTCTGTGTGGCGTGTACGGGTGACATTCTATTAAAATCGCATTGTCATTAAAAGGACTCGAGGTAAGGAGAGAGGGTTAGGGAACTGGTTTGTAGGTTAGTAGGTATCAGATTTTGGTGAGAACACCCTGTGTGTGAATTGGCTTTTCTTATTTTCCGAAACAAGTTTTGCAATTCCTAGGCTGTATCTAGATATTTTCATATAACTCTCCTCCCCCATATTGCTTCCCCTGCCCACACTATTGATGATATAACACTTAAATGAAGTAACTTGTCGTGACACACCCACCACATATGCAACAAAATTGACACCATTCTGCAAGCAATCATGATTAATTACCGGGGAATCCTAAACGGAAGTGACGTAACAACTACTAATACACACGTCCTGCACCTGGGACCAATGCTATTGTTTTTCGCGGATTAGGCCTTTGCATAGTATGATCGTGGCACTGTTTTGGCTGACCAACTACCTCATGACAAACACTCCATGCAATTTCATCCTGCGAGACTAGGTATCAACGAACCGTTCCTTGAATCTATCCAACGCCTTTAATTTCAGCATTCTTTCTCTTTTAGAAAGAGCAGTGAAGCGTAAAGACACACAATCGCCTTGTTTGCACACTGCCATAATGCATATGCTAGATTCGTTGAGGTAAATAGTCTTTGCATTACCAGTCATCGAAGATATAACGTTAGGCTTACTGTGTATACTACGTGTATTTGAGTTTGAGGTACTAAGATCAAAGATTTCGCTTTGATGATTATTAAACTTATTCGATTAAGCAAGAGTTTACCAACGAAGGGTTTCATCGAGAGAAGTATATACTCATTCAGCCAAGAAGGAAAGGGAACTTTGGTCAATAGTTTTCGGTAATTCACAACTTGGGATAGCAAGAAGGCCTAGTACTACTAGTGTACTGTAACACCGTAACAGCCTAAGTCTATGTGCCAGGAATAGCCTAGTGGGATTTGATTCGGACCTAATCTACCTTAAGAAATTTATGCTAAGAGCTACTGTTAAGAAATCCATAGGATCAGAACTGGTGTAACTTGGTTGCTTATATTCTTACTTAGACTATTTTGCAGTAGCCTAGATGCATTTTAGGCCTAACTGAGGTTTGTCTCCTTGGGGAGTGCAAATTGAGTTCATCCAACATACTTTTCAAATTCTGGATGAAAAAATTTCGCAATATCCCATGTTTTACCAGACAGTTTGGCAATATTGTGCTGCGGTCTCCGTCCAGAAGTAGCCCATGTCACTAAGTTGTCATGTCATCTCTAAAAGTGTATTTAGCATGGTGGGCTCATAATTGAGGCACTTAAAAGGATTGTCTGGTGGCCCAAAGAAGTTAGCTTAAAAAATAGTAAATAATTTTCCAAACATGTTGTCAAAGTATGAGAACGCTAATGTTGCGTTTGACAGAGAAACGATTTTTTAATCGTTATGGATAGACATTTCAAATATGATTTGAACAGTACAATACGTGACGTCAGCTCTGCCATAGCAGATTGCGTCATAACCCACCCTCCGTACAGTACCTATACGGTAATCACAACAAAAACAGCGTTTGTATACAGATAAATTTCTTCCTTAATTTCCGGTGAAATTTCTTTAAAATTAGATATGTTTTCAAAAACTCCTTAAGCCGCCATGTACTTGATCGGTGGTTCCGTATTCTTTGTGTAACACAAGGTAAATTTTAACAGCAGACTCTGAGTTGTTCAGGCTATACATCGCGCTATCCAGCTCCAACGCGAAAAATGTTCGCATGTAGGCTATACTCAAACGTTGACAATCGGACAGTTCTGCGAAGCCTAAGCTTCTCAGTGCTACATTCTGCTCTGACAACGATTCGATCAATTTCTTCAATAATTTCCGGTGAAATTTCTTATAAATTAGATATGATTTAAAAAACTCCTTAAGCCGCCATATGTGTAGTAGATCGGTGGTTTTGTGGTCTTTGTGAAACACAAGATAAGTTTTAACAGCAGGCTCTTCGTTGTTTACACATCGCGGTATCCAGCTCCAGCGCGAAGAATGTTCGCGTGTATAGCCTACTGTAACGTTTACAATCGGACAGTTCTGCGATGACATCGATTCCGCCAAGTTTCATCTTTCGGTTTAACGAATACTTTACAAGTTTCCTTTTACTGTTAATTTGATCCGTGAATTTTATTTCAGCGATTTCGAAGAACAGTTAATGAACTGTGGTTTGAGTGTGAGTGTACTATGTGTAACGCTATACAAGTACACCAACTGAGCATCGTAGTATATACGTTCGCGAGTATGTACGTTATATATATGAGGCAATCCAATGTGCTTACACGTGAGTTTATTTGCTGCGGAATTGGGAGTGCTAACTTCAAGTCGCCTGTTTTGCCTATCTGCAACCACTACGTCAATCACCATATTGAAGCGTTCGAACAAACGGTACTTTTGGTGAGAAACTGGTGAATTTGAAAACCAGATTTCTACAAAAAGAAAACGTCGAATGGGGACAATTTTTACATGGTTAGAAAGAGAAAAATAATAACTACAAAGACAATGTATCAAAATCTTCCACCAGACAATTCCTTTAAGGATTTGATCAACCATATCTATCAAGGAAAATTCCAGATCACTCAACTATATGCGTTTTTCATATGTGTCATTCCTCAGAAATGTAATGATCTCAAAATAATTATTGTGCTGTACCTACTGTACAGTATGCAACTTACAATTGAGCAGAATTTGACCACAAGATGATGCTGTGTCAAGTTCTTTCATACCCTGAAATTGACACATTCGTCGATAAGCTGACTGTAAGTTTACATCCATTGACTCTGGATGCTGTTTGCTATGCTCTGAGCCTCTGAGCTCAGATAGGTCAGGTCCCAGAGAGAAGTGGTATCATGTTGAGGTTACTTTGGTTATTTTTAGGGAGTAAGATAATTTCCAAATGCCAGAAACATGTGCAAAACTGGGGGGAGTGTGTTTAAAAGCTTTAAAAAAAGAAACACAATTTGATCAGCAAATGTAACTGAAATGAATTCAAATTCATGAAATATGTAACTGCTTCGCTGCAAAAAGTTTAGGTTGCCTGCTGTATCGTTGCCAGTAATATTTGAAGGAGCGTCAATTATGAAGCCTTTACTATACTAGCAGTCTACAGTACAAGTAAAGAACATAATCCAATCAAAGTGTATCGTTACCAAAATGAACAGTCTTCAAGGGTTTGTGAGTGATTGCGCTTTATTTATTTTATTCACAGAAATACTTTCTTACCACTGTACTTCAAGATGGGTGGCTTCTATCCGTCACTCTTCTACAACGTGGTTATGAGTAAGGTCTCATCCAGGAACTGGTACGACAGGATGGACGAAAACATCATTGTCGGAGCAATGCCATTCAAAAGTGATGTAGAAAAGGTAAAACTCAGAACCAGATCTGTGAGAGACTTGAAAGAGAGTTGATAGAGCCCAGAACATGATGTACAATCATGAGATCACTCTGTTGATTTCTGTGCTAACTGGTAGATTTCTGCTCGGTCTAGATATAATTATATTAAATCATTTCAGATATTATAATTTTCTTGAAAACTAGTGATGTTGGTTTACTTTAGCTCTTTACCACCAGCAGCCTTACCCTACATGCCTGTAGTACCATCGTCAAGGTCTTGGGGAGTATTGGAAGTAATCTTAGAGAAAGATTGGCATGTTCTACAGTTAGTGGGATGAAGGTGGGGGGGGGGGGGGAGTGCAGAACCATCATATTAATGACAGTTTGTAGGAACATATATTGGCCAAGGATTAGACTCTTTGAAATTGTACTGCAGCTAGGGAAGGTACATGACACTTTGGGGGTAGGGGAAACAAAATCTGCACAGGATAAATATTTATTAGTTTCCACCTACTCCTCCCTCCTCACAGCCAGTGACAACATGACTTATTATTCCATATTATCCTTCAGTTATGTGTCGCTGATTTACAAAAGTAAAAACCACGTGCAAAATGTGAGAGGGAAATTTGTCAAGTTGGGGTCTTTTCCTTTGTTAAACTAGGTAGAAGGTGACCAGTCAAGCATGTGGAAAATTCTATACAAGTCAAGACAGAAAGATTCTATAAAACTGTGTTGTTTTGTTATGTACATTGATCTGTTCTGGCTACTGTATTTCATGGCGACATACCAGTGGATTTTGTGGTTTGCCAGTAGATAGAAAAAGACACTCGCAGTTTTCTTCCAGTAGACAAAGTTACTTCATCATAAACACATGGTGGGTCAGTTAACAATCGTCAGTCAAGGAATCCACATGATTTCCACACCTACTGTAAGGTACAGTAATGTATTACTGCTTATGATTAGCAAATAATACTGAAGTGCTTGAATGGACATGTTCACTATAAACTGTGTGCTGTTAATTCAGGAAAAAGGCAATGAGAAGTTGATTTTAGCCAGTAGATTATTTTAATCATTTTTTAGTTTTTAGCAATTAGCTAAATTTGTGAAATTCTAAGCCTGAAAAGTGAAACATATACTTTGACTGGAAAACAAACAGATTTATAATTTAGCGAAGTCCTTGTACTTCAAATGCTGTCTTCAGACAGAATTCTGAGTACTTGTGCCCTCAGACAGAATTTTAGTTTTAATAGTTTGACATACTTTGACAAACTAGGAAAGTTGGAATTTCTCTCCACAGTACTTTATCTTTTTGTAGTTGTTTAGGGTTTAAAGATAGTCAAAATTGAAATAATTATGATAAAGACATCAAATTTATGGTATGCACCTTTAAAAGGATAAACCAGTATTTAGTTAATCATGATGGCTCAACAGTGGAGGCGTAAATTTATGCTAATAATCATCCCATTGCTTTCTCCTGTATAAATGACTCATCCAAAGCATATTTTTTTTATTTCAGCTTTTGCAGTTAAACAAAAGAACAACCCTTGGCTTAGATTCAACACTAACTTTATTTGTCCTTGTTAAATTTGTACTACAATATACACAGAACACATGGTCTTTTAAGGTCATAAAAGTCTCCTTTTTTCTTCTCTTGTGACTTTTATGTTGCATCTGAGAAACTGGCCTTACGGTCTGTGTGCTACGTAGGCTTAGTAGTTCAGCCACTTTCATTTCAAGGTTCTAAATGTTCATTTCTCCAAAATAAAAAGTGGTACTGAAGTACTGCCTGGATTGTAGCAGTGATTTGTAAACGTCATTAAAATATGACAAATAATTTGGTACATAAAGTCACCCTTTTAATTCATACAACAAATAGTTGTCAACATTACGTGGAAGTAATGGCCAAATTATTTTGCATTATTGACTCACTATAAACACAATAAGCTGCAGACTTTACTCTTTGCACCCTTTAATACATAACATTACAGTTGTCAACATTACTTGGAAGTTATGACCCAAATTATTTCACATTGTTTACTCGTGTTAAACTCAGTAAGCTGTTACTATGTAAACAGTTTTTTACGACAGTCGCACCTTTTCAAATTTAATTTGAAATTTGCAAGGCCATACTATTTTTTTTATCCAGTGTGTTTGTTTCTAGGGCAGCAACAAGTATCAATTATAAATGATGTCACGTAACAGGAGTTGAACATAATTATGTACAGGCCCTAAATTTTATCATGCTTAAATGCTAAAATTCATTAAAATTTAATTATTTTCTTTTCATGGGTGGTGCTGACTTTTCGAATCAATCAATTAATAAATTTCACGTACTGTAACTGAATTAATCGATTAATGAATTTCACATACTGTAACATCACAGTACAAACAGACGCAAAAGCAGCTCTGCTGTTTGTTGGCAAGGTAACAGACAAAAACTTTATAGATAGGCAAAACAAAAATTGTACTCGTAAGCAAATCAAACTATACATGTTTGTCACAACAGATATATGTTTAAAATTGATGGCAGTCCGTTACGCTTTTCAAAACAGAACAATTCTTTTCAAAACAGAGAGATGTAAATTTATAGTAGACTTTTCCTGTCTTGCATGGAAAGTTTCAACGTGAAACTGCAACACTTTCCCTATTAATGGTTAGTGTACCGTTACAGTATCAACCCTCAACCGTTTAAATACAGTACTGTAGGTATACATGTAGGTACATGTAGGTATACATGTAGGTACATGTTTGTGTTCATGTATGTGTTCATGTAGGTACATATATGTTCATGTAGGTACATGCAGGTACATGTGTATTACGCAATAGGAGGCGGATTAACACCAACGAAGCAATGGTGGTTTTGCAAGCCGCCACCCGTTATTAAGAAAGGAGAAATAAGAAACCTTAAAAGAAGAAAAGAAGAAGTAAATGAACAACCAAAAGCTGAAAGAGAAAACAAGAAAAAAAAAAAAAAAAACTTTTGGATATTTTTTAACTAAATCAAGGTTTAATATACACTTCTGTAGTTAGTAACTGCATCTGCTTCTTGACAGTTTCTCTCAAAATTTCATTTTTTTTATAGATTTTTTTTTACTTTAATTGTACCTTATTTGAAATGGAATTTGACAAGGTCAGGTTAACGAACCTCTCCCTTATGGCATATGAGTTGAATAACAAACACACACAAAAAATTAATAAAAAACAACTCAAACAGTAATCTCATATTTATATTTCATAAAAACTTTGGCAAGCACTGCCACTCTGACATTGTTTGGCAAGCTGTAATGAAGTTTCTCTGCCCTAGATCAAACAATGTTTGCTCCCAGATCTGTGTACATTTATCAAACATCGTTCCATTTGCCTAATATGTATGCTCAATATTTTGCAATATATATTGATCTGCTAAGTCTGACAAGCTTCAGCTGACAACCATCAGCTCAATAATACAAAAAACTGGAGCAATCTTAGTTGAGAGTACAGTGCATATCACTTGTGTGCACAGCACCATGGGTGGCATTTTCATAACATAATGCTAATTTATCTTCTGAAAAATTATTATATATTGTTAGCTTGGTGTACGTGTGTATTGCCTAAATGTTAGGATACAAAAGTACTGTCTGTCTGGATTTACTACCAGGGTTGGCAAAATTGATAAATGGAGGGAAAGAAGTATGTTTGGGGGGGGGGGAAGGGGAGGGTTGGGGTTGCTCAGTGGGATAGGGTGTAATTCCTTTGCACAATTCTTTCATCCATGGAAATTTTGTATTTATGGCTGTACTCACAGGTGCAATGAAACCTTTTCGTTTACTGAGTGTGTGTTTGCATTAATTCTTCAGATCTATGAAAACTTGCATCTTTCTTATTTAAATGAAATCTCAATTCAATTATAATTGTCCTGTAACGCTTACCAATCCACCCCTCCCCTCCCTGATACACACACACTCTCCAGTAATGACGGCCTACACTCTCCATCCAAAAGCTTTGATGGAACTTTAATTTAGAACTTTCAAAAACAAGATGCTAATACTGTATGTTCGAAACATAGTATTTTAATGCTCTCGCCGCTCATTGTTCAACATTCTTCTGTTCATCTGGCAGTTTTGAGTTGCTCAATATGAAAAACTTGAGAAAGTTCAATCACAATGACCTTAATGTAAGTGTTAAATTAATATCTTTCACAATGACATTCAATGTATGTTTTAAATTAAAACCAGTTTTAAAGACTATAAGTTGAGTTATATTTGCTGTAAATAATTTTATAGGGTAAAATAAGTTCAAACTGTACAGTGCAGAGTTTATAGGTATCATAGAATAGTGAAAAACAATCCCTTGTTGAGGAAGTACAGTCCTTATTAGACACAGCTTGGTAACCCACAGTTAGTGCCTATGGGCAAAGGCCATTGAACAACTTTAATTGGAGTCTGCTCTAGATACATAAGACCTCCTTATTATTATTTTTATGATACACTATGTAAGAATTGGATTGAGCTGTATTAATAGAATCTGTATGCCTACTGCTATACAATTAAAAGTTTAGATGGTACAGTAAATAATATTATACAGTAGTTCAACAGTACTGATTGGGTTGAACCCAGCAAAGTACAACACAACAAAAGAATCTGAGGTGAAAAATCTACTTTTAATGGGCTCTCAGCCAATGTTTGTCTCAATGATTTGTTGGTGTGCATGAATCCGGCGGGTTTCGATTATATAAACACCTAGTTGTGAAGACTGGCGGATTGACAGGAACCGACCTTTGTGTACATTTGAGTGCAGAGTGTACAGAACCTAGTTATTTTGTGATGTTATATACCTACAGTGTATTTGGTGTTCATGTGCTCTTAAAGGGAAGTAGTCTTAACTCTGCTATATTCTAGAATGACTGCAAAATAGATATATACCAAAAACTAACACTTAATTAAACAATTTTTTGGGTACATTTCTGCTTTAACTATATATAGACAAACATGAATTTTAAATATATTAATAGCTCAGCATCTGAAAAAAATAAACAATTTTAAAACACAATTTTAAAATCTTTCTCAAAAGGACAGTGCCTAAAACATGTTTGAAGGCACACATTTCACTGCATGTGGAATTCACAAATTTTAGTCGGTTCAAATTTCAGGGATTGTTAATACCAATATAGGGCTTGATAGCTCAGTTGTCTGATATAGCACAGGATTGGTGACCTAAGGTCAGTGGTTGTTGAAATCCCATCATATCCATAAATTTCCTTCATTCTTTTCAAAATTATTTATTTGCTCAAGAGAACCACAGCAGTTCTATTCTTCTCTTTAGTGAAAGCCAAAACCACATCGACAGTAGCTGATAACAACTGTCTTCTCATATGCTGTGTCCTTTTGTACATATTTTTCCCTTCAATGCATGAAAGTCTCAAGTTAGTTCACAGCCTCTCCAAGAAAGCCAGTCCATTGTCCTTGTTATTCAAGTCTCGCTTCAAGGGTTTGATTCTTCGCACTTATTCATCCAAGACTTTTCCTCTTTTGTACCAAAGATATCATTAAACCATAACAGCGATTTGTTTACAAAGTATTGTGTTACTGTATACTATAGTGTGTACTTGTCTAGCCATTGTACTGTACTCTACTAGGCACTGCTGTGCTGGGTTTTGTCTGTACTTGACAGCAATGGAATAGTACTGTTTGTCAATTAAGCAGTGCTGTCTAACAGGGAGGTATTTAGTAAATCGATGAACTTGATAATTGCATAGTTTTAAACATTTTATTACCGCCCAGGGAAAGGGGTTGGGTAGTAGTAAAATTGTATCAGATCTGGATCAGAATGTTGAAGTTTAGCAGGATGGGACAGAGGCAGTATTATACAAAGGGTCAAGGTTGGGGTGGGGGGGGGTTGGTGGGGTCGGGGAGGAAAGGAAGACAAGAAAGATCTGAGAGAAACAATATCAAACTGGGAAGAGAATATGATGGAAAGAGATGTGAGGGTGGCCCTAGGGTAGCAGGATGGGACAGGCGCATTATCATCAAAGGATAAATGTGAGGGAGGGGGGGGTCGGGTTTTGGGAGAGCAAGAAGACAAACAAGATCTGAGAGAAGCAGTTGGCCAAAAGAGCATGAATGGAACAGATGGAGGCAGAAAGACTGGGGGGAAGGGGGGGGACCAAGACTGGGTATGTAGTACATAGCAGGATGAGATGGGAGAATTATAGGATACAAGTCACATTGGAATTCTTTGCCAAAGCGTTGAAAGGTCATCGGTATCAGCTCAAATTTCTACCGTTTCCAAAAGACAGAGGGCATTTTTTTTCCGTCACATCCGTTAATAACATTCATTATAGAAGGTTAACACTTTGCCTGCAAAATGCCTGTTTACTTCACTATTTCACTTTTTCAAATTCACAAATGTTTCTAAAATTTCTTTTTCTCCTTTTTCTCTTCTTTCCAGCTCATGAAGGACGAGAATGTGAAAGCAGTCATTTCCTTGTGCGAAGGACACGAACACAAAAGATTTGTCGCCAGGAAAGAGGTAATTAATACGAAGAATCAGCCAGATAAACCCCTCTACTTTACTCCCTGCTTCCCTGCTGTAACCCCACACCGACCTACCCACCCACCAGCCACCTCTGTCCCTCTTCTCCCTCTCCCAAAATTATGCCCACTTCTCCTGACAACATACCCAGTTTTTCAGTTGATATTTCCTAAAATCACAATTACTGTCGCATCAATTGGTTATTAGTATGTCTGCACAGGTGATTATGGAAGTCCTGTGTTAGTTATGTGATGTAAACACAGACCTGCATAGACTGTTGACATTATCAATGATCTAGTTTTGATCATGCTGTTTCCAAAGTCTTATTCCTGTCTTTGTTATTGGGATAATGCTGGCGTCGACTACTGACATTATCAATGATTTATTTTTGATCAGGCTTGTTTCCAAAGACTCATTCCTATCCTTAGGCTTGTAATATATAAGGTTTCTTCATAGGACTGGGATAATGCAGGCGTCGACTACTGACATTATCAATGATCTAGTTTTAATGATGGTTGTTTTGTTTTTTTGTAGGACTGGGATAATGCAGGCATTGACTACTGACATTATCAATGATCTAGTTTTAATGATGGTTGTTTTGTTTTTTTGTAGGACTGGGATAATGCAGGCATTGACTACTGACATTATCAATGATCTAGTTTTAATGATGCTTGTTTTGTTTCTTTGTAGGACTGGGATAATGCAGGCGTGGACTACTGACATTATCAATGATCTAGTTTTAATGAGGCTTGTTTTGTTTCTTTGTAGGACTGGGATAATGCAGGCATTGACTACTGACATTATCAATGATCTACTTTTAATGATGCTTGTATTGTTTCTTTGTAGGACTGGGATAATGCAAGCGTTGACTACTGACATTATCAATGATCTAGTTTTAATGATGCTTGTTTTGTTTCTTTGTAGGACTGGGATAATGCAGGCGTCGACTACCTCAGTCTCCCCACAGTAGATTACTCGTCTCCGTCAATGGAGAACATAGACACCGGTATAGAGTTTATGAAGAAGCACGCAGAACAAGACAGCACAGTCTACGTACACTGCAAGGCCGGAAGGACAAGAAGTGTCACGTTAGTTGGATGCTACCTCATTCAGGTATCTGGATCACTCAAGTATAGTACACTATAAGGGTGAAGTCGGTAGTTTATATACATCTATATATTATCCAAGGGGAAGGGATTCCTATTCTGCCAAGTATAGTAGATTGTAAGGTTGAAGTCAGTAGTATATACATCTATATTATACAAGGGGAATGGATTCCCCCTCTGCTATGAGTCTTCTCCAGGCTGAAAGCTTTTTCTATTAAATTTATAGTACTTTTCTCTTGTAAAACATAAAAACCAGATGCAATGTGTGGGTTAACAAGCTAAAATTTCTCTTAACGGTCAAAAATCGTTGGCAACAAAGCCTCCAGCCTATATTTTTTTGGTCAAGCTTGTCAATCCTCTCTTTTTTCAAATTTTTTATTAATGCGTTGAACATGACTGTAGATTTTGTGAAAAGTTGAATAACTGAGATGGTTAAAGAAAAAGGGATAATATTATTTATTTTTAAATTAATAAATGTTCCCTCTGAGTACCATTTCAATATATATATACATGTTATGTAGCTGTATACATCTTATTTACACCATGCCATTAGCTATGGTTGTCCCTTTCTTGAATTGTTCGGCACTGTTTGATGTGTTGATGCTGGGTGCTAATTTTTTAAGTTCGATGTCAGCAAGTCCATTGTTGATTTGAGCAAGTCTAGAGCATGTCTAGTTTGAGCTAATAGCAACTCAGGACCACCAAGTGAGGACATCTTAGACAGTACTAGCAGTGGAGTACAAGATGTTAACTTAAAAATATTAACCCAACCAGTACAGGATTACCCAATAGGCATGTGACCCAAGTGCCAATGGGTCCCCGGAGCCCCCCCCATCCCCCTCCCAAATGCTACCGTCTTTAACAACCTTGTTTGCAGACATAATTGAATTGAGCATTGACAGCAAATGTATGCATTTGAACTTTTATCTGTTAGTCATGCAACCATTCCAGTTTAAAAGTATGCTGTATTGGCCCCAAATATGCCAGATTTTCAAATATGGTCACCTTTGGTCAAAATTTTTAAACTATTTCTGTTATCACCCTGGAGGAAATTTCCCCCACTAGGACATTCAAACATCTTGTGGGTTCATTTAGAACATCTGAGAATAATTTGGATAGTAAAGACCTCCAGGAAAGTACTTTTTGAAAACTAGCAATTATTGCATGCTATAATCTGGGTCCTATACAGATAACCTTTAAGACCAGGAATTGACCCGAATGGCCTGGGTTTTTAGCACTTTTTTTCCCGTCAGTTTCTTGCAAAAACCCACCTGGATTATTTCTTCCTTAGATATCATTCATATCTATTCAAATATTTCAATATTTATTCCCATCCGTGATTACAATCTACGACCAGTAAGCAATCCTTCTGTTTCGTTTCTTGTTTTAGAAGAGGAAGTGGACGCCTTCCAACTCTAAAAATTTTCTCGAGGACAAGAGGCCCCACGTGGTTCTGCAGGACCTGCATTTCCGAGCGATGTACCGATACTACGACAAGAATATACTCAAGGCAAAGAGAGAGAAGGGGAAAGAGGGCAGCAATGAAGATCTCAATGCATCCCAGTAAAAAGGTCAAAGGTTAGGAAACCTCTCCTGGTGACCTTTAAACCATGTCACTTATCTATTAGAGCCGTTCCCTTTGCGAAGTGTATTCAGAAAAAAAACGAATCGCGTGTAAGGAAAACGTGTCGGTTCATTCGGTCTCTTTATATATTGTAATATTTATAGGCACTCAATATCAAAGGTTTATTTAGACCTTTGGTGGTTATAAAAACTAAGAGAAAACTAATGCACAGCTGAATAGTTGAAGCGTTTAGTGTGGTTGTGGTCACTTGATGTCACAAATCCATACCCCTCTGCTGCCCCCCTCTGCTCTCCCCCATCTGCTCTCCTTCCCTTATTCCTTAGAGACCCCAAGTTGCGAAGAATCGTCTGAGATAGTTGTGGCAAAAGAATCGTCTGAGATAGTTGTGGCTTGTTAAATTGTAAAGGTCTAAAAATCAAACATTAGGTACTCCCTGGTGGACTGATACAAACGGCAAAATTTACTGATTTATGTCGCAATTTTATTGCACATTGACTGAAAGTTAGTCAACAACAGCACACACACACTCACTTATCAAAACTTGGGAAAGTAAACCATTAGCTGGCAGGCAGGGAGGAAGTTCTCTGTTAGATACTGCCAGTAACATTGTTGAATATGTTTTTGGAATCCCCAGAAGTCTTTTATTTTCCTCAAGATTCTCTTCTCTGCTTTTGTGGCCTTGCTTGTCAAGAGCTTTGTGCTTAAACTAGAAATTCCAGCCATTTAGATGGACATCCCACAGCTAATATTAAAAATCAGAAAAATGTCTCAGTAGGTGAAAGTGTTATTGAAAAGCAACCTGCACAAAAAGCAACAGCTGGTTGAAGTGGCCTGTAGTTTATCATGAGTTGATTATCATTTGCCTAAAAAAAACTTTTAATAATAGTTCAACACATGTACAATTTTGTTGAACCTCTAGAGCTACGATTTCTTATCATATCTCTTTGCTGCCTTTATGTCTGTATTACATCAAACCCTGAGCATCTTTCAAATTGGGAAAATTCTATTCCAAGAGTCGACGAAAAAATCCTACGTCGTCCTTCATCTTCTCTTTAAACTTTCATCATTTGTATAAAGAATGTAATAAATTTTGTTGCATGTTATTGTAATATAGTTTCTGGAACAGACAGGGTTACTTACATTCAAGAGGCTGAGGTTTATGTGGCATATGTAAAGATAGAGAGAGGCAAACGAAAGGTGGGGAGGGGGAGGGGGAAAGAAAATACCTTTCGGTAAAAGGAAGCAACTGAATTTAGGGAGAAAGGAGAGAGAGGGTCTTAGAGGGAAGACATGTTTCAATTAGTTGTTTTTTTTTTTTTCTTTTTCTCGTCATTCACAGAGTGACAATCGAACAGTACTTTAAAGTCATTGTCAAACATCTTTTTATCCACTTTGCACCTTCAGAATAAAAATTTGAAAATTTACTTTCATTGCACTGAAATCCCATATATACTGTAAGAAGAGTTCAGCTGGGGTTCATATCAGCCTGACCTTGTCCAATCTTTGTTTCTAAAATATTTAAATACTAAAACCTCGACTTTTCTTGAAATTGCCAGACAAATGTTGCTGTCAGCGAGTGGGTTTTGTTCTATTCTGAGAAAAAAAACCTTTGTGCAAAAAGAAGAAGAAAAAAATGCTGCTAAATAACAAACAGAGCGATTATTCACACTCTAAGGCAAACAATCATTTCCTTTGGTGAAGACACTCAAGGAGGGTGGGTGGGTGGGTGGGTGGGTTGGTTGGGTGGGTGGGTGGGTGGGTGTTGTGAGGCTGACCAACACAAGGATCTTCAAAGGGTATACTTCCAGGTCCAGGTGTGGTCCTATTTGCGGTAAATTGGCAGCGAAGAGCATAACAGCTCCTGTAAGAGGAGGTATTATTATCTTTTGGGTAGTTTTTAATGTTTATTTCACAATTTTTCTTAATTTCCGTAGACAGATTAACCATGACTCTATACATCGCTATTGTTATCTTCTCTTGTCTGTTTTCTACATATATATGTTTAGATATAAAACTATTAATCAGCAATTGCCTCATTATTAATTAGTTTCCTTGCGATTATTATAGCTATCTTTTTCATTTCTCTTTCTTTTTGTTTGGTTGAGAGAAAAACTTAAACTTGCCTTTATAATTAATTATGGCTAATTAATTGTTGAAGTTGTTCCCATGGAAATACAGTGTATCTGTCTGTGTGGTGTCTCTTTCTAAGTAAGATAGGGGGTGCAGTGGATGGTTGCAAAAATAAGAGCAATGGAGAGGAATTGCCTCAGGGGAATATTATGCCTATGTGGAACCTTTTTATGTTGTCTTTGAAGGTTGAAGGGAAATTGCTCTCAATTGTAACGAAACACGAAATAGAAACAAATAAAGCACAAATGTTAAAATTATAAGAAATAGAGAAAAATTCTGTAATGATATAATCAGACAAACACAATTGTAACATTGTAATAAGCATCCTAAGTTTTTGTTTAGGAAAAACAAACCGAAAGTCATATTCTCTATCATTCAAAGGATCAATTCACTGAAGTCATTTTGTCCCTCTGTCGAACTTGAGAAGATATCAATTTGTAACTGGTGGGGGGTAGGGAGTTAGAGGAGGTGTACCTAAATTGGTAATTAGTTTGTACTTAAGTTGTTTATCAAATGCCTTTCTAACACATCTTGATAATATATCCCACACCAAACCAACCATTGGATGCCTTAAAAATTAATTTTAGAATATTAAGTAAAAAAAAGTAGATTTATTATTACTGTTACCAACCTTGTATTTGCTAATTTATGTATATTTTTGGCCCAATTTTTTTCCAATTGTATTATTATATTCAGTTGTTCTGATACATATAGTTATTAAAACTGTAGTTATTATACATTTAATTATTTAAACTGTTTTTGTACTTTAGTAACGTGCATGTTGTTTACAAAAACTTTGATGTGGAGGGTGCTGCTATGTGGGAAAGAAAATAAGGTCACCATTTTGAGTTCCTTATTTCGAGTTCCAAAGAATGCTCTTTTTTCAAATTTGTAACTTAAAACCTTCTCTTTTTCTTTGGTTGTCTGTGGCAACCATAGAAATATGCTTTCTCGTACATCGACAAGAAATAATGTTTTTGTAGTCAAATGTAATTAATTTAACACTTATTTCACAGCTGCATTGGGTGTGTGGATATTATATCATCAAAAAGCATCAACTCATCTAGAGGCTAGTATCGGTGTTAATCGAAGCTTACGAGGCCAGTGTCGGTTAAACCAAGCTTACGGGGCCAGTGTCGGTTAAGCCAAGCTTACAAGGCCAGTGTCGGTTAAACCAAGCTTACAAGGATAGTGTCGATTAAACCAAGCTTACAGTATGAGGCTAGTATCGGTTATTCAAAGCTTACATGCTTAATGCCGGTTAATCAAAGGTTATGAAAATAGTGCTGATTAATCGAAGCTTACTACTAGGCTAGTGTCGGTTAATTGAAGCTTACAAGGCTAGTATTAGTTAATCAAAGCTTACAGGGTTAATGCCGATTAATCAAAGCTGGTTCATCGAAAATTACGGTATGAGAGTAGTGCTGGTTAATCGAAGCTTACACTACTAGGCTAGTGTCGGTTAATTGAAAGCTTACGAGTATAGTGTCTGTTAATCGAAACTTTCGAACATAGTGTCGGTTAATCAAAGCTTACGAGGATAGTGTTGGTTAATCAAAGCTCACAAGGATAGTTTCGTTTAATCGAAGCTTACGAGGATAGAGTCGGCTAATCAAAGCTTACGAGAATAGTGGCTGGTTAATCAAGTCTCAGACAGCCAATTACTTTCTTTGAATCATGTGAGAAGATAAATCCTATAGTTTACTCAACATTTTTTCTTTTGGGTGAAATTAAACCATCGTTATTTTACATTATTAATTTGAAATTCCTAATCGAAGCAAAAATTGGTGAATGTATTTCTTTTACCTTTTTTTTCTTACCAACTCTGCCACGTTCATCATAGGTAAACTGCTAAATGTGTATATATAGGCTTAAATATAGATTTCGTGTAAACCTTTTGGATATAAGGGATATTAATAAACAATTTCAACGAAGTTTACATGGTGTTTTTGTTTGGCTGTTGTTGTTGTTTTGTGGGGTGTTTATGGGTGGTTGGGGAGGTGGGGGGATATCCGCGTTGTTTACATCTTCAACAGAAAACAAAAGAGCTCATTTATAGCTGCGATTTGGCTTTCGGGTGACCATAGTAACTGAGCTATATACTCAGTCAATAGTTGGTGACGATCCAATAGCCATAATGGCCAAGGGCGTAGGAACCGGGGGGGCTGGGGGGCGCCAACCCCCCCAGTGAAAAATGTGGAGGGGCGGATGTATCATTCCGCTCCCCCGCTTCGCAAGTCAGAAAACCCCTTTTTCATTTCCAAATGAGAAAAAAAATCTCATTTGGAGCACCAAATTGCATCTAAGGCCAGGTGAAAATACAAAATTAAGTTTACAAAATGGAGTCGGTGTTGAAGTGTGCTATATTGCACCAAATTGCATCTGAGGCTATCTGGAAATGCAAAAAATTCCAAAGGGGAGGGGGACACCCCCTCCCCTTAGACCCCTCCCCCAGGCCGGCCATAAGTCTTCAGCCCCCCACTCAAAAGTACCTTCCTACGCCACTGATAATGGCTATAATAAAGGAATGACCACTAACAATTGGATTGGTCAGTTGATAATGCAATAGGACCTGTAATCACATTTTTGCCAAATGAAATGTGTCTGCCCATTTTCGAAACCTAAGCATGGTCACTAAACAAGCACTAAAACTGTAGTATGGCTGATATCATGGGTCCCTTCCTACATATGATAAACTCTCCGTTATGAATGATATCGCGTTATTAATTCAAAAACTTCAAAAGTATTCGCAATGAACATGGGTGTAGCCAAGTGAGAGAAGGGGTGAGAAGGGGACATGTCCACCGCCCCCACCCCACCCCCACCCCCGTCGGGGATGTGTCTATCTGCATAATTAAAACAGCACAATCGTAGTGTTTTCTGGTAAAAATTACGAGCATTACACTTCGTGTTGAGTCGTTCAGGTATTACACGTGATCTGAAAATATACATAGAACCGAAGACCCTGGAACTGAAACCAAGCATCGGATCCACTCTCAACCTCAGTCCCCTTGCATCGACTCTGGTGTTTTGTCAGGTATGTATCCCCTAGAATGGAAGCTGGAACATTATGCTACACATACTTTTAAGGAAAGTCGCCCAGGAAAGAACCTGGACACGAAAAACCAAACAGCGAACAGACTGATCCGTTCTCAACCCCAGTCCCCTTGCATCGGGACTATGACTGTGTGATCATCGTCAGGTGTGTATCATGGGTTCAAGGGGTAGGAAGCTTCCAAAAAGTGTGTGTGGGGGGGGGGGTAAAACACCAGAGAGGCACTTTCTCATTCCACTACCCCCACTCATGCTATAAACCGATACACACCGGCCATATCACTTAAATATATATGATGTGTTAGTATGCTATCAATACTATTTATTGAGATTGTTTATTGTTAACCGTGCTACAAAAAGATATGGGATGCCATTTTAAAAATAGCATGTACAGACTCAAGTAAATAAGGCTGAGAATGAGACACACATAAGTACACACTAAGAAACACGGTTAGTACATAAAGGTTATTTCAAATTATGAGGAAGTTCACTTTGCACAATTTTTGGTGGAATGTTACAATTCTAAAATAACGTTCATTTAGAAATCGGTAGGTCTGCAGGCATCGAGTTACTTTAGCTCTCATGAGAGAGGGGGGTAGGGGGGGGGGTAGTATTACAACAAAATGTATGTTTCAGAGCACGGCTGTATTAGTGTAAAGCAATTGGTGTTAACGAATCAAGACATGTTTGGGGAAAGGAAGGGTGGGCAATCTGCACATTGTCTAGTGTTTTTGAGTGTTTTATTTTTAATTACTTAAGATCAGATAATTATCTACAATACATTGTAAAGCTTATTAATCGATAACCATGCGTATAGTTTGTTTTTCTACTCATTGCTAACTTCTTTGTTCTACTGAGTAATAGCAACCCCTCCACTTTCATGATTGTACATCGCCATCAGAATAAACAGGATAAGGCATTCTTTGACTGTCACCATTATTGAAATATCCCGTCTCATTAAGAAAGTAACATCATGTTGAAGATATTGAAAAACGAAACAAAGATTTATTGAAAGGAATTATCCGATTAGTTAGTACAATATATTAGTAATGTGATATCCGTAGTGCCGTGCAATATTATCTGAACATTTTCACTTCGATAGAAAATAAAAACAATTAACAATAATGACAAAACAGAAACAACAATACGATTTATATATTTTTTCTCTCAGATATATTGATATACACGAGAATATTCACATGCGAGATGAATTACCAGTTCTTCGAAATAAACTCGATATTTCCGATATCCCATATACAATCAATAATTTATCCCACATCTTGAATTAAAGTTATAAATTTTTTCAATGAAACCGTTTTTAACGTTTCAATGATCTCCGTTTGCCCTCATTGTTTTATGTCAGCCAATTTGTACAAATAACAACATTTCCCTCCCGAAAACCAAGTTGGAAATTTATTTTCTTAAGCGAACGTAGATTACGGTACCAGTGGTGAATAGGCTGGTATGAATAACAAAACAGCAAGAATACAATAATATTAAGTCCACATTGTAACAGCTGGGTAGAATTATTAATTTGTCGAAACTCTTAAGACGTAAATTTGTTCATCCCTCGACACAAAATTGCTTGTTGAAAAACTGAAGAACAAGTAAATTTATGGATTGTCGAGTTCCGGTTAAAATGGTCGATTCCGTTGCGGTTTCAGTTGTATTGACATCTTATATACCAATGTTTGCAGCGTCTGAAAGATGGAGAAAAAATAATATCAGCATAAATTTATATCAAACTTGGTTTTATGCCTGTTTTGCACAGTTCAAAGATAATAATAACATTCTACCCAAACGAAGAAAAATTATAAAAGGGTATCATTATGATTTGCAAATTATTAAGTCCAAAGGAAAAATTTATTGTTGGGCTATAATGGAAAAAATGAGATATACTGAGCATCTTGGTGAAATTTGTGCGCAATTCCTATATTGCGTTTTAAAGATAAGGAAAATTTAAGTTGTCACAGTTTGTACTATGAACTTGAGTCAAACAACTCTGATGTCATAGTTATTTGCAGCAAAATGTTTTAGTTTTCTTGATGTTTTACATTTTGTTCTTGTCACATTGGATTGGATAGGGTTCCAACGTTAGGGCATTCGAAGCTATCCGCAATACACCCCCCCCCCCCCACCTAATGACTTTATTGTATTTAAATGGTAATGCATTCCAACTTTAAAGAAGAAATTTGGATGAAGAGATTTCTCAGTGTGCAGCTATATATGACATCACACCTGTTTGCTTCAAGTTCACTTATGGTACAAGAAATGCCAATTTCAAATATATTTTATCACAAAAACGATACAAAAGAACTGAATGCACATTTCACCGTTGTATTTAAAATATATTCCTCTTTCTTTAGCAAAAAGCAACAACAAACAAAACAAATACATACATACATACACACACACATACACACACACAAATCATACAGTTAAAATCGTATCGATATAGTACTATTGTCATATACTAGTCCAGCAGATTTACGCCAAGCGGTTGAGCGGGGAGAAGCTCTGGGCCGCGAAAAAAAGTTTTTATTTCTTAAAATTGTTATTTTCTATAGTGTGGAAACTATAAGCATTCGACCTTAAAGTGTGGGGTAAACAAAGAGAGATTTTCAGATCAGAGTGACATTATGACGTCACAGATTAACCAAAATGACAGCTCCCAAACACGACGTTTACACAAAGCTATCTCCCAAAATGTGAAATATTTTTCTTAGCTGTCTGGGCCAGTTTTTCTTCATAGAGACCTCTGTCATATGAACTAACGATGGTGGATGGTTCTGTGTTCACATTTAATACTTGGCATCTGCTCCTCAAAATAAATTGATACGCGGCTGATGCCATCACTTGTTAGTTTCAACCCGATTCTCATAGAAAATTGTTCTGATTTTAAGCCGTTATTCAGTTATTACTAGGCTATATTAAACATCTTAAAGTTCTCTTTTCTTTTCTTCTCTTTTCTGCGCAAATTATGCGTATTATCATAACACGAATACCTCAACAGGAATGTTAAGCCTCAGAAATCGAGCAATAAAAACCTGGAATTCTATTGCTGACATTATTAAAAATAAATTATCCTGTAGAATATTTAGGAAATGTTATATTAAAGAAATAATTGCATCATATTAATTAAAATATCATATAATTGATTTATTGTCGAAACGTTTAATTTGGTTTTTAATTTTTTCTTCTCTTTTCTTTCCTCAGGGAGTCTTCTACATTGTTAAGCTATTGTATGCTTTATAGAAGACTTCTTTTCACATTGTATATTTGCACGTGAAAAAAACAAAATAAATCAAATCAAATCAAATCAAATCTTTCAGAATAAACAAACCGTAGCTTTCTATATTACGAGTCGTTTGCCAGCTTTCAGAAGAAACCAAAACACACACAATTATAACCTCCTGTTACCAGTCGTTTGTTATATTCTCTGACTTCTCCTTATATGTCTAATACTAGCTTTTCAGTTCTTACTGTAACAGTTGTAACATGTGTTACCATGGTCATTCCTCAACCAAGTAATAACTTATAAACGGTTGAAAACCATTCATAACCAGTTTCAACTGATAAACTATGAGAAAACAATTCTGGTTTTCCTGCAAAAGAAGTATCCTTTTGGGGTTTAAAGTCTTTAATATATACGGGTTGAACTCACTCTGCTGTTGGCACACTGCTATTTGTACCACCTTAGTTCCCCGCATCCAGCACTGGCATCTTTCGTGTCCGGGACAAGCTGTCAAAGAAGAGATACAATAGGTGGAAAAAATTTATACGATTTAAAATAGCAGAATGTATTACGTCATTATGACGGAACCAGACCTTTAATTCGTACTCCCGTTCATGTTTGTGCTCCAATGCCAATTCCACATCATTGGTTTTATTACAATCATGGTTAGTAGGCCTAAATGAAACTTTACAAGTCAAAATAACTAACAGGAAGTTGCATATCTCGTCACATCTCATCTCATCGCTACATAGCAATGTTTCAATCCACAACCCTCATTCACGAATCCATCACAAAGCTAACTTTGTCCTTTTACTACTTGAGTTTTGCTCTAGGTCGCCATTGTAAGTAAGTATGTATGCACAGTGTAATCAAGTCACTTTGTACTTCAGTCGAGGTTTGACCTGTGACCTTTCATTCTGAAGGTTTTCAAAGGCATACCGAAGGTCCATACCACGTGACAAATTTCCTACCAAACTTGAAGAAATCCTTTCATTTACAAAAAACAGCAAAGCGATCAGCCAAAGCAAACGAATACAATCGCGTACGCACGCTATGTAATTTACTTCATCATTAAGTGTACACCAGAGAGAGAGAGAGAGAAAGAGGGGGAGGGGTGGAGGGAGGAGGGAGGGAGGGGTGGAGGGAGGGAGGGGAGGGTTCGAGGCCCGAATTGTCTCTCGCCGTCTCTGCTATTCAATACTCTTCTTCAATAATAATGCACGTCATTGCGCCTGTCATGTGACTAATACTGATTTGGAAAAGTGTCTGGGTGACGATATGTGGAGAATTGAATAATCATATTCATTAACTACCACCTTTTTATCTCTCCTCTTTACCATGTACTGAATTGGTGAAAACAATAATCTTATTTTGTTGAATAATGATCCTCTAACATCTGGTACTCATCACAACTGATTTAATTGGAATAGTCATTCTAAGAAAACAAACAAAAACACAGTAGGGTAGTTCTTCACACGAAACACAACACTCAACATAAGTAGAAGAAGGTTACGCACTGAAATGTGTCATTCACGATTCATTTAAAACTTGTGAAAGGCAAATTGTTTTGAACGTCTTTCAAGGATAATGTGTCGTTTATATGAAGTTTAAAGAACAAGTTTTGGCTGATTTATTTGGCTTTATCAAAAAAGAAACCTGGAAAAATGTTAGGATTTAAACCCTTCTCTCATTACTTATTCCGGCTATTGGTGTGTACCCGAAATGTGGATACAACTGAAAGCTTACTTAAAGCTTTCAAATTCTGCAGATGCAACGTTTCATTAAATTACAATGCTTGCGTGTTTCAGTTTTTCACATTCTTTTTTGTTGTTGCTCTGATGAAGTTAAATTAATTGTAACTTCAAGGCAAGAAAGAAAATCACTTAATTGCAATGAAAATGTCTCACTCCGCAGATTCTAAGAGGGATTTTTTTAATCAGAAATTATAAAACGTTCACCCAAACTGAAAAACAAATCTTATCTTTTGCACTTATAAAACATGAAATAATGGAATGAACGTTGTACACTCTCTGGGGTACAATTATGTATTTTGAAACAGACAACTTTCGACGATATAGGCCTATATATTATTTTAGGCATGACACTTCTTACCTTTAAGCTTCATTTTTTTGCTTTTGCCTCTTTTCTCCATATAATTTTCGATCTCCGTAAAGAAGTCGTCATCATCGTCATCTTCGTAGGTCGCTGTGACGACAGCGATCGTCACGGCAAACGCGAGAAGAAGGTAAATCATCTTGGACTGCATGATGCTAATATTAAAAGTGAGAAGGAATAGAGAAAAGACATTTAAACCCAAACCAGTTCAACGAAGGCAACAATTTCAACAGTATGATTATTTCGAAACAGAGGGCGTCGAAGAACCCGGTTAGGCCAATGAGACTGTTATGTCCCCTGGAGACCTTTTTGTAGTCTTCATAACTTTATGTTATATTCATGGATGTTTGAATATTTTTAAGTCCTTGGCCACACCCAGTCCTTCAAACTGTCCCGACCCCACCCCCCCCCCCACCCCACCGGGATGTGTCAAGCAAGTATTGAGAAAACCCCTAACATAATGAATTGAAATTACAAGTTAACGTGTTTTAATATTTTGATTCTGCAAGTTCTCGAAAGGATAACATCAATTCTTAAGATAATTCTTGTCAACAGTTTTCAAAGAATCGTTATTGAAATTTAAAAACAAATTTGATTTCAAATGATATACTAACTACAAAAACATGAAAAGCATTTTGACATTTGAAATATTAATTTTGAATTGCCTATACCAATTGTAAGACAATTATTAGACTAATTTAGGCCGGTAAATTCATAGGATAGTTACAGTGTTTTGCTTATTTAAAGTTTTGTTGATTTGAAACTTGGTAAAATCCCAACCTTTAAATATAAAATATCACTATTATGTACATGCATGTAGGGCGTACAGCTAGAATTCTGTCTTTTTTTAAAAACTTCTTTTCAATACTTTTCTTGGGGTGTGGGGGGGGGGCATTATCTATTTTCTATACGAAAAAACAATCTTTTCTGAATAGTTTAAGCTCAGGGCGTGAAGGAGTGAATAACCTCCCCCCCCCCCCCCCACCAACGTTGCTCCTCGACACTGTACCACTGGTGTCCGTTCCGTATTTTCTTGCTCAAAGATTTAACAAAATATTCGTTGCGAATAATTAACGTTTCACTATGAGTTATGTACTAACAATTTTCGTTTGTTCACATGGGTCACATTATTATTAAATGAAGATCATTTCTGCCAAGTTTAAACTGACTATAAATATGAAGCAATAACAACATTTCTAATTTAAAAAGTGCAGATCTTACCGCACACTGACGTCCGTCAATCTCCCACCCCCCCCCTCCCCTCAATTGCTTATCTCCCAGTTTCCGTAGAATGTCACATATTATAACCGTATCAATATAAAACTTTGTTACTTATAAAACTTCATCACCTGTATTATATAACATGCATGGATCATGAAGCGAACCACAAAATCCTCAGCAATTCGTTAACATTCATTTCTTATTTATGGAAAATGTTATAAAGCGCCCCCAGATAATTAGCTTAAGATTTTTTTTAATGTAGTGTATGGTTATAGAACGTGGAACAGTGAGAAGTTTTACTGGTATGGTAGAAGTTTCAAATTATCGTTTAAATTTAGAATTTGAAAAAGTTTGTTTGAAATATTTCATATTATGTTCATCCCTTTATCCATATATACGCAACACGAATATTATTTGTTAATTTTTCCATCCCACTCAGAATCCCCTTTTGCCGCGCCTCCCTCTAGAAAGTGGGCGGGAATTAAGAACGGAACGACAAATCAAATTTAAGAAGATTAGTTTATTGTTGAAAGTCTTTAACCGTACCCCCCCCCAAAAAAATAATAATAATAATAATAATTTGAGTTAAAAATATTTTGCATGAATTAGGTTTCAATTAAATAACAAATGTTGTGACGTGATGGTTATTTAATTCAACGACTGATTTAATTCCAGATCTGTGTTAAATTCGCAAAAAAAATATGATTCTTTGTAGATGTCTGGAATTAGATTTAAAATCATTCTGTAATTCTTTAAATGTATTCTTTATTATCTTAATTTGTTCAAAGCTCTCTTTAAAATATACATGGAAGCTAATAAATCTTTTTGGAAAAAAACAATATATATATTCAACGACAAGGACTGATTTTCCCCAAAAAATAAAAAAAAAATCATAAAAAAAAAAAAATTCCAGTATGCCACATTACTAAAATTATAAAGTTACTTTTCGAAAATTCCGGGCTACGTTTTTCAATTTATATTTTACTGTTTTTAAATGGAAGATTCAAACAACGAAATTAGAGTATTTGGCAACCCAACCTATGACGCCACTGGCCCAGCGGTGCACCAGTTCCAAACCGATATGGCGAAGGTTCAACCCGCCGCCCCTGGTTGATTCGAATATTATGAAAGTGTCTTAATGAAGAAATTTTGTAAAACAGAATGAAACCATTGTTTACTCGTCATAAATTACAATCAAAGTATGAAAACAATTATTGCTTTCTCTGATAAAATTACCGAATCTGTTATATACACTGCACCAAAATAAAATAAAAATATCAACCGGCGTATGGTTCTCTGTGAATGCTTTCTTGCATATTTTTTGCATATGAATCTATAAATAGGCCAAAACTTGACAAGTGAATTAGTGATTTTCAATGGCTCCCTTCCATCCACCCCAGCCCCTCGTTATCCCCTTTCTCTTTTTACCTTAGTCCTGTACCAGACCCTTTCTGTAGTTACGATTTTGTCTTCATAACTCTTTTGAAATTTTTGTAATCCTGAGATCACGGCAGCTTCGAATCGCTTTTCAGTTCAAGACCTTACTTTTTCGCGCTTGCAAAATTTTTCTATAATTTACATGTCAGTTTTCCGTTTAATAACAATACAATATCCTTTCATTAATAAATATAGAAAGAAAGAAATATATTTTATTCTACTTATAAAGAAAAATGAAGGTAAGTTGAGAATAAAAATAGATTGAAAAATCCTTACCTGATTAAAGAAGTTGAACTTCGTAACTTTTCAAAAGAAGTAAATTGATGTAGTGTCGATTCTTGAATAATGATGTCTTCTAAATGTCGACGCTTTTATATACAGTTGACGCAATGGAAAGCCATTTGTAAATTCTATTAAAATTAGATTAATGAACAAAATATGATTACAAAACCTGATAAAGGTGTTAAATTATTAGTGGTTATCTCTCCCACCCCTCCCCTTTTTTTTTCTAATATTGATGGATAATGATTTGTTAATTACGTCTTTGCCCTTGATGGACGATTGACGAGCTCTCCGGCATATATATAAATATATATGTAGATATATATTCATTAGCGATCTCTGACAACCGCCATCTGGATTCTGGTTACGCATTAACGATTGTGGTCATGCTAGAACGGTTGCGCGCGCGCGTTCTCCTGCCCGTAATTTTCTTACAAGTCTTTTAAGTGGAACAACAATTGGCTTTATGGATATTTAAGGAACAGGCAGGCTATAAATGATGTGAACTTGGTGAAAAGTGCAGTAATTAACTTCAAATCTATCCATGGCATATAACATTACAACTGTTCTGTCTCTTTCAGGCTGTCGTATACTTGAAAGAATGAAGATTTATAATAACGATATAAATACACACTTCATTATCACACAGATTTCATACGATTTAAAAACATTACATGTTTTGTCGATATCAGTTTAAGTATCAAATTAACACCTTTATGTTACAAATATGTAAAATTTAATATATATCTTCACCTCTGTAACTCTTTGACGGTTATTCCAACTTTAACTTTTGACCATAACAGTAAGTAGGCTATTTCTTGATTGCAAATTTGTACTATATTTATCAAAGCAAGTTTCGCACTCAAACATTTTCAATCTTTTTGATTGATTCAGCTTTTGGTGCAATATAACGGAACGGACTCGAAAAATTGTATTACAAACTATTAAAAGCTGTTACTACTTTTTGCAAAAACATAAATGGTTAAAAATCACTCCTTATATAAACATAAGATATAACAATATTTCCCCTTTTTGTTACCTTTTCGTTTCTTTCTATTCTTTCGTTTTTCTCTCTTTTTTTCTTTCTTCTGGTTTATATGTTGCTCTTTTATTCTGTTAAAAGGGAGCTGCCTGTTAATGCATTTAGCTTCTTCAACTCTCCTCCACTTTCTGCTTTATTATACTTGTTTTATCCTTATTACTTACATACGTGGAAATAAACTGAACTGAACAGAACAGTTAATTAAACATAAAACCGATAAAAAAAAACGCATTCGAAATACACCCTTCACAAACCTGAAAATATCCTATGAATATTCACAAGCGACGATAAGCATAATTTGAAGGTATTTTAAGCATTATGTGGGTATACAGTAAGCATGGAAACGGTCAGTCTGTATTTACAACGACGAAAAGTATTGAAGAGAACTTTTTGATATATGTATTTATATATATATATAAGCTTTATTGATTTACTATATATCTGTCATACCACTTGCTACATATTCAATTCTTATATATATATATATATATAAATATACATATATATATATATATATATATCTATATATATATATATTTATATATATATATATATAATGCCGATCAGCTGACGTCATCACTATCAACGTAGTCTTAAGGGAGCATTCCAGAGATTGAGCATATACTTTTAAGTGAATCTCTTGAAAACCAGAAATAGCTATGAAAACATTACCAGCACTGCTCATTTAAGGCTAGTTTTATATTATGACGTCATCTTCTCAGTGCAGATCTAAATGTTAATGTTAATCTATCATAACTCTACCAAAATATGGTCTTTGAAATTCATATACACAACAGAACACCGTCGAATGACATAACACATTTGAGGCTATTAAAGTATTGTTATTGTTTTTTTTTTGTCCATTCAGTTTTGTGTTGCATCTGTGCCCTAATGGTTTGTGTATTAGACTATACTGGTGAACCTCAGCTGTTAAAAAGGGTCATTTTTCAAGGGTTGAAAGGGTTATTAAAATACAAGATCAATTGACAGCAGTGTTTTGCAACTGTCGACAATATCCTAAAAAGAAATCGTCTATCGAGGGATCCTTTAAGGCAAACTGCGATGGTAGTATTTAAAAAAAAAAAACTGCAAGTTGCCTTGATGCAATTGTCCTCTGGGAGAACACTGCAGTTTACACCACTAAACGTAAATGGGTTTATTTTATGAGAAATAAGCGGATTATTAAGTTGATGCTTCATTTTGTTTTATTCAAATTTATAACAGGCATGCGCAGTAGTCATATTTTATGATATTGCAAACTGGTCATTTTTATATATATTCATCGGACCGAGATAATCTTGAATACTTTTTTCAGATATTTACGTCCAGAAGTATATGTATATATATATATATATATATATATATATATATATATATATATATATATATATATATATATATATATATATATATATATATATATATATATATATATATATATATATATATATATATAGTTATGCCAGCTAGCTGAATTCATGCGTAAACTTTAATCGTAAATACCAGCATTTTGTTGTGTTCGTACTTTTTGAGCCAACTCACCAGAGAGCAAACAGCAGTTGATACTCTCCGAAAATATCATTCGTCACTAGACATTTCAAGAAGTACCAATTTTAACAGAGAGAGAGAGAAAAAAGAACGGTAAGTATACTTATGTCTCAGCTTCTTAAAATTGTGTATAAAATTTATACAAAAAAGTATATTATTAATATAAGGCATGTGTTAAATCTGTACTTTTCATTGAATTTTATCAAATCTTTCAACAATGAAATATGACTGCAAATATGAAAATTAAATATTACATAAAATTGTGGGACACAAAATTGTTTGCGTTGAACAAAACGGTTCATAATTTGATCACAGAAGCAGCAAGCTGTTAACTTACTTACTTAGAATGGATAATATCTTATTATTTGTAAATACTATTGTGCTAATGTCTAGTTCACTGCAAACAAAATTGCTACATACTTGGAACTTTAATTTAACTGTAAAAAATGACTAAAAAATAATGTCGCGTAGTCCATATTGTTCTCCTAAGATAATGTGGCCTTTTAGATTTACAGTTATCATAAATATATATCATTCATTAATTTTTTTTTTTGGTTAGTTATTATTATTATTATTTTTCTTCAATCATTTGTCACAGATCATGGACAGCAAATTGTTGAGCATTCTCCTTTTGTTTTCTGTAACAATTGCTATTGTCTCGGCTGAAGACGGATACGACCTCTTTAACAATCTGTTGGTTGAGACAAGGGGCAAAAAGGGCAGAAAAGGCAGAAAGGGCAGAAAAGGAAATTGGAAACGTAAGTACCCCATTTTGTTCATTTATAAATAAAAGTAGACAAACATGAAACCTCAGCTGAAATTGGTTTCGTGAAGTACACTTTTAACCACTTTATTTGACTATATTAAGTTGTATATATGAGTATTTGTGATTTAATTTGCACAGTTTAGTTCAAATT